>NW_027551578.1:1620672-1796405 GCF_008692635.1 Crocuta crocuta | reverse complement strand
CTCCCTACTCTCATTTGAGACTCACTGTTCTAGATGATTCCATCTGGCATCATTGATTTCTGTACTTTGTAGAAACTGAAGGCTCTGAAGTTAGTATCTCCGATCCTAACGTGCCCTTGGAGCTCATGCTCACATGTCCAACTGCCTACAGCGTTTCTCCATATGAATGTGTAAGAGGGGTCTTATTTTTTTATGTTTATTTTGAGAGAGAGAAAGAAAGAGAGTAAGCATGTGTGAGGGAGAGGCAGAGGGAGTGAGGGAGAGAAAGAATCCCAAACAGGCTCCATGCTAACAAAACAAAGCCTGACTCAGGGCTCCATCCTACAAACCATGGGATCATGACCTGAGCCAAAACTAAGAGTTGGACACTCAACCTACTGAGTCACCCAGTGGTCCCCTGGGAGTCTTCTTTTCTTTTCTTTTCTTTTTTTTTTTCCTACTGTCCAGCCCCGCTCAGTGCCCACAGCCCACAGGTCAGGAGGCTGGGCAATGGTTCAGGGCTGCGCTTCCTCTGGCACAGCTCCACTCCGAGTGAGAGTCTTATTTTCAACATGATTTCTTTTTTTTTTAATTTTTAACATTTTTATTTATTTTTGAGAAAGAGAGAGAGACACAGCATGAGGGAGGGAGGAGCACACACACACACACACACACACACACACACACACACAGAATCTGAAGCAGACTCCAGGTTCTGAGCTGCCAGCACAGAGCCCGACATGGGGCTGGAACTCATGAACCATGAGATCATGACCTGAGCTGAAGTCAGACACATAACTAACTAAGCCACCCAGGCATCCCTCAACATGATTTCTAACCTGCTTCCTCCTCAACCTGTTCCTTCCCCAGTCTCCTCATATTAGTAAATGGCATCCCCACCTACCAAGTGGCTAAAGCCTCAGCCCCTGAGATGACTCCTCCCTTTCCCTTATCTCATATCTAATCCATCAACAAAACCTGGTGATTTTACCCCCAAAGCAGAAGTCAGACTTGATCTCTGCTCTTCCTATCCATGGCTCCCATTTGAATCCAAAGCCTGAAATTTTTTGCGCTTCAAATTCCGCAGACAGGCTTTGGTCCAGCTACTGCACCTGTACAGGTACATCATGAGACCGTTAGTAACCACTACCTTGCCGAATTCAATGATTAATTCCCAGATCTCAAATGACTCAACCCGTCAGTCCTAAATGACACTGAAGTCCTTTTACTTTGCTTGAAAGATTACATTTTATTCGTCTAGATTCTGGCTCTCCCTTTGTTTTCCACCCTTGTCATTGATGGCCACTTTCGATCTACTTGGCTGGGTTCCCTTGAACTTCCTGACCTCTAGACATTGGTGTGCTCCAGGGCCCAGACCTTCAGTCTGAGTTTGCTGTTGTGTTAAAAAACAAAATCCAACTGAGTAAACTCTAAAGAACTTATTGGTTTTATTCAATGATTCATGAACTGGGCAGCATCTGATCTAAACAAATGGAAAGGAGCTCTGAGTAGCTGTACAAAATGAAAGGCTTGTATAGACACAGGGAGGAAGAGCAAGAAAGGGACACTAGGCAAAAAAAAAAAAAACCCAAAAAATGCAGGTTGGTTATGGCCAGGTGACTTTCCTTCAGGAGATGGCAGGGGTCTATCTTGCAGATGATCTGGTGGCTCCTGGTTGACTGGTTTCAGAGTCCATTTCCAGGGGAGCTCACACTATAATTAAATTTTGGTTTGGTGACATGGGTTTAGCATAAGCGACTCCATTTTGGGCTTGTTGTCTTGTTTTTAATGGTTGCTTCATAGCAAATAACAGCAAGTTTAGTAGCTTTAAATGACTAAGTTTATTATCTCATCATTTCTGTAGCTCAGGAGTCCAGGAGAAGCCTCACAGGGTCCTCTGCTCAGGGTCTCACTCAAAGCAGAAGTAAGGGTGTCAATCAGGCTGTTCTCACCTACAGGCTCAACTGGGGAAGAATCTGCTTCCAAACTCACTCAGAGTTGTTGGAAGAACTCATTTCCTTGCTTTGGTGGGAGATCGGGAGTAGATTCTAGCTGCAAACCAGAGACCATCCTCAACTCCCAGGGGCTACCTGCAGTTTCCCACCACATGACTCACTCCACAGGTCGTTTGAAATATGGCTCTTCGCTCCTTCAAGGCGAGCAGGAGAGCCTCTTACTACAGTGCAAAAACAGAGTCTGATTTAATATAATGTGATCATAAGAGCGATAATGCCTTACGTTGCCAAGAGGGCTGTCAGACACACCTCTGTCCATACTCACTGCATCGTTAAGCCCACTCCTTTTCAGGTCTTGAAATATCATCTGTATCCTAATGACACTCTTATTTGTGTCTCCAACCTGGACCCCATCCCTGGACTCTAAACTCTTGTATTCAACTGCTGGCTTGGCATTCCTGTTGGGGTTCAACCGCCACCTCAAATGTTTTATCTCCAAAGCCAAATCCCCCGTTTCCCGTCAAACTTGCTTCTTCTGTAGCCTTTCCCATATTAGCAAATGGCACCTTCATTGTTCCAGGGCCTCAGGCTAAAGAATCATAAAATCATCCCAATTCTTACCTTTTCTGTACACTCTACACTTAATTTATCTACAAATCCTGTGAGTTTTGCCTTCAAAATACACCCAGAATCTCACCATTTCTCCCCATTCTCACATCTACCAGTCCAGTCCATCTACCAGTCTACTCACCTAGATTGGTGGTCCTCAGCCCAGAGAGTTTTGTCCCCCTGCTCCCTAGGGGACTTTGACAGTGTCCTAGAAGTTGTCATGATTGGGGGAAAGGGTGCTACTGGCATCTAGTGGTCAGAGGCCAGGAGTTCTGCTAAATAAACACCCTGCAGTGCACTGGATAACCCCGACAACAAAAATTTATGTGGTCCCAAATGTCAACAGTACAGAGGCCATGAAATCTCAACCTACAGTGATGCAGATAGCCTCCTAACTGCTCTCCCTGCCTCCGCCCCTGGTCCCCACCCCTTAGGTCTATTGTGCACACAGTAGCCTGAGTAATTCTTTTCTAATTGAAGTCAAGTCAAGGCTCTTCAGAACAAGCCAACAGCTTCTCATCTGGCACAGAGTTAAAGACAAATCCTTGTCAGGGCCTTTGAGACTGTATGTGACCCCACTGCCTCCCTTACCTACCTCTTACCATTTGGCCAGCCTTATTGGTCTCTATTCCTTTCTTTAAACACACCTGATGAGTTTGCTGTTTGCCTTGTTTGGAATGATCTTCTCCAAATAGCACAGTGGCTCATTCCTTAATTTCCTCCAGGTCTTTGCTCAAATGACAGTCTTCCCTGACACACTCCTCCATAAAATGCCAATATGTTCCCTTAAGCCCCCAGCTGCCATGTCCCCTTACCTAGCTTTACTTTTCTTTCTAGTCTTTGTCAACATCTCATATATATGTGTATTTATTTGCTTATTTTCTGACCCAACCACTAAAATGGAAGCTCCATGAGGGTGCAGAAAATTTATTTTTCCTGTTAACTACTTTTCCTTTTCTTAATGTTTATTTTTGAGAGAGAGAGCGAGAGCGAGAGAGCACAAACAGGGGCAGAGAGACAGGGAGACACAGAATCGAAGCAGTCTCCAAGCTCCGAGCCATCAGCACAGAGCCTGATATGGAGCTCGAACTCACCAACCTCGAGATCATGACCTGAGCCAAAGTCAGTCGCATAACCCTGAGCCACTCAAGCGTCCCTCTGTTGTTAACTATCCTATCTTCAGGGTCTAGAACAGTTCCTGACACCTAGTTGGCCTTCCATAAATATTGAAGAATGATTTGTTTCTATTTTTGCCTTCATTCTATCTGTTTTCTACACAGCAGCCAAAGTGATCTTTTAAAAATGCAAAAGGAGGGGCGCCTAGGTGGCTCAGTCAGTTGAGCATGGAGACTCTTGATTTCAGCTCAGGTCATGATCTCAGGGTTCCTGGGATTGAGACTTGTCTCTCTCTCTCTCTCTCTCTTTCTCTCTCAAAATAAATAAATAAACTAAAAAAATGCAAAAGAAATTCCATCACCATCTCCCACCCACCAGGGTAAAACCCTTCAATCGCTTTCCATTGCACTCAAGCCCCAGTTGACAGTCTACAAACCAGGGCAGATTAAGATTCCAGAGTTCTTAATCTCTGAAAAGATTATGGTGTCATCGCTATGAAAGATAATTTAAAAATTTTTAAATTTCGATCCCAAAGTAAGTGTGTTAAAAGCCTAACAGTTTCAGATTTCACAAACTCTCATTAATCTTCTCACCCTGTGTGTGTTTCATCTTTCCACCGCCCCTTCTTCCCTTCTGCTTCTGTCATTCCCTATGGTCTGCCAGGACTACTATAACAGGCCTTCCAAGTTGTCTTCCCATCCCCAACCATACGCCTTTCTTCCCCCCCTACCCCCATCCATCCTCTACACTTAGTCCAAAATGATCACTCTAAAATGCACATCTCATTATGTGCATCTTCTATTGAAAATTAGTATCTCCTAAGGATGTCCAAGTTTCCCTAGTGTAGGATGTTTGTGAGACCCTTTGACGGCAAGTGACTGCAATCCAAAGTGAAGTGGATGGAAAGAAGGGGGAAAAGCAAACAAAACAAAACAAAGGAATTTTCAGGTTCACCTAGGGAAGGATACTGCGGTTCATAAAATCGAAAGAGCTGAAGAGTTGGAATTTCGGAATCAAGAACTAGGGACTGGAAATAGCAGAACACATGTTCTCTCTGTCTATGTCTCATGTTTACTTCTCTCCACGTGGCTTCTTTCTTCTTTGGTCAGAGTCTCTCTGAGTGTTAAGGAAGATGGCCATTGCCAAGTCCTGAATCCCAACGAGTAAGGCTAGCAACGTCACTAAAAAGATAACCTCTCCTTCCTGCCATTTAAATATCAATCCCAGGGAGACTCTGATTCATCCCTACTTGAATCAGGTGGACCCATCACTGTGTGTGTTTATAAGCATGGTCCCCACCAGACCATGTAAAACATGGAAGAAATTACCCACAGTCAATGGCATGCCGTCCCCAGAAAAAGGAAGATGAGAAAACACTGTGGTCAGACACAACAGAATAGCCAACAGCTTCCACTGTTTACTGAACATGGTGCATTGAGACCTTACAGATCTGGTGCCTGAAAATCTCTCCAACTCCACTTTCGTCCACTCCTCCCTCACATTCTATGTTCTAACCACGGGGAACTGCTGTGAATTCTTGATGGATTTGGCTATCTCTTACCTCCAGAAGGTCACATCTACTGCTCCCTGTGCCTATAACACTTTTTGCTGGCTTGTTATACAAATATAGCACATCCATGGGACGCCCGGGTGACTCAGTCTGTTGAGCGTCCGGCTTCTGCTCAGGTCACGATCTCCCGGTTTGTGAGTTCAAGCCTGGTATCTGGCTCTGTGCTGACAGCTCAGAGCCTGGAGCCTGCTTCAGATTCTGTGTCTCCCTCTCTCCCTGCCCCTTGCCCACTCCCCCTCCTCTCTCTCAAAAATAAATAACATGAAAATCTTTAAAAAAATACTTCCTGACATTATTCAGTACTGTCCTCATACATCACCTCCTACAGGAAGTCTGTTTTGATTTATAGGTGTCATTATGGTTTAGGGATAGGAAGGCCAACAGATCAGGAGACAACTTTCATTGAAAAGACCCTTGGTTACTAACAGATCCCCTAAGGAGAGAGCATGCCAGGGGTGCCTGGGTGGCTTAGTCGGTTAAGCGCCCGACTTTCGCTTAGGTCATGATCTCGCGGTTCATGAGTTCGAGCCCCGCGTCGGGCTCTGTGCTGACTGCCAACTCGGAGCCTGGAGCCTGTTTCAGAGTCTGTGACTCCCTCTCTCTCTGACCCTCCCCTGCTCACGCTGTCTCTCTCTCTCTCCTAAAAATAAATAAAGACATTAAAAAAAAAAAAAGGAGAGAGCATGCTATCACCAGGGAGGGAGGCGGGAGGACATAGGAAAGTACCAGGAGCTGTCAGGATGGGGCTGGGGATAAGAGCCTTTATTGTGGTTTCTGCAGGATAGACTGGGGGAAGCATGGACAGCAGATTAGGACTGGCTGGTTTGAATACTTTCAGCAGGAGCTGGGGCATAGGGGCATACTCTGCTGCTTTGGTACCGGCACCTGGCGTGGTCAGGTCCCTGAACGTGTGACTTCCACTGGAGAGGTGGTTGGGGATCAGACTCTAGATTCGTTGCCTTGCCTTTAAAAAGCACACCCCAGATGAGTTGTTTACTCTGCCTAGAAACTGACCAACCCTGGGAGGGGCCCAGCAAGGCCCCGGATTGCCGAAGCATCCGAATACAAAAAAATAAGACTCCGTTACTAGTTTTCCCTGACATTTTTTCCAGCCTCTTCCCCTAAATCGGATTTATGCACCTCTTCTCTGTGATCCTATAATAACTTGTGCACGCCTCTGCCACTGCAAGGCGGCTGTGCCAACGATGGTATCCTAAGCAACAGCTCCGGCAAACTTTGACCTTCAAATTCCGTCTAGGGAAGTGGCTGAGAATTTTAAGCTGTTTTAATGTAGGTTTAATGGATACGTGACCTCATTTTATGCTGATCGCCTGTAAGACTGCACATTGAGTCTTCACTCATCTGGCTTAAAAATATTTTTATTCATATGTTTTATTAAAATGATGAACACAACATTCTAGATGCGCTATATTCTGAATTTCAACACAGTACAGGCCACCCCTACATTAACTCATGCAGCCATCATTCACTTATCTTTGTACAGAAGATACATCTTTTCTCTGCATTATTGTGCATTTGACCTTCAAAATACACAATTAATTAGGAGTATTGAAACTCTGAAATGCTCTTTTAAACAATTCAGAGCTGTGAATATCTGCGCGTATAAAATCAAAATTGTATGCATGAATACATAACTACCCCTCACACTGCTGGTTCGATGGTACCTTACTACCTCGATGGGATGTCGCTCTGTGCTGTAGATGTTGCTTGAGGAGGAAAGCACAGGCTGGCTTTCAGCCTAAAGGGGCTCCTTCCGGACTAACCTGTAAAATCTTAGGCAAAGATGCTACATGTGCACTTGCTTGGCTCCAGTGGGCATAGCTCGATTCACGTTCTTCCCTATGATCTTCACGCTCTCAACGGGACGCGATGGCCAGCTATCCAATAGCAAGTGAGGGACTAACACATCACGATGTCAATTTCAGCTACTCTCTGTTTAAGGGATGTGAACATGTATTTAACACTCTTAGTGATTCAACTTTGGAGCAAAGATTTTTGTCATTCTTTTCTTTAAGCTTTTAGGTCAGTTGAATTAAGGAGTGCCCTGAGATTGTCAAGAGCCAACATTTATCTGCAACTACTTCTCTCTATGATAAAAAGTTTCTCAAGAAACAACACAAGTAAACAGGCAAAAAAGCACAGATATAGTTTGGATCCTGCCCCAAATTGTCAACCACAGCTCCTGATTCCATGTTTTTTTCACCTCAGGGTTCCTATTCATTGACTTTTTTTTAAATGTTTATTTATTTTTAAAAGAGACAGAGTGTGAGTGGGGGAGGGGCAGAGAGAGAGGGAGACACAGAATCCAAAGTAGGCTCCAGGCTCTGAGCTGTCAGCACAGAGCCTGAAGTGGGACTCGAACTCACGAACCACAAGATCATGACCTGAGCTGAAGTCGGAAGCTTAACCAACTGAGCCACCCAGGTGCACACGTTGACTATTTTAAGTAAATATGTTTTATATGTTTGCAGTTATAAAATAACTGTATAGTAATGAAATGCACTTTTTTTGCTTTCATATTAATGGATTTTGGTGAATTTTCCCCATTTTTAAAAATAGTATTTATTTGGGCTCTGTTATGGACCAAATATTTCTGTCCTCCCCTCACAATTCATATGCTAGAATCCTAAATCTCCAATGTAATGATATTTACAGATAAGGCCCTTGGGAGGTTATTAGGTCATGAGGGTGTGGCCTTAATAATGGGATTAGTGCCCTTGTGAGAAGAGATGGGAGAGAGCCAAATTCCTCTATCTTTGATCTCCACTGTTAGTGTTGAATTATATTCCATTGTATGAATGCACCATAGTTTATTTATCCATTTACCTACTGAAGGGCATCTTGGGTATTTCCAAGTTTGGGCAAGTATGAATAAAGCTGCTATAAATATTTCTGTGTAGGTTTTTTCGTGGACATATGTTTCAGCTCATTTCAGCAAATACTGAGAAGCATGATTGCTGAATGTGATGATAAGAATATGTTTAGTTTTGAAAGAAACTGCAAAGTCATCTTTCGAAGTGGTTATACCATCTTGTATTCTCACCGGCAATGAATGAAGGTCCCTATTGGCCCACATCCTTGCCGGAATTTAATGTTGTCAGTGTTTTGGTTTTTTGCCACTCTAATAGGTGTGTAGTGGTACAATTGTTTTAATTTGTGCTTCCTAATAACACATGATGTTGAGCATCTTTTCATTTGCAATTTGCCACCTGTCAATTTCTATGGTGATGTGTCTGTTCAGGTTTTTTGCCCATTTTCTAATAAGGTCGTTGTTTTCTTATTGTTGAGTTTTAAGAGTTCTTTGTATAAATTGGATAACAAGTCTTTTGTCAGCTATGTGTTTTTGCAAATACATTCTCCCATTCTGTGGCTTATCTTCTCATTTCTTGATGTATTTTTGCTCAAAAAAAAAAAAAGAATGTCATTGATTTAAAAAGTTGAAAAGTGCTGTTTAGGTCATTTTCTCGAGTGTAGGTGAATCTCCTTGTTTTCTTGATAAAGTTTCATTAGAAGTTAAGTGTTCGCATGGGATGCCTGGGTGGTTCAGTGGTTAAGCATCTGACTCTTGATCTCAGCTCAGGTCTTGATCTCAGGGTCATGAGCTCAAGCACCACATTGGGCTACATGCTGAGAGTAAAACAAAACAAAACAAAACAAAAGTTACGTGCTCACAAAAGACATACAGCAAATAGTGACAAAACCGTGACTGGAACATATGTCCCTAACTACCATGTGATGATTCTTTCTTCTATTTTCTACTATGAAATACTTTCTTGGTTCTTCTTTCTCACAGGATGATGAGACACAATCATGAGTGCCAGGATTTGTCCCTAAATTAATCTATGGCCTTCCTTTTGCATAATCCTCTAGCTATTGGGAATTCTGCTCAATAGATTCCAAGGTGACAGAGAGACTCAAGCAGGCTTAGGATTTCGGACACTGTTTTTTGTTTTTGTTTTTTTTTTTTTACATTTATTTATTTTTGAGAGACAGAGAGAGACAGAGCACAAGTGGGGAAGGGGCAGAGATAGAGGGAGACACAGAATCTGAAGTAGGCTTCAGCCGATGTAGGTCTCTAACTCACAGACTGTGAGATCACAACCTGAGCGGAAGTCAGATGCTTAACCGACTCAGCCATCCAGGCTTCCCTTCTGTCACTTTAATAAAAACTTTTTACAAAGTATTTCCTTGAGTTAAAATTAGCATTAGCATACAGATGTGTGAGGCTGAAGCTATTTTTCTGAACTCTTGCTTATTTAACTAATATTTATTGGAGCCTGCTTCAATAAATATTTAATACTCAATATGAATATCAGTTATTATGTAACATAACATTACTGAATGTATTAATACATAATAAGATAATTCAGATTTATAAAACAGTATATAATATTAATATAAATATGACATATTAAGTATAATATATGAAATATAATGATAATATTATATTATCATATCAATAACTAAATGCAACAAATAAATATGTGGGCAGGTACTGTACAAGACACAAGAGATAAACACAGTAGCAAAGAGGAAGTTCTCTGGGCCCTTCTGACATATATTTTTTCCTATGATATTAAAGAAAGTTATTTTGTGATTTGGTGGGTTAAAATAACTGATTTGCATGCAAACCCCTCCTAAAATGTTCCTAATTTGTCATTTATTTTAAATACTGTATATTTGACTCAAAATAATTTTAAAAAAATACAAAGAATAGCTCTAGTCTCTGCACAAAATAAAATGAAATGAAGTGACCTCCCAGGATTACTTACAGAAATTTATTGGGAGACTGGGTCCTTGAGAGAACACAGGTGCAAACTGAAGGCATGGAGGATATTTGTGGGTATTTTGGAAGGAATGTCTGTGTCCATTCAAGGGCACTTGGTTTTGTCCGTGTGGTCATGACCTGAGCCAAAGTCAAGAGTTTGGTTCTGCGTATTACTGTGCCTCCTGGACTTTCAAGAAGCAGAGACTGGGAATGAACTGGGCCGTGTGAAAAGATTGTGTGAAAGGATTGCAGCCTTGTGATTCATAATGTAGGGCCAGAGGTGCCGATGTCAGTGAGGCGAAGAGCTGGAGAAGAGGGCGTTAGTTTTACATATCAGGGATAAGCTGGGGGTTACTGGCAAGTTTCGGTTTCTGAAGATGGAAACATCGATTTACATTTTCATTCCTTCAAAAGAAATGAAAAAGTTAAGCAAGTATCCACCCATCATTTGACAGTGAGGGTATAACCAGGTATTTTCACCTGAGGAGAGCTCCTGCCCCACATCCTTCCTGCACTATGGTCACTGAGGTTTGCTGGGGTTGCTTGCGGAGATAGGCAGAAACAGAACAGGGCCTCCCAAAGGGAAGGGGACAGCGATTCTCTGTGTTCTTTTTTTTTTTTTAATGTTTAATTATTTATTTTGAGGGGGAGGGCAGGGAAGAGAGAGGGAGAGAGAGAATCCCAAGCAGGAATCGACAAGATAGGGCTTAATATCACAACCGTGAGATCACGACCTGAGCCGAAATCACCCAAGTGCCCCACCTCTGCTTTTTCTAAGACTGACATCAAGTAACGGAGATGATCTTTTTCAAAAATGAAGTCAATGTAATCTCATTTGGGCCTGAGGTGACATTCCCATGTGGACTCCATCCCTATAGCCGGGCCATAAGTCTCAGGGAAGACCTCAGGTGTCACTGAAATTAAAGAAGTGGTTCATCATCTGAGTCTCAATGTTGAGATTTTTTTGAATCCACAGTTAGAAAAAGTCTCTTTTAATTTTCTAGGAGTCAGGCCTGGAAGCAGGCAGTCCCTAAGAGGGACTCCATGATAGGGCTTCTTCCCTAGTGTATGGAGAATGTTCTTCCTGCCATGAAAGTTGGGCCCAAAAGCTTAGCGTCTGGGTGGGGGAAGATATGGGGGTGAGGAGTTGGCTGGACAGAAGAGGCTGAGGTGAGCTCCAGGCTCCACACAGCCTGTGTGTGGTGTGCAGATGACCCAGAGTTCCCCCAGCTTCCGGTGAGGAGCAGAGCAAAACCAAGAAGAATGGGGGCTGGGTTGAGGGGCCACAGTATTCGGGGACTTGATGATAGTGAAGAGCTTAAGTAATGTCATTTTGAGATTAAGGCCTCCATTAAGAGCAACCTTGGGCTGCACGTAGCCCCAGTTCCAGGAAAAGTCTCAGATTGCTCAAGTCTAAAGCCATCCTCGGACCACCCTCAGATCAGCTAATCAAAAAACATTCCTGTGGTCTGTCAGGGCTGGGAACTGCAGACAGTTATTTTGTACAAACTAGCCAATCACTCACCGCTTGCCTGAACTCACCTCATAATCGGTCATTTTCAAAGGTTTCTCAAAAGTCATGATTGGGTCCCACCAAAAGTAATGAATGCCTCACAGATACTGAATGGTCAAAGCTGTTACCATGGGTGCTGCTGTACAATTGTACTTGGTGCTTATGTGATGATGCTATACGTACAACATGTGCACCGTAACACCCCGTCCCTGACCCCATAAAAACCCTACTCGCTATTGTTCGGGGCTTCACCTTGCTGCCACTACACTGGTAGGTGGGTGAGCCCCGGCTCGAGCACAATTGTAATAAAGACCCTTTTGTACTTGCATCGGTGTCGGCTCCTTGGTGGTCTCTGGGGACTCGCGAAGCGGCACAACAATAGGAGCCAGACTCCAGCAGGGGGAATCCAGGGGACCCACCAAGGACCGTCCACAGCTCTCACTATGAGGAAAGACCTCTAGTTCCACAGGGTACAGCGTGAACCCAAGGGCTTTGTGTCCCACTGCCTCCAGTCCCAATCCACCCTACACCCAGACCCACGGTGGGGAGGAGGATGAATGGAGAGAGAGCGAGAGAGCCTTTACCTGAAAGACTGCGTGGTACAATCACGTGTTTGACCCCACCTAGGGAAGGAGCTGTGTTTTGAATGGTCTGAACACTCTACTTAAATGAGAAGATGCTGAGATACTGGAAGTGTCCCAACTCGCTCTCTCTCCAAGGCAGGGCTCCCCAAGGAAAAATGGACAAGACAATAGAGCAGCCGTATTTTCTTTTTCCCACTGATGGTAGCATGCACCCTCTCCCTCCACCAAGTGGGGACAGATACAAAAATGTGCCAGAGTCACTCTGATAATCCAGCCCCCGAACCTGAGTGAGGCAATGACGCCATGAGAGAAAAATCGCCGTGGGAAGGTGAGGATGCAAATTTCGTTCTGGGTCGTGTGGTGGCTGACTCTCCCAGTCTGCCATCTCAGCGAGCTGTGTCCCAATCAAGGGTTGTGTGAAATGAATGGAAAGACCCATGTCAGAAAGAGTAGCCTAAGTGTCTATCTCCAGATAAACAGATCCACAACATGTGGTAAATCCATACAGTGGAATATTATTCAGCCATAAAAGGAAGGAGCATAGATGATGTGCCTCGTGGTTCATGCTGGCTCTCAGCTCAGGGCTAGACTGAAACCCTGCATGGCCCCACCAACTTGGTGTTTCCTACTGTCTGCCCTCCCAAAGGACAAGTGTCCAATGTCAGAGCGTGGGAGACAGGAATAGTCTGAGTTAGTTCCCGCCATGTGGCCATAAAGAAACATCTATGACATTTATCCTGTGCCCCATGTATTACTTTGAAGAATGCCAAACATTCAGCAAAGCCAGCAAATAGTCTATTTATTTGCAAGCTTGGGTTGATGCCTCTCACCTTTAAAAGCCAACCACTGTCATTGTTTCCGTAGATGGGTACAGCCTTTTACAGTTTTCAAAGCACTTATGAGTTCTTCTCCTGTTGTTTAGCTTCTGAAAAGCAATGTGTATCAATGTTCTAACTAGTTTGAGCAGAAAAGGACTTTATTAAAACATCATCAGGGGCCTTGAAGAAACTCCAGGGGGCCAATGCCAAGTTTGGGGGCTGTACCATCACAGGGGAGATATCGCGGTGACACCCCGACAGTGCGCCGTGGATGGAACCATGGTCACGGCTGCTCAGAGAACTCCGGTCCTTTGCCTCCATCCTTAGAAAGAGATCCTACCTGATGCTTGTTTCTTCCCTCACCAAAGCCTCACGAGGTGCATCTGATCAGCAGAAATCAGGTCACTAAGCCTGCATTGGGGGCAAGGTAGAGTGAGAAAATACCTTTCTGCTTTTCCTCTGGGGAAAAAGGTAAAACGGAAACAGTCCTTAAATGTAGAAGAGTGTCCAAGGGATGCTGGCATTCGCAGATTATGACAAACGTGATGAAGTGTCACCAGACCACCAGAGGTGGGATTTTAATGTCTCGAAATGGTTATTGTTGAGTTCTTGATGATTACGGACAATCATTTACTGTAGATTCACAAGAGATCTGATAAAAGAGCACCTTTGTAGGTTTCTCAAACCAATGATGTCCGCGTACTGACCCTGTGAAAGAGTTCTTGGAACGACCTGGCCAGCTTTGGTTGCCGCATTATTTCTCAGTTGATTCTTTCAAACCCCATTTGAAGCAGAGCTCAAAGCTCTGTACCCACTGGGTGGCTGCATAATTGTTTTAATTCGTTTATTAAACATAATTGTCTTTCCTTTCTTCTGCCCTGCTCCTTTGATACATGCTCTGCCACTGAGTCCCTAATGGATATGATTCGTGCTTCCCACCGTGTGTGGTGTGTGAGGGATGGGATGTTACATCATTAGGCTGGGGACACGTCTCCATTTTATGTTTCAGGGACTTAGGCTGTTTCTTACGTGGGGCTATGTTAGCAAGAGGATTCTTTAATAGCTTCATGCGAGCTAATGCTGCTTGTCACATGCCAAAGAGGAGCTGGAGAACAGGGAGGAAGGTAGAGGGCACAGAACAGGTGAGGTACCTTTTGTTAAACGACCCTCTCCTTACCCCCACCACCAGCCCAGGAATTTAACTATGTGCTTTTAAACACGGGCATTCCAAAATGGAGCGAAGACAGGTCCTTGGCAACAAGTCAGAACATATTCTTGAGAAGAATAGTTACCCTAGTGAATCTTGGGTATCTTTCTCCTAGAGATCGGAGTGTTTTGTGGACATCCTCTCATTGATCCTTGCAAATGCCTTCAGTAAGACGGTTGTTCCCAAGTCTGGGAAAACTGAAGAACACTAAACCAAATGCTCTTAGAGGTGAGGGAATGTGCCAATGAATCATCCTTCTGAGTTCTAACCCAGACCAACAATAGATACAAGCTGAATGCAATCAAATGTGATGGGTGTTTAGGGCTAGGTAGGTCAACATGGCTTAGATTGTAACAGGACTATTCACTTCCTGCACCCTGAATTGAAAAGTGGTGCCCAGTCTACCCAGCCCAATCCACCTTTGCTTGCCCCAACAACATGAAGATTTTGTCCTGCATTTTCTTTCAGACGTTTTCTGGTTTTAGAAAGTTTAAGCCTATGATCCATTTCTAGTTAATTTTGGCATCTGTTGTGAGGGAAGGGTGATGATTTGGTTTCCCATACATACATCCAATGATAGAAATGCTTTCGGGCCAGTCCCCGAGAAGAACAAGCCTGGGTCTTTCCCGGTGTATTCCCGGCATGGCCCAGCACTGCTTCTCTTCTGAGCAGGCCAGTGGTAACTGATCAAGTAACTGAAAGAGAATCCTCAGACAATAGTCTGTACTGGGTTTCTAATCAGTTTCGATGGGTGTTCATGCATTTTGTCCTTTTCCCTTTTTCAACTTGACTTCTGTAGATCACATCAATTCACCTGTTTAAATCAAACCTGAAAAAATTACAAGGCAACAAGTTAAACCACATACAAGAGTCTCATTGGGGCTCGTGGGTGGCTCAGTTAGTTAAACGTTCAACTTTGGCTCAGGTCATGATCTTACAGTTCGTGGGTTTGAGCCCCACGTCCGGCTCTGTGCTGACACCTTAGAGCCTTTTGTCTGCTTCGGATTCTGTGTCTCCTTCTCTGTCTGTCCCTTCCCTGCTCACACTCTGTCTCTCTCTCTCTCTCTCTCAAAATTAAAAAAGATTTTTAAAAACTCTCATTAAGTATTGATCCTTCATTATTAATTCCATGGCTGGACAAAAGCCCTATTTCTGTGAATAGGAATAGAGCAGGCACTGGGTGGCTTAATTGGTTGAGTGTCTGACTCTTGATTTTGGCTCAGGTCAGGATCACAGGGTCATGGGATCGAGCCCCGCATTGGGCTCTGCACTGCTTAAGATTCTCTTTCTCCCTCTGTCCTTCTCCCTACTCGTGCTCTCTCTCTCTAAAATAATAATAATAAAAAAGAAATAGAGCAGGCAGCCCCTTCCCATCCTGTGCAATGGTGTGCATAGCAGCTGTGTCCAAATAAATCCTAGAACCTAGATATTGTAGAGAACAGAACAATCATCAGTTTCATGGACTGTTGGAAATGGGGATCTTTGCAGCTTTGGCTTATAACAGTTGACTTGTACATTCTTGGATAGCAGTCCATTATTGGTGTGTATCAGATTACTTACACCGTTTCACCTGAGGAGCAGAGGTTTGTTGTAGCTGTTTTAGGAAGAGTCTAGAAATTCTGCTCTTAAAAAAACCAGGCCTCTAAACACATACAGCAACACTTAATGCACGCTACGAAATGTGTACACTAGGAGCTCAGCAAGTACTCCAAGGCACAGAGGAATGGATGCATCAATGTGTAAGCACTGATGAATGGATAGCAACAATAGCTATATGAATACTGAGAAGAAACTACGATGTTTTTAAGTGGTCAGGGAAAGCTTCTGGAGGATTCAGTGCCTGATGTGATCATTTAGTTGTGAAGAGGGCATGACAGAAGGGATGGTGTGTGGAGCAAGGGCACAGAAGAGAAGTGGAATGCATATGGCAGGTGGCAATTAGACAGTCAGTTGGGGCCATGAGAAACTGTGGTCAAGGCAAGCAGCCCGGAGACCAGAAGACTCCCTAAATCCTAAAGGTACATAGACCCTATTTCCCCAAATAGGATATCATGATTATAAGACACATGACTATTTTATATACTACTAAATGGGAATTTTGCCTGTTAAACCGTGATTTAGCTTTCATTGTAAGATGTATCCCAATTTCAAAGATATTAAAATGTGTGGGGTAAAAGGGTAATAGGTCAGTGTGGTAGCCAGCCTCTGGGGTGACCACAAAGATTTCCACGTCCTGGTATTAGAGCCCTGTGTCGTGCTCTCCCACATTCAGTGGGACTGACCAGATATAATGGAAATGAAGGTAAATCAAATCAATTCTAAGATTAGGTTGTAAAGACACTGAGCCTTCTGTTTTGTCTTCTCTGCCTCTCCCTCCCTCCGTTTCACCATGAGCTCTTGCGGATACCCAGGCAGCCCCGTAGATAGCCATGTGGCAAGGAACTGAGGTCACCTGCAAAGACTTGAGGCCCACCAGTGATCACGTGAGTGAACTTGGCTTCACATAGCTGCTGCCTGGCTGATGGCTTGAGGCAACCTCTTGAGGCACCTGGGGCAGAAACACCCAGCTAAGCTGCTTCGAGATGCCTCGTCCTCAGAAACTGCGTGCGTTAATAACTGCTGAAATATTTCTTGTTTTAAGCTGCTAGGTTTGGGGGTGATTTATTACACAGCCATAGATGAGTGATTCTACCTTCAGAATCAATAAATGCCAAGTACCCTGTGTGTGTGCTCGGTGAGTGTCTGTCTAATGTGCAGACACAGGTAGATCCACCTGCAAAGTTGGACATTGCAATGTGTCAGAACAGGTGGAGAGATTAAAAATAGGTAAGCGTGGTGCGCCCGGGTGGCTCAGTCGGTTAGGCATCCGACTCTCGATTTCCGCTCAGGTCATGATCTCATGGGTCATGAGTTTGAGTCTCACATCGGGCTCTGGGCTAGCAATGCGGAGCCTGCTTGGGGTTCTCTCTCTCTCCCTCTCGCTCTCTCTCTCTCCCTCCTTCCCCCACTCGCTCTCTCTTTCACAAAATAAATAAATACACTTAAAAAAATAGGTAATCACGTGGGACTCAGGTGACAGAGAACATGATCATACAAGAGGATGGTTTACAGAAGCAAGATTCGGATGTACTGAGTCAAATCTAAGTGCCTTCAAAGCTGAGACAGCTGTCGGCCTCTGTGCCGGAACATTCCATCTTCTTCCCACCTAAGTAGGAGCCAACCCCAGAACAGAGTCCCACCATATTACATAGAAAGAATTAAGTGGAGTACTTCTACGTAAGAAGCTCAAGGATGGGTGTGGATCCAGGCATTTCTAGCATGCTAGGGTTGTAGAATGTTATTTATTTCTTTATTTATTGAGAGAGAGAGAATCTTTTTTTTTTAAATGTTTTTATTTATTTCTAGGAGAGAGAGAGAGAGACAGCGTGAGCAGGGGAGGGTCAGAGAGAGAGGGAGTCACAGACTGAAACAGGCTCCAGGCTGTGAGCTGGCAGTCAGCACAGAGCCCGATGCGGGGCCCGAACCCACGAACCGCGAGATCATGACCTGAGTGAAAGTCGGACGCTTAACCGACTAAGCCACCCAGGTGCCCCTATTGAGAGAGAATCTTAAGCAGGCTCCATGTTCAGTGCAGAGCCCAACCTCATGAACCACAAGATCACGACCTGAGCCAAAACCACGAGGCGAACACTTGACCGACGGAGCCACCCAGGCACCCCTAGAATTTTAGAGTGTGATAAGCTAGTGATAGATCGTGGAGGATGCTGAGAGCCAAGCTAAGGTATTTTGACTTTATTATGCAAGCCGAAGGCAGCTGCAGTGATTTGAGGCATGAGACCTAGGCAGTAAGAACAATGTTTGGGAAGATTAACCTGATCAGGGCAGTAGGAACTTGAGTCAGAGAGGCTGTGAATGCCACCGCTTGCCGGGAGCCAAATCGTCCTCTCTGGATGGCAATCACGGCAAGGAAGTGACAATATTTGCAGCTCCTCCCATGAGAAATGAAAACTGGTATCTCCTTCTGCTACCATTAGCTCATGTTGGATATAAGCCTGCTGGTATTGACCAGGCCTCCCAATAGTCCATATCAGACCCATATTCCGAACACAGATACCTCATAAGGAAAAGCATATTCCTGCCTTTTCAAAAGAGATTTTAGATAAAAGCACTGCGGATGATTGTCAAAAGGCTCTTCCTATGGGCCTTGCAGACCCAAGGCCTAGATAATAGAAGGGGTTAAGAACACAAGAGTCACAATTGAGCCTGGCCCCGAGACAAAGAGCCTATTTTGGGGTTAAGAGCAGAACACAGCTACTACATATATCTTTGCTAATTGGTAAAGCATAGCAGTCCCTTCCTCAAGGGCTGCATTCCACAAACCCTCTCCCTTACCCTGGCAGCTGGGATGAGGATAGATAAGAGTAGCTAAAACATAAACCCAGGTGCAAAGACTGACAATTTAGGGCCCCCCTGTTAGTTTCCACAAATAAACCAATTCAGAAACATTTATCTTCTTGAGGGCCAGACAGAATAACTCCTAGCTTATCTGTATACAATTTAACTTGTATGTTATGCTGTTTTTCACTAAGAGCATTCTGTTATTTCCTTGGTCGAAATAATTCTGTAATTGTTATCGCAAAAGGCCTCCCATTGTAAGAAATTCCTTTCTATGACTTCATCTTGTTGCTGAACCTTTAAATAAAGACACTAAAACCGACAGGACAGAGATGCCTGCCTGGTGATCAGAAAGAATCTCGGGGCTCTCTCATTCTCTTTCGCCGACACTGTCCATCCTTCAGGGACCCCTGGACCTGTCGGAGCCGGCGCGGCCTCCGACAATGGCTTGTTTCCAGCATGGGGAGGTCAGTTTCGACTTAGCAGAATCCTCATTTTCTTGTCCTTCAGGCCACCTGCCCGGCCCAGCATCAAAGTGAGCCTAGCTTCTCTGTTCCCCGTGCCTTACTATCACCTCACCCCAGTTAGAAATTTCTCTTCCCGGGGCACCTAGGTGGCTCAGTCGGTTAAGCGTCCGACTTCGGCTCAGGTCACAATCTCACAGTTCGTGGGTTCGAGCCCCGTGTCGGGCTCTGTGCTGACAGCTAGCTCTGAGACTGGAGTCTGCTTCGGATTCTGTGTCTCCCTCTCTCTCTGCCCCTCCCCTGCTCATGCTGTCTCTCTCTCTCAGAAATAAATAACAAACTTAAAAAAAAAATTTCTCTTCCCATTGCCATTCGCTGCCTCATAAAAGTCCTTCCACAGGACCATTCCAGCAGCTGAAGTCCATCTGAGGTGAGCATGCTGAGCCCAGGGCCAAAGTGGGACCAGGCTCTGAGAAGGGGGTAGGGTGTGTGCTAAGTCCCTGTGGAGGGAGAACAGGGCAGCCTCCCCTGAGGTATGGGAGGAACTCCAGAAGGAGGAGGCAAACGGATGATTCTAGATGAAAGTCTACAAGAACAAAAGCTCCGTGCAAATAAATTGGACATAATCTGATTCAGCTCATAGTTTTGCTATAACGCACTGAGCCTCGGCTTATCCATGCAACCTGTAGAAGGGTCTCGACTTCTGGTCCGCAGCCACCCAGGCCAGTCTAGTAGCACCTGCATCCCACCTCTGCCTCCATAAAGGGAGAAAACTCAGTGTCCACCCGCACTGAGGAACAACATCCATGGATGGGAAAGCAGACTCCCAGGGCGCCTGGGTGGTGGCTCAGTTGGTTAAGCATCTGACTTCTGCTCAGGTCATGATCTCGTGGTTCTTGAGTTCGAGCCCCACATTGAGCTCTGCGCTGACAGCTCAGAGCCTGAAGCCTCCTTCGGATTCTGTGTCTCCCCTCTGTCGCTCTGCCCCTCCCCCACTCACATTCTGTCTCTCTCTGTCTCAAAAATAAATAAGTGTTAAAAAATTTTAAAAAAAGAAAGCAGACTCCCACTGGGGTGTTTTTGCTCATTTTTGGGGATGAGTTAAAATAGGAGAACTTAGGAATAGGGTACCTCCCGTATTCACCTAGACAAAAATCATTTTTCTACGTGGGTGAAGGGGAGAAAATTCATGTCTGGTTTACTTTCTGTGACTATACTTAGGGGGAAGTTAGCAGGTAAACTCTACATATTTTAAGAATGCCAAAAGATGAATGTTATTCGTTCAAGACTATTATTTAGACTCCTACAAGTAGTGTGCGCTGGTATAGATTTCTTCACCTTCCCTCAGGAATGTCATAGTCCTAAACAAGGGGAAGAAATCTACCCACTTCCACTGTGCAATCCATTTCCTTTTACATGTGTCTTTTCTTTCTTCCTTAGGAAGTCACACAGGTGACTCGTGGCATGTCCTACCACCTAGGAAGAAGCAAAACCCACTTTGTGTGTGAGTCACGCAATATGATGGAAACACCTGTTTACCAAATGAATAGCAGAGTTTTATTTAGCAACCTGCACATTTTATTAAGCATCATATTCTTCTCTTTATGTTTCACGCAGGCAAGCTCTGCAGGGTTCTCTCTCTGGCAATGTGACAATCTAATTACCCAAATCACCTTTCTAGCTAAAAATAGCTAAAAAGCTTGAAAATCAAGTCTTCTTCAAAGTGCTGATGAGCTGGAAAGAAATCAAGACATAAACAGGACAAAATCCAAGGGGACATGGAAATGGGGGGAAGTCGTAGCCAAGTCAGCTCTCAGCGTGGGGCGTTTGCCAATCTTGGGGACCCTGAGCTCTAGTTGACACTGCTTCATGGAGCCGAGGGGACAGAGACAGAACATGGGACAGTCAAAGCGGCATATCCTAGAAGACCCCTTCTCACAAAGCTGGGACCCCAGGGACTTTCGTTGTAAGCTTGATCTGGAAATATATGCAGCCCCCCCCGCCCGCCACCATAGCACCACAAGGAAAATCACCCAGTTCCTTGGTTTACAGCAGAGGGGGAGACCACGCCTATGTGAGGTTGTAGCCACCAGCTAGACCTTGCACGCATCTGCAGCACAGAGTCACAGGGCCTGGGAAAACAACACTCGAGGTAAAATGTAGCTTGAAGAGATACTCTACCAAGAGTCTCCTAGGCATCCGACAAAGTACATGAAAATCCTCCAGGGAGAGATCTGCTTTAATTCCAGAAGAATAGGAAGTCTTAATTCTCAAAGAACTTTCCATTTCCAAGGAAAACAAGCAGCTCACAGAAAAATATCATAAATGTTCAAGGAAACAAGGTAGCATGAGTGAGAGCCGTCAGAAACAATAGACAATAGAAATGGACCTCTGAAGATCTGGGATCCTGGAATTATCAGATATAGAATTAAAATGACTGCGTTTTCTATGTTAAAAAAATAAACAAGCTTTATATATTTTTTAATGTTTTATTTAATCTTAAGAGAGAGAGAGACAGAGCATGAGTGGGTGAGGGGCAGAGCAAGAGAGGCACACAGAAACCAAAGCAGGCTCCAGACTCTGAGCCGTCAGCACAGAGCCCAACACAGGGCCTGAACCCGCAAACTGTGAGATCATGACCTGAGCCGAAGTCAGAGGCTTAACCGACTGAGCCACCCAGGCGCCCCAAAAATAAACAAGCTTTAATGGTTTGAAAAAGAATGAAGTTGAGTGTCTAGAAAGAAATGTAATAATTGAAATAAATAGCCAAACGCATGAATCTAACACCATTAGACAGGACCAAAGAGAGAATTGGTGAATAGGAATACAGATCTTACGGACTTACTGAATGTCCCACAGAAAGAGGAAGAGATGGGGCATTTAAGAGCAAAGTTATGAAGCAAAAACTGTAATGTGAGAAAGTCTAACAGGGGTGTAACAAAACATTCAGAAGGGAAGAAAAGGGATAAATAAGACAGGAGAGGTGAAGCAGAGGCACTATTTAAGGACGTAATGGCTAAGATTTTTTTTTTAATTTTTTAATGTTTTTTATTTATTTCCAGGAGACAGAGAGAGAGATACAGTGTGAGCAGGGGAGGGTCAGAGAGAGAGGGAGACACAGACTGAAACAGGCTCCAGGCTCTGAGCTGGCAGTCAGCACAGAGCCCGACGCGGGGCTCGAACCCACAAACCGCGAGATCACGACCTAAGCGAAAGTCGGACGCTTAACCGACTAAGCCACCCAGGCGTCCCCGTAGTGGCTAAGATTTTTAAAGAAAAGACACGAATCCTCAGGCAGAGGTCCAACAAATACCCAACATAATGGAACTGCAGAAGAACAATGACAGGGAGGAGATCTTAAAAGGAATCAAAGAGAGGGGACACCTTCAGAGGAGCAACATTAGATCAATAAATCTCGATGGTAACCATCGAAGTCGGACAAAAATGAAATATTTTCAACGTGCCACCAGAAAATAACGATGTGTGCACAGACACACACCTCCAGCCAAAATACATTTCAAAGGTGAAGGCCAAGGAGAGACATTTTTAGGCTGATAAAAACTGAGCTCACCACCAGAAGACACTGGAGAACTTGGGGAAATTTTCAAGGGTATTCTGTAAGTAAGAGGAAGGTGATACTAGATGCAAAAAATAAAGAGCAAAGAGAATGATAATTATAGGGGCACCTGGATGGCTCAGTTGGTTGAGCATCTGACTCTTGATTTCGGCTCAGGTCAGGATCTCACAGTTTGTGGGACTGAACCCCGAATAGGGCTCTATGCCAACAGCAAGGAGACTGCTTGGGATTCTCTCTCCCTTCCTCTCTGACCCTCCCCCACTCATGCTCCCACATTCTCTCTCTCAAAATAAACAAATAAACAAAAAAGAGAGAAAATGATAATTATATGGGTATTTTTAAAAATTTTTTAATGTTTATTGATTTTTGAGACAGAGAGAGAGAGAGCAAGCAGGGGAGGGGCAGAGAGAGAGGGAGACACAGAATCCGAAGCAGGCTCCAGGCTCTGAGCTGTCAGCACAGAGCCCGAAGTGGGGCTTGAACACACGAACCACAAGATTATGACCTGAGCCGAAGCCGGACATTTACCTGACTGAGCCACGCAGGCGCCCCTATGGGTAAATGTTTTTAAGAGGTGCATAAAACAATAACAGTAATGTTTTGTTGGTCTAAATATAATGTAAAATTAAAATACATAAAACATTAGCATGAAATTCGGTGTGTGACAAATGGAGCTTAAGTATTCTGAAAACCTTAAAATCACTGGAAGGATTTAAGAGTATTTATGAACTCTAGGCTTGATTAATTAAATAAGCATTAAAGAAACAGCAAAAGAATAAAAGGACGAAAGAAAACTTAGAGGAAAAAATCGTATCAGGAAAAAAAAAGTTACGGTTCCTGGCTGATTCAGTCAGTAAAGCATGTAGCTCTTGATCTTGGGGTTGTAAGTTCAAGCCCCATGTTGAGTGCAGAGAGTACTTAAAAATAAGGTCTTGAAAAAGAAAAAAAAAAAAGAAGAAATTAGTCCAAAAGGAAGAAAAGGCACAGAAAAGAAATAGAAAAGAGTGAAACTAGGGAGAAAAGTATGGATTAAGATGGTGGCTATAAGTGCAATGACATAAGTCCAAATATATAAGTAATCACCATAAATTAAAAGACAAAGATCATCAGACTGACGTTAAAAAAGAATCTAACCACATGTTTATTAGGGTGGAGGTTCTTGATATTTTGATTCTAAAACACAAAGAGAAGTACAAAGAGCCAGTAATGCCAAGATACTCTTTAGAAAGGTGAAGGAACTTCTTATAAAGCTCTAATATTTAGGACAGTGTAGCATTGGCTCCGGTGCATAGATGCGTAGGTAAGTCATTGCAATGTAATAGAAACTCACACATCGATGTACTTCAGAGATGATACCATTGACATGTTAGGTCATGGGGACAGAACCGGAATTTCAAAATATAGCATAAGAAAGATTGGTTATCTATAGGAAAAACGACAAACTCATACCGAAAACACCCATAAGTCAAAGAGGATTCAAGTCCTAAATGTGAAATATAAATCTATAAAATGTTCTGAAAACGATACATAGAAATATCTTTATGACTTGAGGAAAGACAAGAATTTATTAAAGAAAAAGCAGAAACCATAACTTCAACTCAACAACAATTTGAAAATTAAATTTTTTTTCAAATCAAAGATTCAGACTAAAAAGACAACCTTTGAGAATATATTTGCTACACATCTAGTCAGTGAATGATTAGTGTTTGGAAAAAATATATATATTATTGAACATTTTTTATATCTTTGGAACAATTCTATACAAGTCCTTTGCCCATTTTTAAATTGGGGTGTTCATGTTACTTTTCTCATTGAGCTGAAGAGTTCCTTATGCATTCTGGATATTAATCCCTTATCAGACATATGGCGTGCAAATATTTGACAGGTTTTTTTTTTTTTGGTAGGAAACAAAAACCAAAACGCTTTGAAATATAATACCATTCAACTAAACTCCTACACTCAAACTGAAAGCTTAATGTATGAAAGAAAGAAAAAAGACCAGATACTAAAAAACTGGATTTCCCTGCTTCCATTTACCTCTTTTCTTACAGCAACTTTTACAGATTTTTCTCCCTCATTTTATCGGAACTGATTCACACATGAGCAAAAGTCTCTGTTCCGTGACCCTAATTTATCTTCCTGACCTGCTATACTGGAAATGGAGAAACTGATGATAAGAAAAATGATACGATGGTAGGAAGAGCTCCAGTTTATGGAACACATGATTGGTCTATGCACCAGGTTAGGCACCACATCTATAAGGCACAGGTATTTTGTTATCCCCATTTTACAGGCAAAGAGAATGAGACTCAGAAATGATTAGCCTTGTGCCCAAGGTCACGAGGCTGTAAGCAGAGAAGCCAGAATTCCAAAGCCTGTGTTCTCAAGTACTGAGCAGTACTATCATCCTGGTGCCCAAAGAGAGGAAAATCCTACTGAACATTGGCTGTCCACCCATTAAGAAGGCTTTTCTGTTGGTGTATCTATGGGGAAGGCACGTGCTTTGACCTTGCCCTGCTATTCCACAGCCAATAATAATGACCAACGCTAATGAGACAGGGTGCTGTATCCTTTACATGTATTATCTCATTCAATCTTCTGGACGACCTTGTGAGGGAGCTGCTAGTACTATTTCCTTCCACTGATGAAGAAGCTAAGGTTGGGTTGAGTTAGATCATTAGCCGACAAGTGCAAGGGAGATGTATACCCAAGCTGCCTGATGTCCAAGTCCACGTTGAGAGCCTGGGGACTGAGCCAGTTAAGTGGGGGAGGTGCTGGATCTTTCCAGTGGCTGAAGGCAGCAAAGCAAGAGTAATAAACCCCTCCACCTGGCCCTTCTGTAGCTTTGTCTGCAGGTGCAAAGCCGGAAGGAGAACACATACCCAGTCATTAGTATCTAATACTAACGTAGCAAGCACCTAATGTTACATCACCATCATTTCCCCCAGGCTTGGCGTTCTCTGCCAATCCTGGGACAGGCCTCTCCAGGAACAGACGGTGGGATTCTTAGATGCTTCCACTTGAGCTGTGATAGGCACATCAACATGGAGGCCAGATGCAGACCCTGGGCTGGGCTAATGTATTGCCAAGACACTGAGCTAATTGGCACCAGATGGCCAGCTATTGTTTCAAGAGCTTCTCAGAATGCCTGGCTGTAGCACAAGGTTAGGGTCAGCCGGGGGATGCTTGGGACAACGTCGTTGGCTTCCATACCATTTCTCTTACAGTTTCCTGCAAATCCCTGGCATGAGTGTTGGAAAGCACTAGAAAACTGAAGCCCACCAGGAGAGATGCAAGAATGAAAGAGTAGGATCATGGTGATTACGGTGGAGAATTCTTAGTCGCTCTCTTGAATTCTTAACCTGTTAATGTTATCTTTAAAACTCTTTGTTTCAATATCTTTAATATTAGTTTTTAGCAGCTATGCTGGTTTTTGTACATCTATTTCCCATTCTCTGCCCTCTGCACTCTGAGGTAAGACAGTCCAGATGGAATTGTCATTTTTAAAACCCTGGGAGCCACTGACCAGCTGGATAGCCCTGGGAAAGTCACTTCTGCTCTGTTCACTCCAGTCCGTCACCCCCACCCACCTTCTTCCGCCAAACTATAATATGCAATGACTGGTGCCTTCAAAACACAGATCCTTTGAAGATTATGATGCTGCATTTGAAAAAATATGAAACCCGTCAGGCCTGCCTGCACCTGAAAGTTGTTAATTTCTCCGAGGGTTTTAGAAGTCTAAACTAAAAGCTAGGAATGCACCCAAATCTCTCTTCGCTTTCTCTCTAACCCACAAATCTTCAGTACACAGCAAAGTCCTCCGACAAAATCATTGGAAATGCCATTCTGGCATTGCTGCCAAAGTTCCCCAGTGTCACACAGATCAGAAGTGGGTCAAGTTGTATTTAAAGAATCAGATGTGTGGGACACCTGGGTGGCTCAGTCATTTAAGCGTCTGGCTTCAGCTCAGGTCTTGATCTCACAGTTTGTGAGCTCGAGCCCCATGCCAGGCCCTGTGCTGACAGCTCAGAGCCTGGAGCCTGCTTCGGATTCTGTGTCTCCCTCTCTCTCTGCCCC
Organism: Crocuta crocuta; assembly: GCF_008692635.1. Classification (NCBI taxonomy): domain Eukaryota; kingdom Metazoa; phylum Chordata; class Mammalia; order Carnivora; family Hyaenidae; genus Crocuta; species Crocuta crocuta. The sequence continues at coordinate 1,769,752 of NW_027551578.1, read as the reverse complement.
TCTCCTTCTCATGCCCTGTCTCTCTCTGTCTCTCAATAATAAATAAATGTTTAAAAAAAAGAAAAATCAGATTGTGATGTTGAGAATCAGTGTATGACAGTTCATATTAAGAGATGAAGTACTCTCACCTCCTTTCATTTACAGACTTAAGGATCTCAGGGTCAAATCTGAAGCATCTGTAACTGTGTCCGTGCAGCTTAACTCTTGCACATTTTTAGGTAAAGGCAGGCCATAAATAACATTATTACATAGGTGAATTGTACAATTTGCACAAGATTTAAGTGATGCAGGTGGGTGGCTTTGTGGAAAAGCACCATGACGCACAGAGGTACCCGGGGAAGGTTCTAATGCAGCATCGTTGCTGGGGTCCTCCTTCTCAATCCTGGTACCCCTGGTACCTGCATGTGGACACACAGACGGTCCCTTTCTTTCTCTGCACTAATGTTACCTTCGGGAATTCTGACAACATTCTCCGTATATTTAAACAGATGTTTTGAAGCCAAACGACCCTAGTTTCCAATTTTATTAATTCAGATCCTTGAGAGTAATTAAGGAGCTCTTTTATAAAAAACATGGTGTGATGTAAATATATGATATCCATTTTAATAGCTGTTGTAGTATTATTTGCTTAAAAGCTAGTTAATCAGATCAAGAGCATTTTAATCGGAATATGAATGAATCTAAGAAACAGATGAAGTAGGGGAAGGGGAGAAAAAGAAGAGAGAGAGAGAGAGGCAGGCAAGCCATAAGAGACTCTTAACTACAGAGAACAAACTGAGGGTTGCTGGAGGGAGGGGTGGGGGATGGGCTAGATGGGGGATGGGTAATAAGGAGGGCACGTGTTGAGGTGGGCGCTGGGTGCTGTGTGTAAGTGATGGATCATTAAATTCTACACCTGAAACTAATATTACACTATGTGTTAAGTAGGTAGAATTTAAACAAAAGCTTGAAACAAACAAACAAAAAGACCTAAAAAAATAAACCCCACCCAAACAAACCCTGAATATAAGTTAGAAAGGGGAAACACCTACCCGGATAGAATTATTATGGAAAACGGCAGTTATGGCAAGGAAATGGGTACGTGGTGATTCACATAAGAAAACACTAAGGAAGGGAGCTGGATGTAAGACTTACAACCACAGATGTGTATTATAGAGAGTATGCAGAGTAAATAAAGTGAATTGAGTTAAAACACAGTCGCAAATCTGATGATACAGAGATTTGGAAGATACTGTTTGAAATGAAACCTGGGATGCAAGAGCTTATTCTTGGCAGAGGAAACTGCTGAACAACAGCATGGATTTCTACTATATGTCTAGAAATCCAGACCTGGAAATAAGCTCTCAGTGGAGCATAGAGGTAAGAATTGGAGAAAAGGAATTGCAAAAGCAATATCCCAGGGGCGTATTCTGCAGGCCGCCTGATCAGGTGGAGGAAACAGATAATAAAGTTCTAATGCAAGGGAGCCCATCTGGCTCAGTTGGTAGCGCATGGAACCCTTGATCTTGGGGGCATGAGTTCGAACCCCACATGTGGGGAGCCTACGTTAAAAAAAAAAATTCTCATGCAATAAGTTACAGCTAGTGATCCTTTAGCAGAAACTGCAAAATGCACAAAGCTCTGAAAAGCTCAGCCGGTAGCAAAACTTGACCCGACATGAACCTTTTTGCATTCTTTTGTTGTTGGTGGTGCTCATTTTAGCTGCGTTTAGTTAAACAAAATACACACACATCAAAGAAGAAATTAGGAAAAACAGATAAGAGTAGAAAATGAAAACCATCCAGTTATTACCCCAGGGTAACCTCACTGCTGGAGCAAATCAGCATAGCTCCTGGTACTTGGTCTACCATTATTGGGCCAATGGTGTGAGGTGGCAGCATTGTCTTGGGGCCACATCGGTGGCCTTGCTCTCTGCCATAATGTAGTCTTGCAGGGATCCCCATCATCTTGACATTCCACAAAACATCACTCTGGCCCACCACACTGATGACAGAATGCTGATAGGCTGAAGGGATCAATCCCAATTAGCAGGATAAATTGGGCTGCTGCTATACAACAGAGGCACACAGGACTCCGTCTGGGAGCCAGGGAGCTTCACGGAATCATTTCCTAGTACTACCTGGCCAATAGTAAAGAATAGTGGGAAAGTACACAGCAACAAAAACAACAAAAAGGCAAGACAACTGGGGACTCAGGCCCTTTAAGAGTGAAGACTTGGGTCATGACACCAGATAAGGGATCCTGAGCACCTGTGGTGCTAGCAGGGAGGGCAAGAAAGATATAAACTGGGCAGTGGAAGAAGATAGCCCAAGACAGCAAACCCTGTGACCACTTACAGAAATGGATTCTGTAGAAGCTTTGTATATTTTTTTTCTGCGCTTGTTATGTGCCTATGTCTTTTTTTTTTTTTTTGGCATCTACTAGCCATCCTTTTCTCTTATCTCCTTCCCATTTTAACTTTTTATACAAGCTGTTGGAAGTTAATTTTACCATTTAGTCTTTAGGTAACAGAATGTTCCATGGGACGATGACTAAATTTGAAGATTAATTGATATAGTCAGCGATGGGTACAATAACTTTTGGGGGTCTGTGTTTGCTCTTTAGGGAAAGGTGAGAATTTCTCTTACAAGGAAGGATACCATATCCTCCTATAGAGAAATACTGAGTTGTTTCCATTTTTTTAAATGTTTTATTTATTTTTGAGATAGAGACAGCGTGAGCAGGGGAGGGTCAGAGAGAGAGGGAGACACAGAATCCAAAACAGGCTCCAGGCTCTGAGCTATTCCTCAGCACAGAGCCTGATGCGGGGCCCGAACCCACGAACCGTGAGATCACGACCTGAGCCGAAGTCGGACGCCCAACCGACTGAGCCACCCAGGTGTCCCAAGTTGTTTCCATGTTGTATGAAAGTCACATGTGTGCTAAAGAGCACATGAGGAAGCTGAGTAGCCNTACTGAGTTGTTTCCATTTTTTAAAATGTTTTATTTATTTTTGAGAGAGAGACGGCGTGAGCAGGGGAGGGTCAGAGAGAGAGGGAGACACAGAATCCAAAACAGGCTCCAGGCTCTGAGCTATTCCTCAGCACAGAGCCTGATGCGGGGCCCGAACCCACGAACCGCGAGATCACGACCTGAGCCGAAGTCGGACGCCCAACCGACTGAGCCACCCAGGTGTCCCAAGTTGTTTCCATGTTGTATGAAAGTCACATGTGTGCTAAAGAGCACATGAGGAAGCTGAGTAGCCCAAGGCTTAGGCTGCCGGGTATCCACTTATAGCCTTTCACCTCCACATTCACCCTTCAGTACCTGCTCAACAGTAATGGACACAGCGCTCGAGCCTCCCTGTTTTTACAGTGACCGTGATGTTAAGCTTTGTCAGTAGAGGGCACTGGAAGAAAGCTTTTCTCCTTAGTCCCGGATTCGGGGTTTCACTTTTGTGTGTTTCTGCTGCACTGCCCACTGGGGTGTTCGTGTGGAAACGCCAGTGGTGTTCTGCCCCAGCCACACACCCAGAGCATGAGCCCCTTGGAGACTTTGCTGTTCTGATTGGGTCCCAGGGGCCATCTTTGTGGCCCTCCTGACATAGACACTGCACAGCAGGCCTGGAGACTGCTGGGGGGGCCTCAATTTCCCCTGCGTGCTCACCTCCAGCCTTGGCTCACTTGCACCAAGAGACCTGTTTCCTGCTTCCCTGGGCACTGTGGGCTGGCTCTGGCCCAGCAGCCCAGCTGACTTCTCGGCCACCCGGGGGCTGCAACCACACCTTCTGCAAAGAGGAGGCTCCCTTCCAAGTCTGCCCCACTGAGGGGACTCTCCCTCAGCCCCTGGGGCACCCTCTTCCGTTTCCTTTACATCATTGTAGTTACTTGCCCGGAATAGTTTAATGATCCTTTATAATAAACTCCCTGATTTTAAATTACTAGGTGGTTTCTGTGTTGGTGACTAGACCCACACTGACCTGCAGAGTGATAATGAAGGGAAGCCCCCAAAGATTAATAGGCAGGTGGCCTATGCATCAATCAGTTCAAACCAGAACAGGAAGCCAGAACGCTGTGGAAGGGATGTGGCGAGAATGGATAGATTTCCTGGCCACACAGGAAATTTAACTAAAAGGCTGTGGAAGGGATGGGAAAAAAATTATCTACCCATACATAGAGTCATAAGAATAATACAATTTATTTGATCAGGTGGAAAGCATTTTTGTGGGGCTGTGGGAAAAGTGAGAACTGGCCACAGGTACCTCAAAGCCTAAGAGAAAAAGAAAATCATGCAATTGTTTAACTGAGAATTAACAAATTAATTATACAGGAGAGGAGGGGCATCTGGGTGACTCGGCTGGTTGAATGTCCAACTCTTGATCACCACCTGGGTCATGAGCTCACGGTTTGTGAGATCAAGCCCTCCATCGGGCTCTGTGCTGACAGTGCAGAGCCTGCTTGGGATTCTCTCTCCATCTCTCTCTCTGCCCCTCCTCTGCTGGCTCTCTCTTTCTCTCTCTCAAAATAAGTAAATAAACCTAAAAACCTTATAAAGGAGAGGAAATACAATTGTAATATGCTACCTGGATGTGGAGTTAACAATATTTATGAAGTAATAAATACAATGATTTGATCAATATTATGATAAACCTGTGGTTGAAAGGGAAGGGAAGGTAGCAACGGTAGTGATAAAGCGATATAAGAAGCTAAATCTACGGTCTAATAGAAAAAATAAATCATACCTCTAATTGAACAAAGAAATTTCGGTCTAAGCATAAGAAAATAGAACCATAAAGTTAAGCATCAGAGAAAGCAAGTAGGAGGGGACGCTGATCCAAGGCAGAGACTACCTCGAATCCTTTTCTGTATAATTCAGCACTACTTGACATTTTAACTACGTGCGCATCTTACACAAACTTAATTCAGAGGAGATATTGATTGCGGAGGAAAGATGAGAAAGGTCTTGGGTCAGGAGACAGTAAAGAGGAGGCACTCTTACAGGTCTGAAAGTTCCCCCAGTAGTATTCTGACAATGCATTTGTAATTGATCTTGGGAGAAAAGGGGACGGTGCCTGAAGGATAAACACCCATAAGCAGAGAGCATGGCACTGAGCCAACAGTTCTAAAGACCGCAGGCAAACAATAGACACACGGCTGGTGCCAGGCGCAGAGGGAAAAGAATAGTCCAGCCACATGAGAATAACAGCAGGAAGCAGAAGGTCACCGTGAGAGAGCGTTCGTTAAGGAAAAAATAATAGCTTTGGCAAACCCAAGGGGCCTTCAAAGCTTGTTTCATTTTGTTTAATAACTTAGGCATTGTAAGGTCAATTCTTCAATGAGAGTTGCCACTCAGGAGGACATAGGCAGGGGCGCCTGGGGGGCTCAGTCGGTTAAGCTTCCGACTTGGGCTCAGGTCATGATCTCATGATTCGTGAGTTCTAGCCCCGCGTCAAGCTCTGTGCTGACAGCTCAGAGCCTGGAGTCTGCTTCAGATTCTGTGTCTCCCTCTCTCTGCCCCTCCCTTGCTCATGCGCTGTCTCTCTCTCTCTCAAAAATAAATAAACTTTTAAAAAATTAAAAAAGAAAAAGAGGACATACGCAGAGAGATCACACACACAAAAAAAAACGTGAAATGGTGAAAACAACACAGAAAGGTTAAGTTTATGTGTCTGAAACTTTAATGTGCAGATCCCCTGAGATCCTGTTAAAATGCAGATTTGTATGCAGAAAGTCTGGGATGGAGTTGGAGATTCTGAATTTCTGACACGTTCCCCAGTGGTGCTCCTCTCTAATATCAAGAGTCTGAGCCACTCCAAGTCAGCCCTGCAACCATCACTTAAAAAACAAACAAACAAACAAAAAAACAGAAAAACAAAAAAACACAAGCATGATACATTGATTGGGAAGGTCCAGAGTCTGGGAAACACACATGTGATACAGGCTGGTTCCCTCTAAGTGCTGCTGGGAAGCTCACCCTGGATGCCCCAGGCTCTCAAGATCCCAGCCTTGTCAGAGGAGGAGACACCTGAGAGAAAGCTGAGAAACTCCATCAAGAGTCTTTACGAACTTCTTCCCATCCGGGAAGGAGAGGTCTGGAGAAACTGCACAGATGAGAAAACCACCATCACCCGCGGTGTTGTCAATGGTGATGGCCGCACGGGTCGGCAAGAACCAGTTACTTAGATTTTCTTTCCCTTCGATGGCATTGCTAGACAGGTGGGTCTGGAAAGGGCACCAGGAGTTTGACGATTTCTCATGACATGAGTATGGACTGTGCAAAGAGATATGGATTATATGCTATTTCTAATTAAGTGGAGAAGTCACTGGTTTAATAACCATACCCAAGCGTATTGATTAATTGACTGATGTCAACTTCAAGGGAGGTTTTAAAGGAGCTGTGGGCAGCTCTTTCAAGTTCACTGGCGTTATTTGCGATCAGTGTGAAACGGGATAGAAGAAGTTGTACAACAGGACTCTCCTGCAAAGTCACAGAAAGACCAACCTAAACAGACTTCAGCACAAAAGGAATGTATTGGCTCATTCATTTTTTCAGGTTTTTTTTTTTATTATTATGGTAAGATGCACGTTATGTAAAATGTACTATCTTAACCATTTCTAAGTGTATACCTTCCATGATAATCCATACATTCATAACGTTGTGCAGCCAGCACATCAACTATCTCCAGAACTCTTTTCATCTTGTAAAATTAAAACTCTGTGCTCATGAAATACTAACTCCCCATTCCTTCCTCTCCCCTGAGACCCTGGAAACTACCACTCTCCATTCTATCTTTATGATTTTGACTACTCTAAAGATCTTACATGAGTGGGATCACACAGTATTTGTTTTTGTTTTTATTTTGTGACTGGCTTATTTCCCTCAGCATAATGTCCTTGAGGTTCATCCATGTTTTCTTTTTTAAGTTTATTTATTTATTTTGAGAGAGAACAGGGAAAGACAGAGAGCACACAAGCAGGGGAGGGCCAGAGAGAGAGAGAGACAGAGAGAGAGAGAGAGAGAATCCCAAGCAGGCTCCACACTGTCAGTACAGAGTCCAATGCGGGGCTTGAAATCACAAAGTCGTGAGATCGTGACCTGTGCCAAAACCAAGAGTCAGATGCTTAACCTCCTGAGCCACTCAAGTGACCCAAGATTCCTCCATGTTGTTAGCCTGTGTCAGGATTTCCTTCCTTCTCAAGGCTGAACAAGATTCCGTTAGAAGTTTAGACCACACTTGGCTTACCCATTCACCCAGCAGCAGACACTTGGATTACTTCTGGTAGAGGAGGCAGTTAAACATGAACTGGAGAGAAGGGTGGTGACAAATATGTGACACGTGAGGGTCCTGAGGGCACAGCACCCTGACTTTGTGACTTTTAAACATCTTGGTCTTATGGCATCCAACACCCCAGGGCTAACAGACCAAGAGCCACAGAGGCGGAACACGCCCTCTTCTTCAACCTCTACCCCAGGGTAACCTATAGCTCCATTGTAATATATTTACATTGTGGTTTCAACCTCCCCCTTCCCACCTCCCTACATTGGGTAAGATGGCCATGAGGGTTCCGGTAAGAACCTTGTAGGGCCAAGTTCCCCGCCTCCCAACCAGTAGGATGAGTGGAAACAACCTCAGTGGGAGACGGCCCTGGCTATGACCCATAGCCGTTGAACGTGAAAAGAAAAGACATCCCTACACCCAGGGCAGTGGCCACTTCTGGACCTGCTCACTCTCCCACCTGGAGAGTGTACCGTCCTTAACAAACCGCTTTGTGCTCACTACCTTCCTCCTGGTTGTCTTTATTCCAGCACAGATCCTTACGTAAATCTCTCACGGGGAATCCAAGGATGGAGACCTCATCAGCACAACACAGCCTCTCCTAACAGTAGCACTTTGGCTATTGTGATTCACCGCTGCTATTCACATGAGTGCACAAATACCTCTTTGAAACCCTGGCTTTCAATTCTTCTGTGTGTCTACCCTAGAGTGTAATTGCTAGATCGCACCGTGTTTGTATTTTTTATTTTTTTGAGTAAATACCACCCTGTATGGCCACGGTATACCCACTGACTACACCCAGTGGATTCTAATAATGCGGTTCACTCTGGAAATCAGATTCTCTCCCCTCTTCCGTTTTCCGGCTTTTCTTATTGATTTTACTTAACTGCATTTGAATTTTCTTTTATTATTGTAGGCTGTTTCTGTGCTGAGGACCAGACTGAAATGTAAATGTCAGGTCTTCTCATAGATCTTTTCCAAGCCTTTCCCCGGACATGTACAATCACTTTGTAATTTTCCTTATGTATGTAGTTGCTTCTGAGTGTCCTAGCCTTTAATGTCTGGCTCCCAAAAGGAGAAATAGAGAAAAATGAAGGGGAGGGTAGGAACAGCACCAGCTCTTTAAATCTCCTAGAAGTCACTTCGGCCAGATAGGGGCCTCGGAGGATCACTTGCAGCAGCGAGGACAGGTACAAAGCAATGGCTGCCTGCTTCTTCGTCTGCACATCTGTGATCAGAAGCAACGATCAGCAAGCTGACATTTGGAGTACTGGGTCCCTTCTGGCCCCCCTGGCTCCCAAAGGCTCTGGACAGGTTGCTCCGGAAACACATGCGTGACTGCCTTCCACAGGATGGAGGTGGGGGATGGGTGACGCTACAGTTAAATTAACTGCAATTTACCATTCCCGGCTTCCCCTGAAAGTTACAATCTTTCAATGGACTGCAGAGTTTTCAAAGTAGTTATATCTGGCAAATTCTGCCGGTGCAATGATCTTGATGGGAGGACAGATATCTGGTGCTTTTTACACCAACATCTTCCCAGACTCCGCCCTATTTGTCTTATCATTATTATTATTATTACTATTATTATCTCCAACATGATAAGTGTACTTTTTAATCCCCATCACCTATTTCACCCATCCCTCCACTCCTCCTCCATAATCATCAGTTTGTTCTCTATAGTTAAGAGTCTGTTTCTTGGTTTCTCTCTCTCTCTCTGCCCCCTTTGGTCATTTGTTTGTATCTTAAATTCCACATATGAGTGAAATCTTATGGTACGTGTCTTCCTCTGACTGACTTATTTAGCTCAGCATTATACTTTCTAGCTCCATCCATGGCAAGATTTCATTCTCTTTTATGGCTGAATAAATATTCCATTGTATATGTGTGAGTGTGTATATATAATGAAAGACACACACATGCTTGATGAAGTTCGGAAGTACTGGGTTTGAGAGCAAACAACTAAGAAAAAAGCCTTGAGATGTTTTTGCTACAAAAAATGATTTTATTATGGCACGGGGACTGAACCCATGGGGAGAAACAGCTGCTCTGGAATTGTGAGGAATGACTGATTATATTCTTTTAAGTTTGTGGAGAGAGCAGGGATAGAGATAGAGTAAATGTCTAAGGAATTTTGAAGCAAGGCTTTTAAAGGACCTTGAGGGGCGAGCTGCTATTAAGATAAGGTTACTCTTAGTCTTTAATAAAACAGACATCAAGGCACAAAAGCAGCCATGAGCTCCTTGTGGAAGGTCACGCTCTACCTGTTTCAGGCATCTGTCCGGGGACTGCAAACCTGAAGGACATTTCATTTAAACTACATTTCTCTTGCCTTTGTTTTCCTCATCACTTATTTGTCCATTTGTCAGTCAGTGGACACTTGGGCTGCTTCCTTAGTTTGGCTATTTTCAATAATGCCACCATACACATAGAGGTGCACGTATCCCTTTGATTAGTGTTTCGGGAGTTTAGGGGTAAATAGCCACTAGTGCAACTGCTGGATGGTAGCGTAGTTCTGTTTTTAACTCTTTGAGAAACCTCCGTACTGTTTTCCACAGCGGCTGCTCCAGTTTGCATCCCCACCAACAGTGCACGAGGGTTCCTTTTTCTCTACATCCTCACCACCCCTTGTTGTTTCTTGTGGTTTTTAGTTCGGCCATTCTGACAGGTGTGAGGTGACACTGGGCTCACTCATCTTAAAGTCCAAGGCTAGGGTAGGTTCTAGGGAGCTCGGGAAGTCTGACTGGTTCTCACACGGGCCCTGGATCTCGGCAAATAAACACAGAGCACAGAGTGAACCATATGGGTGTCGTAAAGGAAGAATGTGTAGGTACACAGGGTATAAAAGAGAAATCAGATCACTTGGCAAGAAGTTCAGGAAAAACTTTTTTCTATGAAAAAATCACAAAAGGTGGGCGTTTTATCTTCTCACGTCAGCAGCGGCAGAAGGTACACATGGACCTGCATCATTCTAATAACTGCAGAATATTCTATGATAAGGAAACTAAGGCTGAGAGGTGATTTGATCAAGGTCACCAGCAAGCATTGGACGGAGGTCTAGAGTCCAGGATTTGACTGGCTACCTCAAGAAACAAGCCAGAGTACACAATGTGGACAATCCAAATATCACTATGAATAGGAAAATAAAATAACCAAGGTCCCAACAAGAGAAACCAAGAGATACCATTCAAAAAACACTCTCTGAAAGGATAGGCCCTGGACAGTCAAAGAGTCTTCTTGGATACAGCAGCGCTCATAGGTGCAGAGAGCATAACAGGTCATTAAAACTAACAAGAGTCGGAGAGCTAACTAAAATAATGCNTCTTGAATGCTGAGAAACAAACTGAGGACTGGTGGATGTGGGGGGGAGGGGGGAGATGGGCATGGAGGAGGGCACCTGTGGGGATGAGCACGGGGTGTTATATGGAAACCAATTTGACAATAAACTATTTGTAAAATTTTAAAAAAATCATAAAAGAGTCTTGCCTGAGTCTTAAAACATGGTATACAATCTTCAAGAAGCCAGAGGGTGTTATTCCCAGATTGCAGTGTCCTCAACGACCAGAGACCACCGGGGAGACCGAGTCACGCATGCAAAGGCAAAGGGCTTTATTACGGGCTCGAGCTCGGGCTTACAGACTTTACCAGCGCAGTGGATCTGTGCTGTGAGCCCTGAACAAAGGCAGAGTAGGGTTTTTATAAGGTTTGTGACGGAGAAGTTACAGAAGTTGTGACGTGAGAACAGTGATCCAGTCATAATTATACAGCATTATTGACAGCGGGTTTAACCATACATGTTATCCAGAGTATCTGTTACTTTTGGCAGGATCCAATTACAACATTCAGGATACCCTTAAATTCAACCAACCATAGAGCGAACCTAGAGTCTTGCTCGGCGACTAACGGGTTAACTTTTACATTAGGCAGCTGAGATTTATCTATAGTTGCTGGCCTTTCTTGATTGGGCGTTGCCAAGGTAGTGTGGTGGAGTGAAGTGGTGGGCAGTTTCTTCGGCCGTGGGCAATGTGTAGCTGCCTGATAGTTTCAGGGAAACTGAAACTTAGGCCTTCTAGTTTAAAGGGGAAACTTAAAGCCTATTATGGAGTCAGTCTGGTTTAGACTTGTGTCCTTACAAGGGCTCTACAGCAGAGTAAGAACTACAGCATGCTGATGTCAGAATGCCTGGGTTCAAACCCTGGCTACTACCTGGGTGCTGTGATCTTGGGCTAATTAAATTTCACTGTAATTAGTGAATTTGTTGTCTCATCCATAAAATGGGTATAATGGTTGGAGTGTTAGTAAGCACTAAAATTTGTGGAGGGCATATAATATACCAGGTATCATGTAGGGCACTTTCAACATGCGTTTCATTTATCTATGAGATAGATATTTCTATTACCCCTATTTTCAGATGAAGAAATTGAGATTCAGAAGTAATTTCCTCCATTACGGAAAGAGAGGATAGACCAAGGATTAAAACTCAGACAGGGGTGCCTGGGTGGTTCTGTCGTTTAAGCATCTGACTTCAGCTCAGGTCATGATCTCGCGGTTCATGAGAGCCCCACATCGGGCTCCGTGCTGACAGCTAAGGGCCTGGAGACTGCTTTGGATTCTGTGTCTCTTTCCCTCTCTGCCCCCTCTCCCCCTCTCAAAAATAAATGAATATTAAAAAATTAAAAAAGAAAAACTCAGACAGGCAAGCCTCATGCTTTTAACCATACAGTCTTCCAGGATTCTCTGAAATATTTGTGAAACATGTAGCAGGATGTATGACACATAGTAAACACTGAGTAAATGTTAGTTTTTGCTACTATTGCTTCTGGGCTTGCCATTATTACAGTTACATCTGATCTCCTTGAAACACACCTCGTCTCCAGCCAGCTCAGCCTTCCTTCTATCTTGCTCGTGGCCTGGCTGACGCCAATGCCCTCCCTTCCACCATCTCATCTTCTATCAGACAAGACTTTGAGACACGCATTTTCCTCCATGCTGGTCACATAAAATCCAGCTCTGCTTCTTCCTCACACAGGTTTTCAACACACCTGTCAAGGTCAGATGACACCACGGTGTCAAGCTGTAAATTCAGTGGAAAATGTTTTTCCAAGAGACCTGTCTACTTTAAAAATCACGTGGGATTACTTTTCGGTGGTCAGATTTCTCATAACTGCTGTGGTTTGGGGCACTTTCTTTCGGGCAAGGAGACAGTGCTCACACAATGGGTGTCTTGTCCTTGGGCTCAGGGCACTGCTTTACCTTGAGAGGGTCCTTCTGGCTCTGGACCAGGTGCCCCACGGCTCACTCTCGCGTCCCTCCTTTCCTTCCTACTTCCATGAGGATACCTGAGCGCGCTCCCCTCTGGGAATTGTTATTCATGGCTCTAATGTGGCTGACGGTTTCTCTGTCTGGAGGTTTGTAATCTACAAAACATCGATCCCTTAAATGCGTACCCTCTGGCAAGAAACTGTCTGCGCTATAACATCCTGTGGTCCCAAACCCCAGAAAGGGAAGGATGCCCCAGGCTTGAAGTGGACTTACTTCGTGCCCTGGGGAAGAAGAGGTCACGATTTTTCTAAGATTTTGAGTTTCACCTTAAGGTGGGTCCCGAATCTCCTGGATGATCCCAGAAACCACCTGTGGGGGGGTGGTTCTCAACTTCATCTGCTCACTGAGTTCCCCTGGGAAGATCTGGATAATTTCCTGTGCCCAGGCTAACCCCATGACTCTCTGGATTCTGAGTTCAGGCATCAGGATTTTTTAAATCTCCTACACGATTTTAGTGCAAGCAAGACTGAACCTCACTGACCCTACAGCCATGCTTCTTAAACTTAAGTGTGCCTGTTGCAAAAATGCAGGCTTTGATTCAATAGGTCAAGGATGGAGCTTTCCCAACAAATTCCAGGCGATGTTGATGCTGCTGGTCCATGCTATTTATAGCAGAGCCCTTGAGAATGTAGTTCTGCCTATGGAAATGCAGACCACAGGCCTTCAGGGCACAAACATACCCTCCAAGACAACTGGTATTGATTGAGCAGTTATTCATTCTATCAATGCTTATTTGAATCTCCTTTGGAGATTTAAAAAAAATCAGATTTCATCCTCAAGATTCTAACTTATTGATCTGGGCTGAGATTTTGTAGCTACATTTAAAAAATACTCCTTGAGTGGGCACCTGGATGGCTTAGTCAGTTGAGCATCCAACTCTTGATTTTGGCTCAAGTCATCATTTCAGGGTCGTGAGATCGAGCCCCGCTTTGGGCTTTTTGCTGAGAGTGGATCCTGCTTAGGATTCTCATTCTCTCTCTCTTTTTCTCTCTCTCTCTCTCTCAAAAATACTTCTTGGGTGATTATGGTACACAGTTATAGTCGAGAACCACTGGTAAAAATAACTGTTACTGAATTAATTCATTCTTTTAGAAAATTGTGAAGTGATGGGTTCAAGCTTCGGATTTTTGCAAACAAAGTTTTAGGGTATTGGATTAGGATGCTGGGATTATCTACCTGAAATCTGCATTTATCCATGGGCACACACAAAATAAGTTTAGAGTGTCAAAACAGCTAGAAATCTCAGCTCCGTGTTAAGGAACGAACAGTAACTTCCATCCACCAAAGGTGAGATGGTGATAGAATCCAAACTTACCTCCGCAGAATAGTTGTGTCTCTCTCTCTATCTCCCTGTGTCTCTCTCTGTCATACATACACCTCTAGACATAGCCTTAATTTCCTTCCAGCCTATGGTATTTTTCAATTTAACATTGATAGTGGTCCTATGAGACACAAGTAACGTGACTTGTCTCCAAAGAACCCAAAATGACAGATGGAAACAAAGATAGATAACACACCCACATAGGTTCATATTCTCTCACAGCAGAAAAATGATGGGTTTCAATGGGAGACACACACGTGGCAGGAACAGGTCCACAGCCTGCCTGTCACCCCGTTTCCCATCCCTTCTCTCCCAGGGACTGAATCTGAATTCTCAGCACATGAAATTCATTGAATTTATCTTTATTCATTTGCTAGGTTTTTAAACTTGCAAATGAAAAAATCATCATTGCCCAGTGAAATTATAGTCCAATAAGAAGCCCTTATTCATTTTTAGAATTTTGAGATTTTAGAATTTGTGGGCTATTTTTTTTCTTCACTCACGGTAATCCTTAAATAGCTACTCGTGTTCTAAACAGAGCAGGTATGCAGGGATGCTTATTACTGAAGATGATTGCAGTTCTGCTTCTGGGGCACAGCGGGAAGTGTTGGAAACTTCCTTGGACCAAAGAAAGACACACAGGATCTCGAGACAACAAAGAAGAAATGTGTTTCTCTCCTGTATTTGCTAAAGAGTAGAGGGCACCATCATTCACCCAGTTACCAAAGCCAGACAGCCAGAAATCAGAATATTCGCCGAACGATCCCTGATTCTTCTCGATTCACGCCACAAGTATGGAATCACTGGCGTTCATTGATTCTGCCATTGAACACTGGTCCAGTTCACCCCTCTGTTATATCTCTTGCCCCTATCTCTTGAAGGTAGGGTCTTTTTTCTCTCTCTTAAAGACCATAAACATTCTTGAGCGTTGTCCGTGCATCAAGCGCTGCGCTCAGGGCAGGGCATACAAAGAGAAACAAAACATGGCTTTATGCCTTCCAAGGAAGAGAAAAAAAATACTTAAGACGTTACTCAAGTATTTAATGTGTGCCAGGCACTGTGTGAGAGGCCGGGGTGGAGGGAGAGAAGGGGCAAATAAAGCATTTCTCTCCTCTTTTTGTTTAAGAACAATAAACCCTTCTCCCCAAAGCAAGCAAACAGACAGGCAAAACCCAGCCTCCACTCACTTGGGCTCACAGATTCCAGCGAAAGGCTCAGTAAGCAAACAGCAGTAAGGGCAGGTTGTATCTGAGCCTCGGGAATGCAAATACCCCCAACAAGATTTTCTACTTTCGTTCTCTACGTGTTTGCTTCATTTGGAACCTCCGCATGGCAGCCATATTTTCTAGTCTCATCATTTAAGCCCAGAAAGCATCCTTCCTTAGGTGACCGGGTTTGAGGCCTGAAGTACGTCTCTAAGGGGCCTACCTTACCTTGAATGCCCACCCCCGACAAATGAACTGTGACCCAGAGGGCAGGGGCAGAGGAACACGGCAGTTCCTAGACGGCCACACACATGCCTGGGCAAGGGGGCTAGCTCCTGGCCAAAGAGGAGGGGGATGTCGTGGACACAGACATCTGTCACACTGGTGAACCAGAGGGCTACAATGCCATGTGATGGGTGCAAAGGGATGGGTATTGCAGGCCACCAGGAGGCAACAAACACAGGAAAACAAGCCCAGGGTGGCGAGGTCTGAGCCAATGAACCAAGGCAGTAGCTGTAGGAAGAAAAGATGGTGGCGAATTCCAAAGGCTTAGGTGCAATGTGTTGAAAACACTTGGTGGTCGGGGCGCCTGGGTGGTTCAGTCAGTTGAGTGTCTGATTCTTGATTTTGGCTCAGGTCACGATCACAGGGTTGTGGGACTGAGCCCCTGTCGGGTTCCTTGCTGATCATGAAGGCTGCTTGAAGTTTCTCTCTCTCTGTCTTTCTCTCTCTATCCCTCTGCCCCTCTCCTCTGCTCTTTCTATATATAAACACACACACACACACACACACACACACACACACACACATTTGCTGGTTATTTCACCGTGGGGCCTGACCACTGGGTGGCTGGAAGGGACTGTCGCCAGGAGCTGAAAGCAGGGGAGAATCACAGGGGATTGAGGAGAAGTGATGAGGTTGTTGGGGAAACAGAGCCGACGTTGCAGAACATCCGTGTGAAAATCAGGGGAGGTTTGGGCTGAAGATAAGGACCTGGAGTCATCATTAGCCAGCTCTGGGGGGTGGGGACATTAGCAAGAGAGCAGAGGACACAGTGAGGAGCGATTACCTGTGAGCTTAGCGCTGGGAGAGCCCAGAACTAATTTCCGGATGAAACCCTATAAAACTGTTTCTTCATTATTACTTTTCAGAGAAAGCAGAACTTTGACATTTTAGTGGCTAATAAGCATTCCTGGAGTTCTCCTTGAATCCCTTTATTCAATAAAGTAGGGAATTCA
Source organism: Crocuta crocuta (assembly GCF_008692635.1). Classification (NCBI taxonomy): domain Eukaryota; kingdom Metazoa; phylum Chordata; class Mammalia; order Carnivora; family Hyaenidae; genus Crocuta; species Crocuta crocuta. Next base: position 1,753,411 of record NW_027551578.1, on the reverse strand, counting down.
ATTGAAAAAAATGTGCACTTTTATGAAGCTCAGTGAAGTTATTTTTATTTGGAATGAAAAAAAAAGAAATTTCCGCCTTAAGCCAGAATCTAGGCTGAAGGAGGTAAGGGAGGGAGAGGAGGGGTAAATGAGCAGGGGCCTGGGGGGTGATGATGTAACTGAAGTGGAACACGAAATAACCTGAGGTCCTGCTAAGACCCTCTCCCAAGCCACAGTGAGGGTCCGTGGAAAAGCTAACCTAAAGAGGATTTTTAAAAAAACAGGCAGAGGCGGAGGAGTGTGGGAGGGACGGGGTGTGTTGGCAACATTTCTTTTGTGCTTGCCTGAGACTGGCTTTACTTAGAAATGGAAATAAACTGACGGGCGCCTGGGTGGCTCAGGTGGTTAAGCGTAGACTTGGGCTCAGGTCATGATCTCGCTGTTCGTGAGTTCGAGCCCCGAGTCAGGCTCTGTGCTGACAGCCTGGAGCCTGCTTCGGATTCTGTGTCTCCCTTTCTCTTTGCCCCTCCCCCTCAAAAATAAAATAAACATTAAAGAAGATTTTTTTTAAGAAATGGAAATAAGCTGAACTGGCTGATGTTAACCACTACTATGCAAACTATATATTTCCAAGGGTCTCTCTATGTAATAAATGCTTCCCTGCCCCTCCTCCCCCCAAAACGGGGGAGTCTTATGGATTCCTTAGGAAATATACTTGGCTTCGGTATAAGGGGAATTAAGATTGGTGTTTCCGAGGTTATATCCCAAAGGGCAAACCTTTGTTCGTTCACATGGAAGCCCTTCTCAGAAGACCCGGGATTCAGAGAAAAGAGCCTCAGGTTGAGGGACAAATTCCCTGTCGTCATATCCACAGCTCTGTCCGTGGTCGCCTTGAAGCAGCGCATAGATTCGCTAACCAATGCCATGTTCCAGTCGAGAACACCCATCAGGCTGGGTGTAGCCGGCGGTATTTGGCGGTCAATTTTCTCAGCATTCTCCTGGATGTAAACTTCCTATTTTCCAGATGGATGGGTTCATGCTGTTGCTGTAAAGAGGTGTGACAACTTGTCGCAGGCAAGACTGGCATGTCCAGCAACACAAAGTGACAGGTCGGTTGCACTCAGATGCTGGACAGACGTTTTGCTCATAACTGAGCGCTGTGGGGTGCTCGCTCCGAGAAGGTCCCCTCCCCAGGGAATGGCAGGGAGCAACAGCCTTGCCCCTCCCCTGGCTGGTTGCTAAGGGCTTCCGGAAAGACCAGAGTAAAGGTCTTGTATCTGGATCCTTTGAGGTGCCTTGGACTTTTCTGACATGTGTAGTTGCGAAAATAGAAAATTGAGGGGGACCGTGTGTGGCATCTATAGGGAGCTTGAAGTCCACTTCAGGAAAAGGACAAAGTGCTTCTAAGGAACCTTCTCACCCTCCCTTCACTCCTCAAATTTCAATATACAGAAGGTGAAGGAAGCCGCCTTGAGCTGCAAAAGGGCCTAAGTATTCAAGACAGAGAAAGTCAGGTGGGGGCCAAGGGCACAGTCAGAGAGAGCAATGGCCCAGCTGAGGGATGATGGGGGGCAAGGGCCGGGGACTTCTGAACTTCAGCAGAGGCGCGGGCACCCACTGATTGTCGAGATGTGCCAGACCCTCGGTGACCTGGGAAACCAAGAGGCACATGGGCCATAGGAGAAGACAATGTCGGGCATGTTACATCTTGGAGCCTGAGGGCCAGCCACATCCTTCTCTTCTCCTCAGCCATTGTTCTCTGCCACAGGGAGGGCTGGGTGTGGAGGGGACACTGGCATGCCAAGCTGTGATCCCGTCATTTAACCAATTGTGATCAAGAATGTGCCAAGACATGTGCCAGGCAGTGGAATGTCCTGGTGGCCATTCCTGTGCAAATTACATGTCAGCGGAAAGATTTGCTTCCAAACCCAAAATAAACAAGTACATTAAGAAATAACCATGAGGAGCACCCTGGGGGGCTCCGTTGGTTAAGCATCCGACTTCAGCTCAGGTCATGATCTTGTTGTTTGTGAGTTCGAGGCCCCAAGTCAGGCTCTGTGCTGACAACTCGGAGCCTGGAGCCTGCTTCAGACTCTCTCTGTCTCTCAAAAAATGAGTAAATGTTAAAAAAATTTTTTTTTAAATAACTATGAATCACAGCAGGTTATGAAGGAAATAAATAAGGTGTGGAGTACAGAATAATGGGGGGGTGCCTCTTAGAGATCCCCAAAGGGTTGCAGAGAGAGAATGAGAGAAAACGCACTGTGCAAGAGAGAGGAAGAGGGGAGGGGAGAGGGAGGGAGCGAGCAGCAGGTGCAAATGAGAATAGAGCCCTCCGTGAGGTCACAGAGCAGAAGGCAGTGACTGACGTATAGGGAGCTGGGGTAGGAGCATCTTAAGATGAAGCTGGGTAGACAGGGACCAGGTCATGCAGGACCTTGGAGTCAGGGTGAGAAGTTTGGGTCTCATTGTAAAGGCAATGGGACGCTATGGAAAGGGTGTCAGGCTGCAAAGAAGCCTGTCGCTCCCCGTGAACTCCTTATGGTGAAAGAAACAGAACATAAGAGGGGCACCTGGGTGGCTCAGTCAGTTGAGCGTCTGACTTTGGCTTAGGTCATAATCTCACAGTTCGTGGGTTCAAGCCCCGCATCAGGCTCTGTGCTGACAGCTCAGAGCCTGGAGTCTGCTTCAGATTCTGTGTGAGCCTCGAGTCTGCTTCAGATTCTGTGTCTCCCTCTCTCTCTGACCCTCCCCTGCTCACACTGTCTCTCTCTCTCTCTCATAAATAAATAAAAAATATTTTTAAAAAAAGAATGTAAGAGACAACTGGGGAGACTTTAGGGCTGGTGTAAACATGGTGATATACCTCAGTGCCCTGAGGCACTGCTCACATCTTCTGGTGCCTGGTCCCTATTTTATTCTTTGCACTGGCTCTCAATCCTGGCTGATTAGAATTACCTGGTGGAGCTCTGAAACATTTACTGATTTTGCCCTCCCCCGCTTTACCAATTAAGTCAGAGTCCCAATCACAGGTGACAGATGAAGGGAAAACTGGAGCAAAACGTTATAACTTAGGTAAGACAAAGGGTTAGCCTTCATGAACTAGAAAAGTGCATTCTCTTTAGAATCAATAAGAACATGGCTTCTAAAACCTAATAGATGAAGCCAGGAGATCATTCATAAAGAAGAAATAGATACGCCAGTACACTCGAAAAGACACTCAATTCCTCCAGCAATTAGGGAAATGCAAAACAAAATGCAATACGAGACTATTTTTCTTTTTTTAATTTTTTAAAGTTTATTTATTTTCAAAGGAGAGAGAGAGAGAGAGAGAGAGAGAGAGAGAGAGAGAGAGAATAAGTGGGGGAGGGGCAGAGAGAGATGGAGATACAGAATCCAAAGCAGGCTCCAGGCTCCGAGCTGTCAGCACAGAGCCCGACACGGGGCTCGAACCCACAAACTGTGAGATCATGACCTGAACTGAAGCTGGACACTTAACTGACTGTGCCACCCAGGCGCCCCAATATGAGGCTATGTTTCCTCCACAAGATGGATTTTTAGAAGGAAAATGATCATAATTGGTAAGGAGGCACGGAACTGGTATGCTTAGATCCTATGGAAGCATAGACTGGTCCAGCACTTTTATTTTATTTTTAATGTTTATTTATTTATTTATTTATTTGGGGGTGGGGGAAGAAAATCCCAAGCAGGCTCCGTACTGTCAGTGTCGAGCATGACGCAGGGCTCGAACTCATGAACTGGGAGATCATGACCTGAGCCAAAATCAAGAGTCAATGCCTAACTGACTGAGTCACCCAGGCACCCCTGTTCAGCACTTTTTAAAGAGTTGAGAATATTTATTTAATGCCAGAGAGCATATGCCACCAATCGAATCTAGGAATTGCACTCTGGGTTTCTCCTCTACAGAAATATGCACGTGTGCAGAGAGTCATGTACATGTGCAGCATTGAAAGCAGGCGTTTCTTCGAAGGAAACCCAACATCTCCATTAAGAGCGCAATGGCGTAATGAAATGGAATGAAAAAGCGCTCCTTCTCTTTTAAAAAAGAGATGTTGATGTCAAGATACTGGCCAAGAGGCGCATCTTGGATATTCTTCCGTGAAAAAGGCGACCTGGAGACTATTATGTACAGTAGGACCCCTTTGTGTGATCCCGTTTTATTTGCGTGTGGGCCCTAGTGTTTTGTGTGCTGCTCTCTACTTCCCTCCTCCCACCTCGAGGCACTTGGATTCCTAGTGATTTCTTGCTTTAATGATTTTTGCAGGCAGAAACAGAGGCCATGAGAAGCCAATGAGCTCACTGAAGAGATTACATGAGGGCAAGCCTTTGAAGGTGAGACCGGAAGAGGAGAGACCTTTGGTGACAAGAAGCAAGAGCCAGCACGAGCTGTCCCACCATCGGAAAAGAAGGGGAAGGTGAGGGTTTAGGTGCAGGGGGAACCTTGATATTGCCCCGGGGGTAGCAAGCGTCAGCAAGGATAGAGCTGGACCCAGTGAGTGGGTACCTCAGTTTGCCAACGAGGCCTCGAATGAGGCACAGAATCAGCAGAATTACTGGATCTGAGAGGACCCCTGGGGTCACAACGGGTGATGTCTTCCTTGGCTGGCACGGGATCCTGGAATCTCTGTGTCATTCTGGGGGTGAGGAAGCCCCGGGGATGGGGGCCGGAGGCCTGGATTCAGATTGAATTTGATTAAAAAAAATAATAAAGGAGTGTGACATTTCAAGTGGCAACTGATTGGGAGGAAGAGGTCTCTACATGTTTCCAAATACCCGGAGAAAAGACCAGAGGGTATATGTTTACTGCTGATAGCACATAGTGGTTACCCTGGGTGGGGAGAGGAGAGAAATTGCTTGAAGAGAAGGGCGGGGACTTTCAGTTTTACTCTCCCACTTCTCTGTTGTTTGAATTTTTGACATTGACTATCTATCACTTTTGAGTGTGTGTGTGTTTTAACATTTTTAATGTTATTTATTTTTGAGAGAGAGACGGAGAGCGAGCAGGGGAGGGGCAGAGAGAGAGGGAGACACAGAATCCGAAGCAGGCTCCAAGCTCTGAGCTGTCAGCACAGAGCCCGATGCAGAGCTCAAACCCACAGACTGTGAGATCATGTCCTGAGCTGAAGTCGGACGCTTAACTGGTTGAGCCACCCAGGTGCATCCCCCACCTTTATTTTTATAGTTGAGAGAGTTCTCCAGTTCTGCACGGTCCCAAGCAACATGCCGCCTGGTCCTGCAGATGCTCCCGACCCCATCAGGGCGCTGAGTCCTGAATCATTTGAGCTCTTCTCTGGCGCCCCACATACCTCTCCAGGGCTCTGGTCTGCTGTCCTTGGCTACCTTCTGTGCCCACACCCGCCATGACTGTGCCAGCCACCGCTGCCACTACTCGGCATCCCCCCAGCGTCCACTCTGCACCACAGAGAGCTGACCGGCTTGTTTCCACGACCTCTCTCCCTGGGTCTAGTCAGGTTAGTTAACAGCTGCTTTCTCCCACGCGGAGGAAAACATCACCTGCACAGGCACTTCCGGGAAGCAAGAGTGGGAAAAATACAGGATTGGGAGCTTTGATATCGGGGCCCCAATGATCCGAAGTCAGGGCCCTTCGGGGGTTTGGGGTAACTTAAGGAAGGCAGCAGTCAGTCTGGCTCCCAGTCTCAGAAGGGATTATATGGTATCACTTGTTGGGGTGGACATCGGTGGACCGAGGGTTTGGATACTTGAAGGGTTCTTCTGCAGTCAAGTCCATTCAAAAGAGAAAGCCTACTCCTTATTTCCTCTCCGAATACCAGGTCACTAGAAACACCGTAACCACCTGCGCTGGCTGCCGCCGTGCTGAGCACGCCATGGGATGGGTGGCAGAGGGTGGCCTGGGAACTTCGCCTTGCACTTAAAAAAGTTTGTTTTGGGAGATTCCTTCCCAGCTTCTCCTGGCAAGCCTTGCTTTCTGGGCATGTTCAGCCTGTCATCTTGGCATTTGAGTCCGCCTTGCAGCAAATCTGCAGAATTACAGAGATCCCACATGACCAAACCAGGGGAAGCGTCAACATCCTTTGCAGAGGGAGTATCTGTGACTGGGGTGCAGTCACAGAGGAGGAATGAAGCTGAGAGGACCGAGGCACATTTAAGTCTGGAACAGCCGTGAAGCCGGATTTTGGTGCCCTGCTTCTGATGGAGCCAGCCTCAGTAGCATCAGACAGAGTTTTGTTTTTTTTTTAAGTTTATTTATTTATTTTGAGAGAGAGCCCATGAGCAGGAGAGGGGCAGAGAGAGAGAGGGAGAGAGAATCCCAAGCAGGCCCTGTGCTGACAGCGCAGAGCCAGATGCGGGGCTTGAACTCATGGACCTGAGCCGAGAGCAAGAGTCACACTCTCAACCGACTGAGCCACCCAGGAGCCCCGGCATCAGACAGATTTATATTTGGCTTCCACCTCCTAGGAGATATGTAACCTCCAGACAGTTCTTCATCTCCCACAATCTCAGTTTTCTTAGCCTCCTGAGACAGGTCCTGGGTATGCTTCTGGTGTGTCTGAGGGTTTTTCAAGAATGAAGAGCCTACTGGTGCCGGGCCCCGTGTCTGGCTCTTGGCTGACAGCTTGGGGCCTGGAGCCTGCTTCGGATTCTGTGTCTCCCTCTGTCTCTGTGCCCCTCCCCTGTTCATAGCAGGCAGTCTACACACACCACGTCCCTAACTGCCAGCACCTGGAAGAGGGTTCATCGAACTGTTGGTTTTCCAATGTTAGCCCCTCAGACACATGAAACCGGCAGAGAAGCTCCAAGAGAAGGGCACTTTTATGAGGCAATGTTTTTATGGGACAAGATTAGATAAATATAAAGACATTCACTACCTTCCGCCACAGCCGGCTTGGGCCATGGTGTCCCCTGCCCGGTTGCTGGCGGGTCGTGTTTTCCCGCTTTGTGTCAATCAGATCCCTGATTGATCGGAAGGCTCTCACCATCTGTCTTTCTTTCTTCGTTTTCTTTTATTGCAGTCAACAACATAAAAGTTTTCTTTAAAAATGTTTTTTCTTTTAATGTTTATTTATTTTATTTTTTTTAAATGTTTTTTATTTATTTCTGAGAGAGAGAGACAGTGCGAGCAGGGGAGGGTCAGAGAGAAAGGGAGGCACAGAACCTGAAACAGTCTCCAGGCTCTGAGCTAGCTGTCAGCACAGAGCCCGATGTGGGGCTCGAACCCACGAACCGTGAAATCATGACCTGAGCTGGTCAGACGCTTACCTGCCTGAGCCACCCAGGTGCCCAATGTTTATTTATTTTGACAGAGAGGGAGAGTCAGAGCACGAGCAGGGGAGGGGCAGAGAGAGAGGGAGACACAGAATCTGAAGCAAGCTCCAGGCTCTGAGCTGTCAGCACAGAGCCCGACACGGGGCTTGAACTCACAAACTGCGAGATCGTGGCCTGAGCTGAAGTCGGCCGCCCAACCAACTGAGCCACCCACGCGCCCCAACATAAACGTTTCTTAATTTAACCCTTTATGTATACAGTTCAGCGGCATCAAGTGCATTGACATCGTTGGCCATCATCACCACCATGCACCTCCAGGACTTCTTCCCAAACTGTAACTATGTACCGACTAACAAGGACCTCCTCTCCCCCTTCTCAACCCCTGGAAACCCCCATTCTACTTGGCATCTCAATGATTTCGGGTCCTCTTGGAACCTCATGTAGGTGGAAGAGTATAATATTTGCCCTTTTGTGACAGGCTTATGCCACTCAGTGTAACGTTCTCCAAGTTCATCTGTGTTGTACCATGTGTCAGAATTTTCTCCAGCCATTTCTGCAAGGAGAGACTCCCTCCCCTCGGCATTAGCTCTCTGTTCCCTGGGGCAATCAGGGAAGAGACAGGTGGGCAGAAGGGGCGTGGCCCATCCACACAGGCCAGCACGTCTCTTTCCTGCACTCCTGTCCTTTTTTGCCACTTCTGAAGGGTTACCTTGGCAACTAATCACTTCTCTAATGTCTTTCAGGTTGTAACCAGATGACCAAATTACAAGAGCAAAAGATTATGAAAGCTGAGTATACCTATAGGGAAGGGGACCTTGAATTAATCAAAAAAAAAAAATCACAAAGCGATTGTGACATGATTGGTACACTTCACACTGAATCGAAGAAATATATTTGAGGGCCACTTGGGTGGCTCAGTTGGTTAAGTGTCCGGCTTCGACTCAGATCATGATCTCTCGGTTCGTGGTTTTGAGCCCCGTGTCAGGCTCTGTGCTGACAGCTCAGAGCCTGGAGCCTGTTCCGGATTCTGTCTTCCTCTCTCTCTCTCTGCCCCTCCCCTGCTCATGCTCTGTCTCTCTCTCTCAAAAATAAGTAAACATTAAACAAATTTTTAAAAAAGGAAATATGTCTGAGCACCCTACTATGTCTCAGGCACTGTGCTAGGTCGGGGGTGCAATGGGGAGCAGAATGAGACGGAGCCTGCAGTCAACAGGGGAAATGACATTGACCCGATAATTATAGACGCAGCTGAAGCCTTGGAGGGAAAAGACCATGTTTTCACAAAAGCATAGACCAAAGGGCCCTGACCTAGACCAGGACACTGAAAAGGTTTCCCTGGGGAAATTAACACCTAAACAGAGGCCGGAAATATGAGTGGGCGTTGCGCCAGCCGCTTGGGGAAAGGATGGGCAGCTGGAGGCAGCTCAGCGAACCCCGCTGCCGACCCCCGCCCCAGCACAGAGAATTCTCATCCACTTCTTAGATCAGTGATTCCAAGTCCTCCGGGAACCAAGGCCACAGTCTCTTGTCCGCTGCAGATGGAGGCCAAGGTAGGGATAACACTTGGCTGGAAAATATCTTCTTGAGGTTTGACATTCAGTCTGGGCTGCCCCTGACTCCGTATGTTTCAGAGGAGGGGCTCTGGGCTTGTTTCCACCATGGCAATGACCGGGAGGCTCTGTGCTGGGCGAGAGCCTGGATCAGGGGTGGTCCGACTGGGATGCCTGTGATTGGCCAGGAGGCCCCTGGGGACGTGGAGAAGAGGGTCCAGCTCTAGGCGAAGATGGGAGTCACGAAGTAAGAATGCAGTCTGGAGGTCAGGGGCGGGGCGTGGGGTAGACTTGAGTAGAACTAGAAAATCAAAGAGGAAGCCACGCACCTGACAGATGGGCTGTGCCTGGTGGGACACAGGTGCTCTGGCCTCGCACTATTAGTCTTGGGAGTGAGACTAGGCTCACTCACAGCAGTGCCCTCAGCCCCCCTGGCTGCTTGGTCAAGACTGAAGCAGGCCCCGAGTGGGCTCATCTTTGATTTTTCAGGATTCAGAGGCCAGTTGAACAGCAGGGAAGTGACGGCAACATATTTCACGGCTATCTGGGGGGCTATCTGGAGGAAGACAGTCTGTGCTGGCGAGAAGATGACATTGTGGTCAGGGGTCTCTGAGACCACCGTCAAGATCAATGGAAAGACTACCTTTAGGCAGAAAGTGTGCCAGTAATTCACCGGAAGGGCTTAACGGAACTCGGAAAAGCTGCTACAGTCACGGTTATGGTTCATTGCGGTGAAAAGATGCAAATTAAAAGCAGCCAAGGGAAAAGGATTGAGGGGACAAAGTCCCGGAGAAGCCAGTCGCAAGCTTCCGGGTGCTCTGTCCCTGAGCTGCGTGGGCAGCAGCTACTTCTGCCAGAAATGACCTGTGACAGCGTGTATGGAGTACGGACAACGGGGGGGTGGTCACTTTGGCGTGGAACACCCACATGGCTGACTGTAGTTCTCTGTCTCCAGGAGTCAAACCAATATGGCATGGCCCAAGGTCCCCACCACAAATCATGATGTTGTCATCTTGGACTATCCGGTGTGGCCAAAGCTCTAGGTATACAAAAGTAGTGTTACTAGGCAGCATGTTCGAAGGGGCTTAGAACCCGTCTCCAAGGAGCCACTCAAAAGCTAGTTTCTTTAGAACGTGCCAGGTTTGGGGAGCCCGGGTGGCTCAGTCGGTTGAATGTTCCGACTTCAGCTCAGGTCATGATCTCGCAGCTCGTGGGTTCAAGCCCTGCATCGGGCTCCATGCTGAATGCTTGCTCAGAGCTTGGAGGCTCTTCAGATTCTGTGTCTCCCTCTCTCCCTGCCCCTCCCCCGCTCACGCTCTGTCTCACTCTCCAAAAATAAATAAATAAATAAATGTAAAAACAAAACAAAAGAACATGCCAGGTTTGAAACCCCCCAGACCTACTCAGTTAACCATTTTCTGCACAAGCATGAGGGGCTAGTGTCAAGAGAAACACTGAAAAGGAACCTCCATCAGAAAAGAAAGCAATACACCCTGCACAGTTACCATCACTTTCAAAATTTTGCTTTGTCTCATCCTTGAATCTTGGCTCCTTCATGCCTCCAAGATGCCAANAGAAAGCAATACACCCTGCACAGTTACCATCACTTTCAAAATTTTGCTTTGTCTCCAAGGATGAGACATCCACAACCCCCCTGTGCCTTTGGCCAGGTCCCCTCACCACCCATGCCCTCCCCTTGGCCTGGGATTGGGCCAGGCTGGGGTGGGGCAGGGAGGCAGCAAATCAAAGATGATCAGATATTTTAGGCCCCACTCTGAAGCCGCTATGAAACCAGCCTGACTCTGCAGGGATGCATATGGAGGTCTGTGGGTTTCTTCCAGGGATCATTCCAGCATTTGTTGTACACAGCACACAGATGGTGTGGGCGAGGTATTTTAGCCCCCACTCCGTAATCGCTGAGAAGCTAGGATACTCACTGTCTGGCCACCTCTCCTTGCACACTCTCCCGTCTCCCCTCCCCCCACCAAATAATGCTTATTTTAGGACTGAGACAGATTTCTTCATTACCTTTCAGGCCTCAGCATTTTACCAAACTGCTTCTGCTTACAACTCCTTAAAGGCAGCTACCCAAAGAGAAATTATTTTCCCTGTGAAGGTTTTAAATATATCTGGGCAAAACAAAATGGGTTTTAGACAGAAGGAAAAGTAATGTGATCCCCTCCCCCCAAAAAAGGTAATTTTACCAACCAGGCGTGTATCTCATCATTACAGGAAGCTACCTTACGGAGAGGTCCTTTTTGGTAATGAACATGCCCGTGACTTTGCCACGGGCTTTATTCTTTCTTTCAGGTCAAGCTTTCTAGACAAGCAATGCCATTGTTTGCTCAAACAACTGCAGTTACGGGGATTTCTGGGCTAAGGCCTTTGGGATTTATCAAATCATTTTACATTTTCCATTTCAAAGCGGGGCCACAGGTCAGCACTAAGTGGAGGCAGTATTCAGCAGGTGCACACGAGGCTGGTATGCTGGCCAGTGTCGGTATGCCGGCTGATTGTTAAATACTTTGAATGTCACATCAAACTCCACGTGGGAAGTGTGAGCATGGGAGGCCCTGAGTCATACCCTATTTGGTGGAGCATATTATAAATGGATAACAAGATCTTCTTAGCCAAAAGTTTGCAGAACAAAAGTCTTTATTCTGGGCGCCACTGGCAGATCCCAGAACGGCAACACAGCAAAGTGTTTTCACGAAGCTAATCTTAGTATGTATGATGGTCCGCTTCTTCCAGCTTTGTTTGAGAAACGTTGTTCACCGCTCACAAAAACGTGTATGCCCACAGCATTTACTGTGGGATCAGGGTGCAATTTTTCCTGGGGCACATTGCTAATATCAGGGCTTTAAGGTATCAAGGGCAGAAGGCTGTGGGTTTCGGCCCACCTGTGAAGTGAATGATTTCCTATACCAGCATTTCTCAAACCCATGCTCTGTAGAATGACAGGTACCCAGAAGAGAAAATTCACACACAAAAGCGTTTGGGATGCAGAGCTGGCGTCACTGTGGGCTCACGCGTGCTCATGCCCCAGAACTCTGCAGGCACTCGTCACACGCCTGCCTCAGACCCCAACACCAAGAGGGGTCTTGTGGCTGTGACTACCCCTTGATGAAAAAGACGGGTACAGGAGGACCCCAGCGGCCCTTACCACACTGTAGATACCCCCAGCCTTGGCCACTGAAGACTGGCGTGCTGTCCTCACCTGATGGAGCTACCCAAAGTCTACACTGCTGAATTCCTCTGGACAGGGGCCACCATGCTCCCCCTTAAGCAGGACCACATGGACCTAATAGGCCTATACAGAATTCCCCACCCAACAGCAGAAGAACACACATTCTTCTCAAGCACACACGAAACATTCTTCAGGATAGACACATGGCTGATCTCAAAACAAGTCTTGACAAACTTAAGATCTAAATCATTCAGAGCAGGTTTTGGGGACTGCAGCGGAATGAAACTGGACGTCCAATGGGAGAATTCACAAAGATGCGGAAACTGAACACCATACTCTGGAACCATCCTGGGGTCAAAGAGGAAATCGAAAGGGTATTGAAAGAATGTCTTGAGCCAATGGAAAATGAAAACACATATACCAAAGCCTAGGGGATGCAATGAATGTTGCATCTCTATCTTTTATCTCTTTCCTTCCCATCAGGGACATGACTCATCAAATCTTGCTGGGAAGATCTGGTATCAGACCATTCACATCCGTATGAATTTAAACCCATAAGCCCCTGTTATTTCTAGGTATATTTTCACCCCACACAAGCCCTCAAATTGGAACTGAATGATATTTACCTCTGGGAAAGAAATCCTCCATGATCCAAATGCACAACTTTCCCAGCCCCTGCAGAAAATGGCTAGGAGAAGACCAATAGTAAATAAGATGATACATTAAAACACAGAGACAGGCTTCCTTCTCTCTGACTTGTTTACCTCCAGCAGGGTTCACTAGCATCACTGCTGGCCTGTGCCGGTGTGGATGAGGGAATAAGGTCAGGGGCCAGACACAGTAGCTTCCCCCATGACCTCTGACTGTCACCATGAATGCTCCCAAAGTTTCGTGTTGAAATCTACACCAAGGATGGACCCTACACTCATTACACCAGCAACGAACAATTTCATGCGTGAGCTCATTCCTGCACCCACTTCTGGTTTTCTGATTTAAAAAATGTGTTTTAAGGTTTTTTTTTTTTTATTTCTGAGAGAGAGAGAGAGTGAGAGCATGAGCAGGAGAGGGTCAGAGAGAGAGGGAGATACAGAATCTGAAGTAGGCTCCAGGCTCTGAGCTGTCAGCACAGAGCCCGACGCGGGGTTCGAACCCGCCAACCGTGAGATCGTGACTTGAGCCTAAGTCAGACGCTTAACTGACTGAGCCACCCAGGCGCCCCTAAAAAATTTTTAATGTTTATTTATTTTTGAGAGAGAGAGATGGAACATGAGCAGGAGAGGGGCAGAGAGAGAGAGAGGGAGAGGGAGACACAGAATCTGAAGCCGACTTCCAGCCTCGGAACTGTCAGCACAGAGCCCAATGCGGGACTTGAACTCACAAACCATGAGATCACAACCTGAGCTGAAGTCAGATACTTAATCCACTGAGCTACCCAGGTGTCCCGGTTTTCTGATTTTAAACGGAACTGCAGCGGGACCCATACATGTGGCTGCCCTGTCCGAGGGTACAGAACAGAGGCTTTGACAAGAGTCCATGTCTTTGGAGAATCCAATGCCTTTTTCTGCTCGGTAGGACAGGAGTTCTGTGGAAATAAAAGACAAAAACACTAATGTGTCCTGGAAAATGCTGTTGACAGCACAATATCTGTTTATCGTGTTTCTCTTATGGGCTCGAGGAGAGTGGGAGCTTTGTGGTCTACTCCTGCCCCCGCCCTGGGAAAGGCCTTCCCTGGGGCTCCCTGAAGAAGCAGGCAGAAGGAAGTCTGGCTGAACCTCTCCTTCTCTCCTAGGTGGAGACCACCTCCAGTTAAAAGCATGGCTCTCCAAGTTGTTAGCATCTCCAATCATGAAGGAGGAAAATGGGGGGACCGAACATGGATGTCCTGATGGTAATAAGAACAGAGGCTTGGCAATATGGGAGGGGCAGGGTCGCCACAGAGTTGTTGACTTATTTCAAGCTAGGGCCCCTGATTGCTGGGCCCCAGATGAGTTGGGCGCATGGGGCGCATGGGCGCATGCAATTTCTTGCATTCTGTTCACCTTTGCCAAAAGGGACTCACACGCTGTTGTTCAGAATGCTCATGAGCCCCTTGATAGGTGAGGGTGCACTTTGAAAGAAGCCAACGTGGAGGCCGGGTCCTGAGGGGACAGCGCTGAGCCCACATGCCCATCGTTCTCACCCCTGCTCAGACCAGTGCTTCCAGACATCAGCTAAGCAGGCGCTGTATGCACAGGTCCACACCAGCCCATGTGCACACATCCGCGCCAGCCTGTGTGCAGCTCCACCTTGGTCCCCTTCTGTGCTTGGCGCTGTTCCTCAGGCAGGGAGGCCACACAGGCACCAGAGTCCTGGGGTCTGTTCTGAAGTTTCCCCAGGGAGTATCACTCCTTTCTCCCCATGCACTGGCCTTTCAGGAGCTGTGTCTGGGGTGCCCTCCTCTCTCTCCATGGCCAGCACACCTGGCCCCCCTCATCCCCATCCCACTGCATTATTTATCCAAACTGGCGACGGTTATTTATAGCTCCTCTGAAGGGCAGCAGCCACTCCATTCCTGGGAAAGTGGAGCATGGAGACATTAAAGAATATTTTCAGAAGAAAGAAAAACGTTCTCTCGCGGACTCATGAGGTGGCTGTCCCCATGCATCCTCCAAAAATAGGCCTCCCGGCTCATCTGATGCCAGCCCTCTCTCTCTCTGCATATCTCACCCGCCAGCACCAGGCAGAAAGCGTGAAATCCATGAGCCACTTTGCCGCTCTTCCAAATGGTCGGTTCCAATGTTCCATCTTGCCTCCCAACCCAGAAAAATCCGTGTTCTTCCCTGAGTGGATACCCATCCGATTGAAACGGATGGAGCCAAGAAAAATAACAACACGACAAATGTCCCTTCCGCTGCCAGGAACCAATCATCCTGGAGGCTCGGTACCTGTGCTCTCCGTAGGACGCCCCCATCCTTTGGGTTTATTTATCTTTTGACACGAGTATCACTCTTCTAGCCTTCTTTCTTCCAGGTGTTTTTAAATCCTTCTCTCTAAGCGTTACAAAATGGCTAACCTATTCATCCTTTGAAATAACACTGCTCAACATAGCAAGTAGTGAAATCCACTTGAAATATCACCTCTGTAATGTTTTCAGTCTTCTGGGAAGAGGCCCAGACACAGGGATTTGCCTAAAGTCTCACAGATTCATGTGATGCTGAATCAGAAGAACCAGACGGGTTCTCGGGCAAGAGCCAGGGAGCGCAGGTAGCTTGGGGCTGACCGGAGCAAGCTGGGCCATGAACCAGGGGCCAAGTGTAGAGACAGGGGCAGGGTACAGCTGTAGGTCTATCTGGAGATGATGGGGCAACATGTTCCAGAAGCCCGGGGGTCCTTACCGCTGGCGCACGCATCACATTGTTAGGGTTCACAGGAATGATGTAGGCGCTGTGCCCCACACATAGGAACCATGGGTCATGGCTTTCCAGATGCAGAAGTAGGGGCATTGAGGAGCTGAGAGACTGTCTAAGGCTACACACAGCCCGGGGATCAGAGCCAGGAGCCCTGATTTTCTGCCTGGGCTTTATTTTTCACTATTGATTGATTGATAGAGGTACCAAGCAGCTCCTATAAGAGGGGAAAGCAAGAGAGGTGGTCAAAAGTCCCAGGTATCGGTGAGCCCTAGGGAAGATTCCGAAAAGGAGCAACAACCAAGAAGGGTCTTAGCAACTTAGGAAATGTTTTGTGTCAGCTTAGGATGCTCTCATATCTTTCCTATCGTGGAGGAAGACAGTCCCCAGCCTGACTGGTCTGAGGCCTGCAGAGAGGTGGAAGGGAGGGCTCCGGACAGCAGAGAGAAGGAAGGGGTCCCTCTGCCAGGCAGCTCCACACACAGGGACCTTGACAAAAGTGGGGCATCAGGAAGGTCTGGCCCTCAAAGTGCTACTAAGCTAGGGAAGACAAAACCTGAAAATAAAAGAGAATAATACAAGATCAAAACATGCCCAGAGGAATACGATACACACCTCATGACCCCAAGCAGGCAGAGAGGACGATCGATCATTCCATTTGGCTTCATAAAGACAGCAAGACTTAAGCTAGACTTTTGTATTAGCTTGGTTACAACTATCAGAGCCTCAACGCAAACCAGCTTGAATGTTAATGGGGTATGTTTTAGGACAGAATGGTATCTTACAGACTTGTTTTATAAATGAACCAAAGAGGGGCACCTGGGTGGCTCAGTTGGTTAAGCGTCTGACTTTGGCTCAGGTTGTGATCTCCCTGTGGCTTGCTCTGAGCCCCATGTCAAGCTCTGTGCTGACAGCTCAGAGCCTGGAGCCTGCTTCATTTCTGTGTCTCCCTCTCTCTCTGCCCCTCCCCTCCGCTCCCCTCAAAAATAAATAAACATTAAAAAATTTTAAACGAACCATAGATGGTGTCAATATATTGGCCCATAGTTTTTTGTTCACTGCAAGTTGAGATTAGTTAGCTCAAAGTCCATCAGCACCAACCTCAAAATTTTACACAGCCAATTATTCGTAAAATAGTCTGAACACACACATTTTTAGCCATTTCTTTTTTTAATATTTATTTACTTTGAGAGAGAGAAAGAGAGAGAAGGGGAGGGGCAGAGAAGGAGGGAGGGAGAGAACCTTAAATAGGCCTCTCACTGTCAGTGCAGAGACCAACATGGAGCTCTATCTCACAAACCATGAGATCAGGACCTGAGCCGAAACCAAGAGTTGGACACTTAATGGACTGAGACACAGAAGCGCCCCCATTTCTAGACATTTCAAGCCTGCTTGCTCTGCGTTCTCCATGAACTCTCATCCCACACCTGTTGGCCGCTGGTCAGATAGAACCTGTGGTTTTAAGACTCCGAATTGCTAAGGCCCCTTGGAGCCCTCTGACCCAGAGACTACCTGTGGAGTCATTGCCTAGACACTAGAGCCTCTTCTTGGATCCTCCTTTGCCCCCGAAGCTCCCTTGCCCTTCTCCCCTTCTGGATGGAGTCCCCTTATAGCAGCTCTGGATGGTCTCATGCAGGGATGGACCTCCCCCGTAATGCAACTCTCTCTGTCCAAGCACCGCTCAATGAAACTTCTGTAGTACTGCTTCTCCTGGTCATACCGTTTGCCTTGATTGGCCCCAAATCCTTCAACCCTTCTATAAGACTCAAAAGAAAACTGAACAACTAAATCCAAGGAAGCAAGGAACCAGAGCAACTGGTATACCCCAAATAGTGACTTCAATTAAGACTCTTTTTTATTTTTTGTTTATTTATTTTTGAGAGAGAGAGAGAGAGAGAGACAGTGTGAGCAGGAGGTGGAGAGAGAGAGGGAGACACAGGATCCGAAACAGGCTCCAGGCTCTGAGCCAGCTGTCAGCACAGAGCCCAACGTGGGGCTCGAACCCACGAACCGTGAGATCATGACCTGAGCCAAAGTCGGACACTTAACTGACTGAGTCACCCAGGCACCCTAAGACTCTATTTTAAAAATGTTTGCTTGTGTCTGTGTTGCCTTCATTCTTATTTATTGAAGACTGGCTTTCCCTACAGGCAGGAAACAACAACCTGGACCAATGGGGATCAGGATGCTATGACTTTGCTCCTGCTGGGGCCACGTGACTGAAGTTGGGGGATAAACTCCTTCAAAGAAGGCGATCGCTTGCACTAGGTTAGCTAATAGGCTAACAGACCCTGAGATGGTAATGCGTGTGCAGGTCTATTGGAGAGTGCTCTTGGGACACACGTGTAAGGAAGAAAGGAAGGCAAGATTGGTCAGTGGGAGTGCCATGTGGTTATACCTGAGGCCTCAGCCGATGCTGCAGAAAACTCTAGAGCTAAGAGTTATCCCCATCTGAAACAAGAGGGCTGAGCCCCTATGTCCTCACTTCCGCCATTATTCTGGGCCATTTCCCTAGGAGAGGGGATAACCTTGGGTAAGGCAGATCTTGGAAGTCGAGGGTACTACCCAATGTAAGACATGGCTGTGAGCCATCAGCAGCTGATACTCCTAGGCACCAGGAATGGATACACTGTCTCTAAAAAGGGTATTGGGGCAGTGCACCACAGCACTCAGGACTCAGAACAGCACCCCTTGTACTGCTCAAATCTCCTTGCTTCTTATAATGAGTTTGTCTCATATGGGAACAGCTGCTCTAGAACTTTGTTTGGTCTGGTTTGGAGGGAAATTTACATGAGAAGATTGTAGGATATGCTGGAGGTTGTAACTGACAGTCATCAGTCCCATTCCCCAACCCATTCTAGATTCGACCCAACTTTGGCTGGGGCTTGGTGGGATGACCCGGACCCTTATTCCCGGGGGCTGCAAGATCCTGGTTACCAGGCCCTTCTAGGGCCATCACTGCAGACGTTCATTTACCATTAGAACTGGACACAGAAGCACCAGGAGTCTCCGTGTAGAACACATAGATGCTGAATGTGTTTTTCCCTGCTCTCTTGTGCAACATTAATCCTACCTCTTCTTAATGACCACATCAATAACCCCTGCAGGATGACTACTCTTTTCCTTGCCCTCACAGCTAGGAGTAATGGAGATGGGAGGCCCAAATTCCCAAGGTGGGTCGCTGAGAGTATTGGTAAGTGTGGCCACTCCTAGTCAGCCTCGTGGGACACATCACCGTTAATGGTGATTGATTTAAGCTGTATATGCTCCCTGGAGAATGACACCCAATCTTAGAGGGTATCATCCAGAAGCAGAATCTTTGAGAGGCATTCTCTCTCGGGCCATCAGCTTCTGAGTGGTGCAGTGTATAACAGGACACGTGGGTTATTTCTGACCACAACCTTACTTCCTTTTCTATAAAGTAAGTCCATTTGCCTGCCATAATGTTGATAGGATTGTTTGTAGGTGGATGAAATAAAACTATGTACATCTTCAGTTAATGGCCAGGGCCCCATGGACAGGACAGGCCAACCCATACTGATGCTGTGTGTGGTCCCGGTCACATCCAACTGTACCAAGGAGACAGTGGTCTCCTCAAGTGATATAGCTGCGTCAGGGCTCAGTGCCAATCTGTGCCAGGCTGGACACTTGGCGGCAGCAGCAGCTAGATGAGAATTGGTGAGGCGAAGCTCTTGCTCTTGGGCCCATGTATGACCTCCATCTCTGCCATGGAGCTATTCTGTTCATATGTCCCTTATTCCAGCTCTGGAGTGGTTAACATGAACTTGCAGAGTCATTCAGTCTATCTTGTTGTTCAAACCCTCTTCCACAATGGACACTCTTTGGTGGGCAGTAAGGTGTGACACCTTTTGTGGTTCCATCCAAATCTCCTTATCCCTGACCTTCCAATCCTTCTCCTTCCAGGCCCTGGGCCACTCATGGTGGCCCACAGATCTTGTGTATTCTTGCTTTGGACCTCTTCTTTGTCCCTAATTGGGTGACCAGCTGTACTGCCTGGATCTTGACCTCTTAGAGAATTTTCCTTCCCTGCTATTTCAGGGCTTTCCCCAAAGAGTGCAGCTGCCATCTTCTTTTTGGCACACTCTGATGTAATCTGAGCCATCCATGATCCAAAATCAGCCCTTTCCTCTCCCCTAATCATAAGGAACCTCCCATATAGCCACTACTGTGAGATAGAGAAGAGCCAGTGCAAAAGTATTGGACCCCAGGGTATATGGACCACCTGCTGACACATTCATACAACCTACTTCTACCTTCTGACTCTACTTGTGCTTATCTAGATGTATAATTTCCATCTTAAAATTTTTTAATGTTTATTTTTGAGAGAAAGAGAGTGACAGAGCGTGCGTGGCAGAGGGGCAGAGAGAGAGGGAGACACAGAATCCCAAGAAGGCTCCAGACTCTGAGCTGTCAGCACAGAGCCCAATGCAGGGCTTGAACTTATGAACTGTGAGGTCATGACCTGATCTGAAATCTAAAATCAAGAGTTGGATGCTTAATCAACTGAGCCACCCACACGCCCCTATAATTTCCACCTTTTGATGGATTCTTGCTGGTCCACCTGACCACCCTTTCCATTTTCTCCTATGAGAATGAGAAGAATTGAACACTGGCATGTTCTTCCCTCTGGATGGGGCAAGAGGTATGCATCTATCAGCCTAGGACTCAAAGGCCAGAGTTCTGGAAATGCATTAGTCTTAGCTCTTTACAGAACCAACAGATAACAAGTCTGGCTGCCTTAAGTTAAAAAATTTATCTTTCTTAGGGTACATGGTGCCTCATAACTCTATGATCTGATGTTATTCATGAGTTTGAAAAATCCTTGGTCATTTTCTTTTCAAGTATTTTTTTTATAAGTCCGTTCCCAGGGCACCTGGGTAGCTCAGTAGGTTAAGCATCCAACTCTCGGTTTTTGCTCAGGTAATGATCTCACAGCTTCATGAGTTTGAACCCCACATCAGGCTCTGTGCTGACAGAGTAGAGACTGCTTAATATTCTCTCTCTCTCTCCCATCTCTCTCTCCCCTTCCCCTGCTCACATTGTCTCTGTTTCTCTCAAAATAAATAAACTTAGAATAAAATAAGTCCATTCCCTCATCTTCTTCAGTGACTTAATTTACATATAGACTGTAAACCACATGACTTTTGTGTCCTTTTTTGTATTTTAAAAATCTATCTATCTTTGTATACTCCTATCTGGTTACTTTCTTCTGGTTTGACATCCAATTCACTATTTCTCTCTTCAACTTTGACTAATCTTCTATCCAGCCTATTCAAGAAGTCCTTAATTTTAATTATTACGAATTTTAGTTATAAAACTTCTATTTTATCCCTTGTAGCCTGAATTTCTCTGGACTAAATTCTCCATATTGTTTTTAAACTTCTTGAAAACATAAGTCATAGTTGAATTAAAGCCTGATTCTAATCATTTCAATATCTCAATCACCTTTGGGAATATTTCTATTATGTGATTATTTTTTCTCTTGTTTTTTTTGGTCTATTCTTGTATTTTTTCATGCCTGGTCACTTTTAATGGAATGTCCACATTTTGTATGACAAACGTTTGAAGGCTCAATATGTTATCTTTTATTTATTTATGCTTGGGGCAAACAGGTGGGTGAGGGGCAGATGACTATAAAACGACTCAGAATTGAACTGATCTGAAGTTGAACTTTAGCACTTTTGAGAGCTGGTCTGTATCGGATTCACTCTTATTTCTAGGCATAGTCCTTCATGGTCTCATGTGAAAGTTCGGGGTGTTTCCTGGCGTCTCTCTTTCTTGGTGGTTATTTGTTAGACCACCTTTTCCGAAAGAGAATCACCGAGGACAAAGCCCACAAACACAAAAGGAGTTGGTTATTCAGGCACCCAAAGAGTCCTCGGAGGAGCGCCCCGCCGAGCCATAGCTCAGGGTTTATATAGGGAGGGGGGCGAAGCCGGTGTACAGAAGCGAGAATTTTGCAGTTAGAGGTGGGGGTTGCTTAACAGTTGCTTGAAGAACATGTTTGACCATTCTAATCACAATGTTCACTAAAGACTTACATCTCAGGGGCTTGCTGCAGCCAGGAGGAGCTAGATTCCTCAACCCCTGACCTTTTACCCGAATAGAGTTTGAGATCAAACAATGGTTGGTATGTCCTCATTTGCAAGCCCCTCACCTTTTGGCTCAAGGGAGTTTTACATATTGAACCTCAATTTTTGCCTCCAGCCTCCTGTGTATGACTAAATTCTGCTCAGCTTTCCAAGCTCTAAGTCACTGCTTTCACTTTTGGAGGAATGAATCTCCTCAATGGAAGGTACGGCACCAAACAGGGCTCATCTTTCTGTCTTTCCTTTCTCTCTGGAATTTTGGCTCCTCTAGTCCTCATTGTTTTTGGTATCTCTAATGTTAGCAAACCAATTTCTTTTTTTAAAAAATTTTTTATAGTTCATTTATTTTTGAGACAGAGAGAGACAGAGCACGAGTGGGGGAGGGGCAGAGAGAAGGAGACACGGAATCTGAAATAGGCTCCAGGCTCTGAGCTAGCTGCCAGCACAGAGCCCACGTGGGACTCAAACCCACGAGCTGTGAGATCATGACCTGAGTGAAGTCGGACGCTTAACTGACCGAGCCGCCCAGGCGCCCCGCAAACCAATTTCTTTAAAGCGTTTTCTTTCTGGCTATTTTCGTTTTTCTCAGTAAGGAGGTAGGTTTGAAACAAGCTACTCTAGGGGCACCTGGGTGGCTGTTGGTTGGGTGTCCGATTTCGGCTCAGATCATGATCTTCCGGTTTGTGAGTTCGAGCTCTGCATCGGGCTCTGTGCTGACAGCTCAGAGCCTGACGCCTGCTTCAGATTCTGTGTCTCCCTCTCTCTCTGCCCCCTCCCCAATTCACTCTCTCTCTCTCAAAAATAAATAAACATTTTAAAAATTTAATAGAAGAAATAAAAAATAAAAGAAACAAGCTACTCTACCTGTGACAGAACTGGAAGTCCCCAGAATACTTTTAATATGAAACAGAATACCAAAAAATATCTGATCATGGGGGAAGAGAAGGGGAAAATAGTGGGGGAGAGGGAGAGAAGCAAATTATGAGGGACTCTTGAATGCTGAGAACAAACTGAGGACTGACAGGGGTGGGGGGAGGGGGGAGATGGGCATGGAGGAGGGCACTTGTGGGGATGAGCACTGGGTGTTACACGGAAACCAACTTGACACTAAACTATTGAAAACAAAAGAAAGAAAATATTTGAATGTATCATATGTAGAAGTGTTAGCCTTGCTTCATAAAGCTTTTGTTTCAGTTACACTTATGTATTGTATATCGGGTGGACATGTAAAACATAATTCTTTTTTTAAAAATTTTTATATGATTATTTTTGAGACACAGAGAGACAGAGCATGAGCAGGGAAGGGGTAGAGAGAGAGGGAGACACAGAATCTGAAGCAGGCTCCAGGCTCTAAGCTGTCAGCACAGAGCCCATGCGGGGTCAAACCCACGAACTGCAAGATCATGACCTGAGATGAAGTCGGATGCTTAACCCACTGAGCAACCCAGGCGCCTCCATAAAACATAAATTCTTAATGTGGGTCATCATCAAGGCAAACTGAAGCATGTCATTTTATGCCATACCCAGATTTAGGCTCTGTGTTTTTAGTCAGTATGATACATGGAAAAATACTTAACAGAGGACCATGGGTGAGAAGAAGGGGGAAAATACTGGGGGAGAGGGAGGGAGGCAAACCATGAGAGACTCTTGAATGCAGAGAACAAACTGAGGGCAGATGGGGTTGGGGGGAGCGGAAGGGGGGTGATGGGCACGGAGGAGGGCACTTGTGGGGATGAGCACTGGGTGTTATATGGAAACCAACTTGACAATAAACTATTAATAAAAAAAAAAAATACACCGGCCTTGGAATAAAAGACTTAGGTTTATATCCTGACTCTGTCTTTATGGCATTGCGTTAAATAGGCAATACACTTAAGGTCTCTTTCAATTTACCTGCAAATTGAAGAACTTGGATAAAACATTCTGTAGTGCTCTTGCCATCTTTTTTTCACTCACCTTCTCTAATTCAAAAGTTGCTTAGACTCTCTGTGTCTCACTTTTCTCACCTGCAAATGGAAGTAATAGAAATAATAATAGCTCATACAGGTGTGCACTTCTCACATCTTGATGTCTCTGCAGGTGAGGCGCCCTCATAAACAAATCTCATAAACACAGCCAACCAGTCAGGACACTGAGGCTGCGACCTGTGAATGTGCCAACTTGGCCATCGCCATGCACAGGCATCACTTTGGTCAGTTAAGGTCCATTGTCGGTACTACCCATATTGAATGTAGTTGCTGTTTACAAACTCTTC
Organism: Crocuta crocuta; assembly: GCF_008692635.1. Classification (NCBI taxonomy): domain Eukaryota; kingdom Metazoa; phylum Chordata; class Mammalia; order Carnivora; family Hyaenidae; genus Crocuta; species Crocuta crocuta. The sequence continues at coordinate 1,729,679 of NW_027551578.1, read as the reverse complement.
AGAGAGACAACAGTCTATTTCAGTATTGCACCTAAAAGTCATTGTGAATGGAAAAAGGCCCAGAAAAGAAGAGTAGTGTGTCATTGGATTTTAGTGTATGAGGCAGTGGGCTGCATCAAATTAAGTTAGAAGTATGTGTCCTAGAATCTCAAGCCCTGTGAGGTTTCAGGTTAGACGTGACCAAAAGACGAATCTGTGGGTGATTTGTTGGGTGGAAATGAAGCAGCTGCCATGACTATCAGATGGTCTTGTGGTCAGACACTGTGAGAGGCGGATACAGAAGAGTCTACAGATTCCAGCTCTTTGTTTGTTTGCTCAGCTCCATTCATGTTTTTTATTCCTGCTACTGACCTTGCTGACCAACAATGGCCTCAGTCCGCCATTCAGCTACAGACGCAGCAACTGTGCTATGAAGTGATAGCTTCCTACAGACTTCTCCACTGGCTCCCATCTTTGGTGACCCAAGAGGCTCTGACTTGTCCCTCTGTACCGGCATTTCAGACGGGCTGGCTACTGAATCTTCTCTGATATGGGTACCCTTTCTGGACCCTTACTTCCTCAAGGTCTCCCAGAACCATGAAAGGTCTCCTTCCATGCCTCTTCTAAATGAACCTTGACTGGTACTGTGTAGCAATCCCATCATTGCATGAGTGTTCAAAATTCCATATTTTCTTGCAAAGCAACAACCAAGCGCTTTATAGAGTCTAAAAGATGAAGATGCCCACAGTAGATGACGCTGAGCTACATTTTTCCTGAGATTTACGCAAAAGCCTTGCCTCTCTTCCACCAAGCAGTACAATGGAAAGTGGGAGAAATTACCAAATCATTCTGAGTAGATGAAAGATTTGAGCCATGAGAGGCTGCAATGACCCACATGCATGTCCTGTGGGTCACCCTTTAAGGTAGTGACTATGGTAGTCAGAGACGGCCAAGTCCTTTGTCCTTATGTGTGCATGCTGCTCCTCACATCAAGAGGGAGTCTCATTTCTCTCCTTTTGAATCTGGGCTTGACCAAGAGAAGGCAGTGGAAATGTTGCTCTGGGATTTCTGAGGCTGCTTTATAAGAAGCCTACAACTTCCTTCTTTCCAAATACTCACTCTTGGGGCACTCCTTCTGGAAACACAGCCACCATGCTGTGACAAAGTCCAAGTCACATGTGGAGGCCATTTGCAGAGTTATAGCTGATGGCTCTGCTGAACTTCCCGCCAATAGCCCACTCAACTTCCAGGCATGTGAGGGAGCCATCTTGGATGTCTAACCCATCAAATGTCAGATGCCTACAAGCCCCAGTTGACCCCTGACCCCAGCAGTACCACATGAGAGAGCCCAAGGGAGAGGCACCCAGGTGAGTTTAGTCAACCCACAGAACTGTGAGAGATCATCAAATAGTGATTTTATTAAGCCACTAAATTTGGGGGTAGTTTGCATTTTTGCTTTGCAGCAACAATAGAAAAAGCAAAACAGTGTCAAAGTTTAACTGGCAATTTCCCCCCATATTTAACACTAAAAATAATGTGCGTTTTAAATTACTGGCATTTTGGGGCACCTGGGTGGCTCAGTCGGTTGACCGTCAAACTTCGGCTCAGGTCATGATCTCGCGGTTTGTGGGTTCGAGCCCCGTGTCGGGTACTGTGCTGACAGCCAGCTCAGAGCCTGGATCCTGTTTCAAGCTCTGTGTCTCCCTCTCTCTCTGACCCTCCCCTGCTCATGCTGTCTCTCTCTCTCTCTCTCTGTCTCTCTCTCAGAAATAAATAAAACATTTTTTAAAAAATTTAAATTACTGGCATCTTACATTTGATGAAATGCAGTTTTAGCTTTCTCACTTATTTTCAGTGTTTGAGAATCAAATCTTTTTACTAATAAAATCTATTATTATTTTCAGAATTTCTAAGGCTACAGACTTAAAATCAATTTATTCCACCCTGTTCTCCTGCCTTTGTCCTCACTTTGTCCACACTTCTTGTGGACCTCTCTTCTCTACTCGCCATTGTGACTTTTCTCTGGGGATCCAATACCATTCAGGTTTCTGGCTCTCTGTTTGCTTTTCCCTTTGCCGTGTCTCCTTTCCTTCTCTTCATGAAAATGCGATCATCCGCCGGCTCCAGCAGTCTGTAACTTCAGAATCAGGTCATAGACCCAAATTTGACAGGCTCATGCACTCCCTCGTTCACACAGGATCTTCGACCTCCTTCCCAAGTCCTCACAGTGTTTCACTCACTTAGGAGTGGGCTCCCTACAGTCTCCCATGGTGGTCTCCTCACCAAATCACACTAACATAATAGCTCTACTGTGAGGGACCCCGTCCTGCTGATGACAGCTATCTGCCAGTGCCACCAGCCTGGACCATCTCGGCCTTCACCGTGGGGCAGAGGCATCTGTTGTACCCCTTCTGCTCCGGCTCACAATTATTCTTCTTATTCCCCAGCGCATCTAAAACTGGGCTGCCATTTCTTTCCATAGTGGTGGTTTCTCCTGCCCCCTTCTCTTAATGTCAAATAGACTATTTTTATAATAGTTTTAGGTGGTAAAATCGAGCTGAAAGTACAGAGGGTTCCCAGGTACCCCCACCCCTACACACGCACAGACCCCACCATTATCAACCTCCAGAGGGGTGCACCTGTTACATTCAAGGCACCTGCATTGATACACTGTCATCACCCAAGCCCATAGTTTACCTTAGGACTCACCTTTAGTGTTGTATGTTCTATGGGTTTGATAAATGTGTAACGACATGTATCCACCATGATAGTATCATACAGAGTAGTTTCATTGACCCCCAAATCCTCTGTGCGCTGCCTACTTATCCCTCCTTCCTCTCACCCCCTGGCAACCATTGATCTTTGTACAGTCTCCATAGTTTTGCCTTTTCTAGAATTCATATAGTTGGAATCACACAATATGTAGTTTTTTCAGTTTGGCTTCTTTCACTGCAATATGTACATAAAGTTCCTCCATATCATTTCCTAGCTTTTCCAAAATAGCTCATTTCTTTTTAGTGCTGAATAATAATCCATTGGCCGGATGGACCACAGTTTATCTGTTCACCTGCTGAAGGACAGCTTGGTTGTTTCCAAGTTTGCGGTTATGAATAAAACTATGATAAACATCTGGGTGTGGGTTTTTGTGCAGACATAAGTTTTCAACTCATTTGGTTAAATACTGAGGAGCACGACAGCTAGATCACAGTATAGGTGTTTGTTTAGTTTTGTAGAATTCCTGTAGTTCCACAGCCTCATCAGCATTATGTGGTCAGTTCTGGGGCCCGGGCACCAATTCAAAACCCGTAACTATTTTCAAAAGACCTTTCTGTTCCTCGAACCCTTCCAGAATGCACACACAAACAGTACAGAAATTGTCCCGTGCATTGGATGTGGAATGCGGGTTATGCCGAGGTTGCAGGAGCTCAGAGGATGGAGACATCAACTTCATATGGACCACCTCCCATGCAGAAATTCCCAAGCTTGCAGGGATTTCTATCTGCCCAAAGCCAACCCTCAGGCGGGACACAAAGGCAATGATTTAGTGCTTCCCAAACCCAAGTGGCTGAGCTCATGGAGGCAGCGGCTCTTTATGCAACTGCCATCTCTACTTCTTAGCAGAGTGTATTCATGCTGTGACCTCAGGACAGCCATCAGCTAAGGGGACTAATTCCCCAAACTTCCTGTACAGCCACAAATTCAGGCTTAAGCGCCTTAGCAGTTTATCACCATATACAGAAAGAACTAAGACACCTAGTGGGAAAAGACAAGCTTTCTTCTTGCTCTTGGCTTCTCTCTCTTGCAGATCGAATGTTGGCCACATCTATTGTGAGTCACCTGCTTCCCCTCCTCACTGGTTGTCCTATAAGGGACTGGAAATTAGGATACAAATTATATTATTTGACTCGATTTGCCAAAGGATTTGGATGGTGAGGAAAAGGCACGGGGTTTTGTTTTCCTTTTTTAACTCGAGTCACATTGCACGACATGCAAAAGCATCTTTTGTTCCCCCGAAGCCTATTTTTTAATCATCCCACCCCCACCCACTCTGAGCTGCCAGGAGTGTTTTCCTGCCATTTCACGATTGTTCTCTTCCCCCCTCCCAACTCCCCCAGGGAGGCTGCTGGGCCAGCGTCTGTTTCCAGCTGCCACTCAGTTTGCCACAACTTAGCCAGCCCAATCCAGGCAGCGGGGGGTCAGCAGAGGAAGGAGGAGGGGACGAGGGGTCCTGGTGGGGGGAGGTGTCCAAACAGAGATGGCAGGGGTGGGCTGAGAACACGGGAATGTGGGAGTACGGTCACCCTGTTCATGCCCATTCCTACACACAGCCCTTCAATTGCGCAGCCTCTTTGAGCACCAGTTCCCTGCATGTTTTCGGTCCTGGAAGGAAAGATCTCACACACACACAATCTTAGTTTGCCAGGCAGCCATAACCAGGTACCACAGATCAGGTGGCTTAAACAATAGACGTTTATTTCCTCATTGTTCTGGATGCCAGAGGCCCAAGATCAAGGTGATGGCAGGATTGGCTTCTCCTGCGGTCTCTGTTCTTGGCTTACAAGATGGCCGCCTTCACCCTGTGTCTTCACACTGTCTTCCCTTTGTACACATCTGAGTCCTAATCTCTGCTTCTAAGGACACCAGCCAGGACCCACCCTCATGACCTCATTTTAACTGCATTATCCATGTAAAGACCCTATCTGCAAAGATAGCCACATTCTGAAGTACTGGGGGTTAGAGCTGCAGTATACAGATTGGGGTGGAACACAATTCAGCCCATACCACACACATGTACATATAGACACACACAGACACACAGAGTTTCTTTCTTTAGGGATTTCGATATTGCTGAAACCATGCAGGGAAATGTGATTTTTTCAGCTGGAGTCTATCTGTGCCACTATTTTAGATGCTATACCCAGGGGATCACAAAACTGTTCCTAACCCCAGTTAACTTGAAAGCTGAACCTGGCTCTTGTTTCTGAGGGACCATTATTTATTTTCCCACACCTGTGATTCTAACACTGTGAGAATGAACAGGGTTGCCATGTGGTTGTGTTGACTGGGTCCAGGGCAGTATTCTTCATAGTGAGGCCTGGGACTGCTTTGCTTTGAGATCACCAAAGATTCGTGTTAAAAATGTGTTCTTTTTGCAGCAATAAAAGGGGACAAAATATTGTGATACTTAGCAATACTGATGAATCTCTCAAGCATGATGCTGAGCCAAAAAAGCCAGCCACACGGTAATACCTTCTGTATTATTCCATTTCTAGTTGATATTATTACAACAGGGCATAACTAACCTATGATATCGAAAGGTTTAGACATGATTATGAGGAAGGCCAAGGGGGTTCATGGTGGTAACAGTCTAGTTGGGTGGCGGTGACACGGCAACTTCTGGAAACATGTACTTCCGACTTGGCACGCTTTGCTATGTACATGTTATTCTTGAGTTTTAAAAAGTTTATATAAGAAAATATCTCCAGGGGCACCTGGGTGGCTCAGTCGGTTGAGCGTCCGACTTCAAGTCAGGTCATGATCTCATGGTTTGTGAGTACGAGCCCCGCATCGGGCTCTGTGCTAACAGCTGAGTCTGGAGTCTACTTCAGATTCTGTGTCTCCCTCTCGTCTTCCTCTCTCTCCGTACCACCCTCCCCCCTGCCCCCACCGCTCATGCTCTGTCTCCCTCTGTCTCTCAAAAAATAAAATAAAACATCAAAATTTTTTTCTTGAAAAGAAAATATCTCCAACATTTCTCCTTTTACTTTCCAAGCCACCATTTCTCTTACTTTGAATCTTATCATCATCAAGCTACAGGGCAATCACTTCTCTTTTCCTTTAGTAAGTTGAAAACTCCTGAAATTTGCAAAAGACCTTCACTAAGGACTATGACAATGCCAAGCAAATATCAGCAAAGAAAATTTAGAAGGAAAAGAGACCCAGGTTTATTTAGAATGATATGGCTTTTAGCACAGTTTGGGGGTCTCCTGCCCCCTTTGTTTAGTCAGCCAGGGGGGAAGAAGAAGAAAGAGGAGAGGAGAAAAGGGGGAACAGAGGAAGAGAAGGAGGAGGAGGAGAGGAGAAAGGGAAAAAACCCAACCTTTGGTGAATTCTTCTGTAATGTAGGAGAGCCTCCTGTCATGATATAACTGCAACACCTCACCAACTTCATGCTGTATTTCAGTTCACTTCAGGAGTGCATCCCTCTGTTTTGTTAGTCTCTAAGATTCCTATTTTCCTTAAACTTGGTGAAATCTTGCATTCAGGTGTCCCTTGGAGCATTGATGGTAGAGCACAGGGCTCTGAAGGCTGGTTCCTGGGGGAACAGCCCAGCTTCGGGGAGGGGCAAGTGAGGTGAGTGCCCAGGCCTGGGATTCTGCATTCCTGGGGACACAGGGGTGAGAAGGTCAAGTGTGACTTCTTCCTTCTCCCCCAGACAACCTGTACTTATCACCCCAAAGCAGCTAGTCCCCTTCAGGATGTTCTAAGTTCTGTTTAATTGAACTGAATGACTCTACTAAGAAAATGTATGGACTTATGAAAGAAATAGAAGACGGCATGAAGAAATGGAAACACATTCCATGCTTACAGATTGGAAGAACAAATATTGTTAAGATATCTATACTACCCAAAGCCACCTATACATTAAATACAATCCATATTAAAATATCAACGGTGTGGGGCGCCTGGGTGGCTTAGTCGGTTAAGTGTCCGACTTTCGCTTAGGTCATGATCTCGCGGTTCGTGGGTTCGGGCCCGCGTCGGGCTCTGTGCTGACTGCCAGCTCAGAGCCTGGAACCTGTTTCAGTCTGTGACTCCCTCTCTCTCTGACCCTCCCCTGCTCATGCTGTCTCTCTCTCTCTCTCTCTCTCCTAGAAATAAATAAAAACATTTAAAAAATAAAATAAAATAAAATAAAATACCAACGGTGTTTTTCACAGAGCTAGAAAAAAATAATTCTAAAATTTATATGGAACCACAAAAGACCCTGAATGGCCAAAGCAATCTTGGAAATGAAAAGCAAAGCTGGATGGCATCACAATTATGGACTTCAAGTTTTATTACAAAGCTGTAGTAATCAAAGCAGTAAGGTACTGGCACAAAATAGACCCATAGATCAATGGAACAGAATAGAAAACCCAGAAAACTCACAACTATATGGTTAACTAATCTTCAATAAAACAGGAAAGAACATCCAACGGGAAAAGAACAGTCTCTTCAACAAATTGCATTGGAAAAACTGGACAGGAATATGCAAAAGAAAGAAACTGGACCGCTTTCTTACACCATGCACAAAAATAAATTCAAAATGGGGACACCTAGGTGACTCACTCAGTTAAGTGCCTGACTCTTGATTTCAGCTCATGTCACGATTTTGCAGTTCATGGGATTGAGCCCTGTGTCAAGCCCCCCATTGAGCTCTGTGCTGACAGTTCAGAGCCTGCTTGGGATTCTCTCTCTCTCTCTCTCTCTCTTTGCTCCTCCCCAACTTCCACACACTCTAAATAAATAAGTTAATTAATAAATAATCTAAATGTGAGACAGGAAACCACAAAAATTCTATAAGACAGCACTGGCAGTAACCTCTTGACATCGACCGTAACAACTCTGTTCCAGATGTCTCTTCAGGCAAGAGAAATTAAAAAAATGTATTGGGATGACATCAAAATAAAAGACTTCTGCACAGCAAAGGAAACAATCAACAAAGCTAAGAAGAAACCTACAGAATGGGGCAAGATATTTGCATATGACATATTCGATAAAGGGTGAATATCCAAAATATATAAAGTACTTATAAAACTCAACACTCAACAAGCAAATAGTCCAATTAAACAACAAGCAGAAGACATGAAGAGACATTTCTCTAAAAAAAAAAAAAGACATCCAGATGGGTAACAGACACATGAAAAAATGTTCATTGTCACTTACCATCAAGGAAATACAAATAAAAACAATGAACTATCACTACACACCTCTCAGAATGGCTAAAATCGACAACACAAGAAACAAGAGGTGTTGGTGAGGGGGTGGAGAAAAAGGAACCCTCCTGCACTGTTGGTGGGAATGCAAACTGGTGCAGCTGCTCTGGAAACCATTGTGGAGGTTCCTCAAAAAGTTAAAGGTAGAACTCCCCTATGACCCAGCAATGGAACTAGTAGGTATTTACTCAAAGCATACAAAAACACTAATTCAAAGGGATACATGCACCCCTCTGTGTATAGCAGCGTTATTTGCAATAGCCCAAGATATGGAAGCAGCCCAAATATCCACCGATTGATGAATGGATAAAGAAGATATGATGGTTTGTGTGTGTGTGTGTGTGTGTGTGTGTGTGTGTGTGTGTGGTATTCCACCCCCCAAAAAAGAATGAAATCTTGCTATTTGCAACAGCATGGATGGAGCCAGAGAGTATCATGCTAAGTGAAATAAGCCAGTCAGAGAAAGAAAAAGACCATATGACTTCACTCATATCATGCTAAGTGAAATAAGCCAGTCAGAGAAAGAAAAAGACCATATGACTTCACTCATATGTGGAGTTTAAGAAACAAAACAAATAATCAAAGGGAAAAGAGAGACAGAGGCAAACCAAGAAACAGACTCTTAATTATAGAGAAAAACTGTGTTACCAGAAAGGAGGGAATGGGGAGTTGGGTAAAATAGGGGGTGGGGATTAAGGAGGGCACATGGTATGATGAGAATCAGGTGATATATAAAATTGTCGACTCACTATACTGTACAGCTGAAACCAATACAACACAATGTTCACAAGCTAGAATTAAAATCAAAACTTGAAGAAATAAAGATAATTAATTTGGAAAAAAAGAAAACGTATGGACCCCAACAAGCCAGCTGCCCTACCCCAAGCAGTAGGATACAAATAGAGACAATATCCATAGCTACATGACTTCTTACAGCTTTGAAATTATATTTTATTTTGAACATTTTTATTGAGTTTTAATATACATCAGAAATGCACATATTCATAGGCATACAGCTTGATAAATTGTACCGACAGAGCCACCTGTGTAACCAGCACCCACATCAAGGAACCAAAGCCCACCTGAGCTCCCCCCCATCACAGGCCCCTCCCCCAGCAAGGGTGTCCTGCCTTCTAACACCCTCAGCTACTTTTGTGCCCCGTATGACTCTGTCATGTCTGCCTTCTTCACTTATTGTTGTGTTTGTGACCATCACCCATGTCTGTGAACAAGTTTGTTCATCTTCAACACCATGTAGTATTCCATTGTGGAGATAGACCACAAATTATATATCCATTCTATTGTTGAAGACATTTAAGTTCTTTTCAGGTCTGGGTTATTATGAATAATGTTGCCTTAAACACTCTAATACATGCATCTTGATGCATGTTTATGTGCCTTTTTGTTGGGGTTGCAGCCTATAAATGGACTTTGGGGGTTATAGGGATGTGTAACTTCAGCTTTATTACATATTCCCAGTGTCCCAAAGTGGTGGCACCAATTGACGCTCCAGGTATGAGTTCCTGGTATTCTGGATTCTCCATCTCTTCTCCATCGCTTCAGATTCTCCATCTCTCTCAACATAGCCAGAGCCAGCTCACTTTTGTTGATCGCTTACTATGTGCCAGGAGCTAAGTGTTCACATGCCTGCTCATTTAATTTCGCAACAGTCCTATGAAACCCTCCTCATTTTCTCAGATGTTTCAAGAGAAGTCTTCAAATCCTTAACCCATGTGGCCCGCATTTGGCCAGCGCTGGCTCTTCTCCTGGCCCTTGCTCTCTCCCGTGCACTGTTTTTGTCTTGGGTGCATAAAGGGCCAATGCCAATGCATGCATCCAGGAGCACGCTCTTCAGGAGTGCATCCAGGGTCATACCTGCAATTGCTGGGCTGGCGCCCAGTTTTTCTATTCAAGGGTTTTCGGCTTTTCACGTAACCTGTGTTTGAGCGATTAACCACATAAGAAAATTTGCACTGAGAGAACAACCCAAGAGTGTAAAGGGGGACCCGTCCCCAGTCTGCAGCTCAGTGGCACCTCCTCCAGGTGGGCAGGGAGAACTAGGACCCCCACATTGGCTAGAACAGACACTAACCATTCTACGACATTCTATGGCATTCTACGGCATTCTACAGCAGTTCTTCGGACAGAAGGAAATGCTGATGTGGTTTAAGAAACTCAGAGTTTAACTTTCGTGTTTTGCCCAGATAAAAACAGACTTCTAGATCTTCTTCAGACTATAAAAGTAACACCTGCAAATTTTAGTTTGAAATAAAACCAAAAAGGGGATAAAGATGATATAAACCATTTATAATCTCATCAAAAGGTAGTTTCTTTAATCGATGTATTGGGTATATTCTTCCCAATGCCTTTCTGTTTTTCTAAATGTATATGTATGTGTGTGTCTGTATTTATTGAATATATTTATGTGTATATGTATATGCATATATATACACACATATGTACATTTATGGTTTTTTTAAACAAAAATATTGTCATATGGGGCACCTGGGTGACTCAGTGGGTTAAGTGTCTGACTTTGGCTCAGTTCATGATCTCACAGTTTGTAAGTTCGAGCCCCGTGTTGGGCTCTGTGTTGACAGCTCAGAGCCTGGAGCCTCCTTCAGATTCTGTGTCTCCCTCTCTCTCTGCCCCTCCCATGCTCATGCCCTGTGTCTCTTTGTCTCTCAATAATAAATAAAACGTTAAAAAAATAAAAAAATATATTGTCATACTATACATGCTATTTTGTGGCTGTGGCACTTTGCATTTTGTTCCTCAGATGTTTTGTTCTATCATGGAGATGACCAGAGGTATTTGAGACTCCTAATGGGAACTGTGTCTGCCAGTGGGGACGCTGTGTCAGGTCCTGAGCATGGAAGGCTTGGGACTGAGTCAATAGAGAAAAGGATCCCCTCCTAAAGCACTGAATGCCCTTCCAATTGGGACCACCTTGACCTCAGAAGTTGGTAAGCTTCTCCAGGCAAGGTACAGCCTAAGATCAATCCAGTTGCACAGGGGCCCAACTGAGGTGAGGCATCGACTCCTCCCCATGACGGGAGAGTCTTGTCATGTAGGAGGCTGACTTTATCATGAGGCTACTGCTCCTATGAGATCTTCTTCTGTGACTCAGGGGTAAATAGACCCTTCATCTTTGCACTACTCATCCAAGAAGGCTTAGTAGAAGCATCCAACAAAAATGCAGAGGGGACATGTCCACATTGGGTTCCAAAGGAAAAGGTTGAGACCCACTTTGGCTCCCTACTGCGGCACCCATGACAAGGGATTCTCCCCTCAAAACAAGGGGCTTTGGATGCTGCTGGGTGGCTAACAAGTGACAACTCCCTATACCTGATGGTCACATCTCTATCTCTAAAGAACAATTTTTTTATTTTGAAATAAGTATAGATTCACAGGAAGTTGCAAACATCATAAAAAGAGGTCTTGCTCCTTCACTCAGTTTCCCTAAATGCTTACTTCTTACATTATGATGGTACAATATAAGAACCAGGAGACTGGTGTTTTCACAATGTGTGTATATAGATTTCCATAATAACCATAACAATCAAGATACAGAACTATTCCATCATCAGAAAGGTCGGCCTCGTGCTAATCCCTTTTAGTCATACAAACCCTGTGAACTCCACCCTCTCTACCTAGTAACAACCAAGAATCTGATGACCATATCAATAATTTTGCCATTCTGAGATTATATAAATCGAGTCGTATATTATATAAATTGATCAATACATCGTATTTGATTTTTGGTATTTTATTCACTTAGTAGAATGACCTTGAGATTCTTCCAAGTTGTTGAGCCAATCAAGAGTTTATTCCTTTTTATTGCTGAGTGGCATTTTATGATGTGGCTGTTTTGCTAGCCATCATCCATTGAGGGACACTCTGTTTGCTTCAGTGAAATGTCTCTTCATGTCTTTTGCTCAGTGTCAGACTGGATTGTTGGATTTTTACTATTCTTTACATATTGTAGATACATGCTCATTTAAGATACATGGTTTGCAAATATTTTCTCCCAGTGCACAGTTTGTCTTTTTAGCCTCTTAAAAGAGTCTTGGCAAAACATAAAGGTTCTTAATTTTTATGAAGTCTAATTTATAGCTTTTTTTCTTTTATGAATCAGGCTTTCTGCCATGTTTAGACATGATTTCCTCACTAATTCCCAAGTCCATAAGATTTTATTACCTACTATAAGTTTCATGGTTTTATGTATTTTATTGAATTCATTTAAAATCAATTTTTTGTACAAAGCATGGGGATTAGGTTGAGGGTACTTTATTTGGAGCCTATGGCTATCCAATTGCTCCAATATCATTTGTTGAAAAGCAATCTTTCCTCCATTGTATTTTTTGGACCTTTGTCAAAATCAATTGGCTGTACTTGTGTGGGTCCATTTCTGACTTCTCTGTTTTATTCCATGAATCCATATGTCTATCTCTCCACCAACAACACTGGCTATCTATTACTGTGGCTATAGAGTAGCCTTTAATATTGGGTAGTATAATTCTTTAAAAAAATTTTTTTTTAGCTCCAGAAACATTTCTTCATTTATTTAGCTCTTCTTTGATTTCTTCTACTAGTATCGTATGGTTTTCAGCATACAAATTGTATGCATGTTTCCTTAGATTTACAGCAAAGTCAACTTTTTGAGAGGTGGTAAGTGTTTGAAATTACATATTGGAAATGTAATTTTAGGGGCACCTGGGTGGTTCAGTCAGCTGAGCATCTGACTTCAGCTCAGGTCATGATCTCATGGTTCTTGTTTTGATTTGTTTTGTTTTTTTGTAATTTATTTCTGAGAGAGAGAGTGAAAGAGAGAGAGAGAGAGAGAGGCAGTGTGTGCAAGGGAGGGTCAAAGAGAGAGAGAGACACAGAAACTGAAACAGGCTCCAGGCTCTGAGCTGGCAGTCAGCACAGAGCCTGACGTGGGGCTCGAACCCACGGACCACATGATCTCACGGTTCTTGAGCTCCAGCCCCCTATCAGGCTCTGTCCTGACAGACAACTCAGAATCTGGAGCCTGCTTTGGATTCTATGTCTCCTTCTCTCTCTGCCCCTTCCCCCTCTTGCGCTCTACATCTCTCTCTATCTCTCAAAAATAAACATTTAAAAAATTTTTTGAGAGAAAATGTAATTTTAATAAACCACAGTTTCATTGAGAGTATGTAAAAATACAACTAATTTTTATATGATTACTGTGAGTCCTGTGGACTTACTGAACTCACTTAATAATTCTAGGATTTTTTTTTTGATAAACTATTTGGAATGATTTAAGTAGATAGTCATATCATCTGATAGGTTTATTCCTTTCTCCCCAATATATATGGCGTTTTTTTCCATTCCTTACTGTTTTGACTAGAACTTTCAGTATTATTTTGATTAATTATTGATTATTTTGACAGTAAACACTCTTGCTTTATATTTGACTATCAGAGGAACACATTCTGTATTTCAACATCTAATATGGTGTTAGTTGTAGGTATTTGATATCAAATAAATTAATTTTCCTCTTATTTAATACCTAAATAACTACACTGATCACTCATGGATGACAAAAGTGCTTCTTTTTTAAAAAATTTTTTAAATATTTATGCATTTTTGAGAGAAAGACAGAGCATGAGCAGGGGAGGGGCAGAGAGAGAAGGGAGACACAGAATCCGAAACAGGCTCCAGACTCTGAGCTGTCAGCACAGAGCCTGATATGGGGCTTGAACTCATGAACTGCAAGATCATGACCTGAGCTGAAGTCGGATGCTGAACCGACTGGGTCACCCAGGCTCCCCCCAAAGTGCTTCTTAACTGTATTCAGTTTCTTTTTCTAAGTCTTCCAGAAAAGCTATACTTTTGACCCTTATAATTTTGTTTTTAAATTTTTGTTACTGAAGCATGGTTAACATGCAATGCTATACTAGTTTCAGGTGTATAACATAGTGATTTGACAATTCTATATATTACTCAGTGCTCAGCATGATAAATGTAGCCACCATCTGTCATACAATCTTATTATAACCTTGAATCTATTCCCTATACTATACTTAAATCCGTATCTTTATATAAATGGCTTTCTTTCCCCTGACCTTTGGTGACACACTTAGAAAGCTATTCCTCATCTTAAATTTGTTCTATAATTCATCTAAATGAATGGTTACATAATTTTCGAAAAGGACTGCTCTGACCTAGAGGGTAGTATGCTAAGAGAACTAAGACAGCAAAAGACAAGTACTATATGATTTAACTTTTATGTGGAATCTAAAACAACAACAGCAACAAATAAACAAACAAAAAAATGGAAGCAGGGGTGCCTGGATGGCTCAGTCGGTTAAGCGTCTGACTTCAGCTCAGTTCATGATCTCATGGTTTGTGGGTTCGAGCCCCGTGTCTGGCTCTGTGCTAACTGCCATCTCAGAGCCTGGAGCTTGTTTCAGATTCTGTGTCTCCCTCTCTCTCTGACCCTCCCCTGCTCATGCTGTCTCTCTCTCTCTCTCTCTCTCTCCCCCTCCCTCTCTCTCTCTCTCTCAGAAATAAATTAAAATAACATTTAAAAAAATGGAAGCAGAGGGGCGCCTGGGTGGCTTAGTCGGTTGAGCGTCCGACTTTCGCTTAGGTCATGATCTCGCGGTTCGTGGGTTCGAGCCCCGCGTCGGGCTCTGTGCTGACTGCCAGCTCAGAGCCTGGAGCCTGTTTCAGAGTCTGTATCTCCCTCTCTCTCTGACCCTCCCCTACTCACGCTGCCTCTCTCTCTCCTAGAAATAAATAAAAAATATTAAAAAAAAAATGGAAGCAGACTCATAAATACAAAGAACAAACTGGTGGCTGTCAAAGAGGAGAGGGATGGGGGAGATGGGTGAAATAAATGAAAGTGAATAAGAGTCACAAGCTTCCATTTATCAAATGGTAAGTCATGGAGATGAAAAGTGCAGCATAGAGAATACAGACAATAATATTGTAATATCATATGGTGACAGGTGGTAATGATATTTACCATGGTAAGCACTGTGTAGCGTACAGAATCACTATGCTGTCCATCTGAAGTGAATATAACATTGTATGTTAGCCATACTTCAATTTTTTAATGTTTATTTATTTTGAGAGAGAGAGAGAGAGAGAGAGCGCTTGAGCAGGGGATGGGCAGAAAGAGAGGGACACACAGAATCTGAAGCAGGCTCCAGGCTCTGAGCCATCAGCACAGAGCCTGATGCAGGGCTCTAACCCATGAACTGCGAGATCATGACCTGAGCCCAAGTCGGACGCTTAACTGACTGAGCCACCCAGGTCCCCCTTCAGTTTTTTAAAAAGTGGATTTCTGGAGCACCTGGGTGGTTCAATCCGTTAAGCGTCTGACATCTGATTTCAGTTCAGGTCCTAATGTCTTGGTTCATAGATCGAGTCCCACAATGGGCTCCATACTGACAACAAGGAGCCCACTTGGGAGTGTCTCTCCCTCTTTCTCTGTCCCTCCCAGCCCCCCTCTCTAAATAAATAAATAAATAATACAAAAAGTGGATGTTTGATTTAAAAAAAACCACTTCTTTCCGGATTATTTTCACGAAGTGATGGGTATGGGTAGATGAGTCATCCTTACCCATCCCCTGACGCCCCTCCCCCAGTTGTCAGAGGAAAGGATGCTGGGGCAAGGTGAGTGTCAAGGTCCTTCTACTGTGATTCTTACTAATAGTTTTTAATGTGTTTTACATAGCATCTCCAAACCTTAGCTCCCTTGTGTAAAAACTTTTTTTTACAGCCTTGGCTACTGTAATGTTTAGGGCACTTCTAGCTTTGAAATTCCATAACTTATATTCAGACTCTAGTTTTAAAAATATAGATAAAAGCTGTTGCAGCCACTGATTAATTCACTTACTCACAAAATGACGAAACCTACGCAAAATATGCCTTCGCAGGAGTTTGGAATCTTACTAACAACAACAACAAACTACGTTTATATTCTGTAATGGCCATTTAATCAAAATGCCTGCATGAAAATGCCCTGCCTCTGTCCATTCTGCTTCCAAACAGCAGTCAACGAATGACAGCTAAGGGTCCCCAGAGAGGGTGCCCTGGCCCTGTCACACAGCAACAGACACCGTTGGTTGAGCTGCAACTTCGTCCTGGACATACACCCTCTGCCATTTCTTCTCTGGCGATGTTCGTTAGGATTCCTCTTTATCCTTCCTTGAAAAAAAATAATTCTATACTCCCACTGTATTAACATTGTCTCTTATTTTCTGTTTTCTGATAGCTTGACACTTGGGGTCTTGCTGACTCTGGTGGAGGGACTGTCTCTACAGGGCTAATCAATTCCGAGATGGTAAACAACTAGCCTGAGAGCAAGCCTTTTACACACAAGCCAACCAATCCAGAGCCCACACTGTGCCACCTTCTCCATGGGGATCTCACTGTCCCTCTGCCCCAATCATCCAGGGCCAGACACCAGGCAACCAAGTAAAGCCAATCTGTTGGCCATAAAAAAGCCATAGAAAACACCCCACTTCCTTCCTGTTCCCCGAAGGGACTACACAAGATGGAATACCAAAGGCATGCTCTGTCCCCATGTCCCTAAAAGAGCTATTAACACTGACCTCTATCATCCTGTTAGCTGGGTCTGCTGAGGCAGTGAACTCAGGTTCGCCACACTTTTGCAGCTACCACTGTTCATGGCAGTGAGAGACCTACTTAGGTCTCTTCCTGGATTGCATCCCTCATTTCTGCTTCCCCAGGAAGGCCAAAGCCCCTTCTCAAGTCGTATGTAGAAAGTTGCCTCTACATTATTTACTGCTTGGACTAAGAAGACAATACATTCACCCCATTCCTCCCCCCTGCACTTGGCCTCTTGGGTTTGCAGGTCCAGACCCTCCATCTGAGCTGAAAATCCCTACTCAGCCCCTCTAGCAGGCCCACATGATGCCTCTTTGCAGGTCCTGCCAGGTGCTCCCGGCCAGGCAAATAGCACCCAACAACCAGCATGGTAAAGAGGGAGGGCCCACAGGTGACATCAGCTTCTACATGCTTTTCAGGAGCTCCAAGTGGCCAGCAGGACTGAGAACTTGACTTGTTAGGCCATCAGTGAGTCACTATCCCTCACAGACATTCAAAGCACCAAGCACAGATTCTAGAAACACAGGCTATGACACCCTATAGTCAGACAACTTGTTTCCATTTCTATGGCCAAAGGAACTCACACCCACCTCGAGTCTCAAGTCAACCTCTGCCCATGCCTGGGGGTGGGGGTCAGTACACCGAGTCACTAAAATTTTACCTTGATGTGTATGGCCCTTTACAGTCAGCAGATTTCTCCCATATGATATCTCATTTCATCCATAGAAACTGGAAAACAATCATGCAGCAACACAAAGCAATGGTGGATGACGCTACTATAAAAGTTTAGTTTTCTGATGAGTTGGGCAAAATATGGAGGAACAGAAAGATTTTACAGTAAAACCTTGGATTGTGAGTAACTTATTCTGCGAGTGTTCCATAAGATCAAGAATTTCTGTTTTATTTATTTTAATTTAATTTAATTTTGTAGCTTTATTTATTTATTTTGAGAGAGGAGAGAGAGCACAAGTGGGGGAGGAACAGAGAGAGAGGGAGAGAGAAAATCCCAAGCAAGCTATGCACTGTCAGCACAGAACCCAAAGCAGGGCTCAAACTGACGAACTGTGAGATCATGACCTGAGCTGAGATCAAGAGTTGGACACTTAACCAACTGAGCCACCCAGGTGCCCCTTTAACCAATTTAACTTGATAAATGAAGTGTCTTGCAATATGAGTAGTAGGTGATGCCGAATGCCACATGATCACAATCGAGCCAATGGTTTTTCTCTCTCTCTCTCTGCAGAGGAGGAGGAGAAAAAGGCAGAAGAAACCCTCACTTCAAATGAGATTATGGAGATGTGTAAAATGTGGGAGACAGTGCAAAATTTCGTAGAAAGCACCACCTGAATAAGGCTGTAGCAGTGCATGTGGTGAACCTGTTTAACGACAATGCGATGTCACATTTCCTCAAGATCCTCAAAGGGAGGCAAAAGCAAGCATCATTGGATAAGTTCCTTGTTAAAGTTGCACGAAAAGAAAAAGATTCCACTGAGCTGATAGATGGCAGTGATTCCGTCAGTGAGAGTGAAAGTTGTCCCACACAATCACCCTCCTCTCTCTTGTCTCCCTCACACCAGCCACGAAGATTTTCAGAGATAAGTACAGGTTAATTTGTTTTTTTCTTTATATTTTGTATTTTCTTTATTATTTTGTATTATATTGCAGTATTGTAATTATTTTTATATGAATATTTTTGGGGCTGTGGACCAAATCATCTGAGTTTCCATTATTTCTTATGGGGAAATTCACTTTGATATACAAGTGCTTTGGATTACAAGCATGTTTCCAGAACGAATTATGCTCACAAACCAAGGTTTTACAGTATTTAGTTTTAAAACTTAATTAATTCATAATATGAAGGTGGTTTTCTTCCTATACAGCCCAAATTTTCTCAAGATCAAAAGAGTTCTTTAATAATGACTATTGGTTATATTTGTATAATGACTTATAGTTTACTAAATATTTCCACGTACATTCTCTTATTTAATTCTTACCAAAAAAAAAAAAAAACCCTAATGCAAGATTGATGCTTTATCCCCATTTTATGAATGATGAAATCGAGGTTCAGGGAGTCTGCATTCTCAGCTGGGCGTTCATTACTAGTTTAATTAAAGGAACTGTTCTAAAATTTGAAATGAAAAACAAGCTCATTTATGGCCTCATTACAAAGTTCTGCTCTGGATACCTGTGTGTGTTTTTTTTTTTAAGTTTATTTATTTACTTTGAGAGAGAGTACGAAAGAGGGAGGAGCAGAGAGAGTCCCAAGCAGGCTCCGTGCTGTCAGAGCAGAGCCCCAAGTGGGGCTCAATCTCCCGAACTGTGAGATCATGACCTGAGCCCAAATCAAGAGTCAGAGGCTTAACCAACTGAGTCATCCAGGCGCCCCTGGCTACCTGTTTATAATCACTTCTCTGAATTCAGTCCCTAGGACCCCTTCCCCACTGCAGTGGACCAGCCACAGTCTTGGGACACTCTTCTCTGAGAGGATGGAGACACAACCCCACCCAGATGGGAGGGGGCACAGGAGAAGATGGGGATGTGGCTCAGGAAGCAGGGGTACCATCCACAAAGTGCTCCCTCATTGAAACACACACCTTTGGGGAAAACCACATGATGCACAAAACCCAGAAAAATGCACAAAAGAAAACCCAAGCTTCCAATAAAACCGAGTGAGAAAATAAGTCTCACCGCATGTGGGTGTTCTTAGAGTGTGATGTTCCTCTGGTTTAGGGCTTATATCCAGAGCAACTCAAATCCTTGCTCATTACCCTTTCATTGCCTCATCCGTGACCGCAGCTGCCAGCATCATGCTGAAGATTCACAAGGACACACACCCTCCCCGCGGGTCACAGCGAGTGGGGATGGCGGACCCCACAGTGACCAGAGAGGGAGGATGCACAGCCTGCCTTGACTCTCCTGTGGTGGACAGGGAAGCGGCCCGTCAGGGCAAGAGCAGTGGGACAGAAAGGCTCTGGAGAGTCGTCTGCCTTTTCCTCCCTAGAATCGCTCCGGGTTCAGTGTCAGGAAAGATTTTGTGCTTTGGCTTATTTTAGTGGACAGTTCCGTTCCACGTTGAGACCATTTCAATAGGAAGGCGGGGCTTAAGATGTTTGGACATTAACATTTGTTCTCGGCTCGCTTCCCTTCCCCACTGCGCCTGTGGCCATGCTAGAATCTGGATGCCCAGAGAGATGGAGGCCAGACTGGACAAGAGGGTAAAAATCAATCCAAAATTCACATTCCCCCAGGGAGAAGGGAACCTATAATTGGGTTTTGTTTTTGTTTTTGTTTTTAACAAGGCTGATTTCATGCATCACACACAGCCTGAGGCCACGTGCTCAAGGTGGTTAGAAGAGGGAGAGAGCACAGCCAGGGCTGTTGAGTTTCCTCCCCTCCATCCCTCCTCACCAGCCGCGGGAAAGCAGCTAAGCCTCAGAAGCAGCAACACCCTAAATAGAGAGAAAATTTCACACGTATGGTCGGCAGATTTTCAAAAGAAGAAATAATAAAGTACTTGTGATAGCAAATAGCCTTCCTTGTATTATTTTTCAAAGCCTGCTGGATTTAACCCCCTGTGGCTTCTGTGCTGCTCCAGCGAACTCCTAAACAATAACATTATTCTACCGCCTTAAGAGGCTATCGACCATGTTGGCAGTAAGGTTAGGAAAAATACTCTTCCCTGAAGTTGAGGGCTTTAGTGACTCCTGGTTCAATTTCAATTTAAACAAAGCAATTGTACAGTTCCAGCTACACTAGTGTGTTGGGGTGGCTATAACCAAGTGTCCCAGCCGGGTGGCTTGAACAACGGAATGTTATTGTCCTAGATCTGGTAGTTCAGGCCCAAGGTCAAGGTGTAGTTTCCTTCTGAGGCTTCTCTCCTTGGCTTGTCGATGGCTGTCTCCTCCCTGTGTGTTCACGTGTCTCTGTGTATGTCTGTGTCCTAATCTATTCTTATAAAGACACCAATCGTGCTGGATTAGGACCCACCCAAAAGACCCCATTTTATACTTAATCACCTCCTTAAAGACTTTGTGTCCAAATACAGTCACATTCTGAGGTCCTGGGGGTAAGAACGTCAACATATATAACTTGGGAAGGGACACACTTTGGCCCATATCACCAGCCCTAAACTACGTTTCATAGAGTTTGTATCTTTCTTCCTCCATACAAATGGAGACCTACCTAGAACTCTGTGGTTCCCTTCTTTCAACAACATTCTTTTGTATTATTATGAGTATTCTTTGCATCTGCAAATTCACCTTTTGCAATTTAGCTGCATTTTTTTTTTAACTATAAAAGTAAAGACCTATGAGGTCTTTAGGATAACCTAATGAGATTGTAAAGCAATTGAAGCACAAGAGGTGAGAGTAACATCTTTGTAAACAGAACTTTTCTGTGATTCTTTAAAGCACTGCATTGTCAAAATTGTCTCCACCTCCAAAAACCCTAAGCCAAGCTTTCCTGCTACTGACCAGGGGGGTGTTACCTTGAGACTCGCCGGGAGCTACTGCGCTTGCTTAGCAGGCCATCCCCAAAACACAAGGGTGTGCAACAGCAGTTCTTGATGCTACTGATGCTGTGCATCAGGGATGCTGCAGAGCACAGCAGGGATGACGTGTGTCTGCTCCCCGATGTCTGGGCCTCAGCAGGGGAGACTTCAATGGCTGTGATTGGAAATGTGTCTTCTCTTAACTGAAAGTTGCCCTGCTGGAAACTTCCCACATCTCTGGTACCTACACTGGATGGATAGACTGGAAAGTTGGGTTCAATGGGGGCTCAATGGGGACAGGGTAGACATGGACTCCCCGTGGGGCCTGGGCTTCCCACAGCATGGGGGCCTCAGTGTTCCCAACACAAGTGTCCAAGTGTCCCAGTGAACAAAGCAGAAACAGCGATGCCCCTCATCAACCAGCCACTCCTGCCATTGTATAGGTTGAAAAACAAGAGTCACCAGTGACTCAAATTCAAGAGGAGGGGACATAAACCCTCACTCTCCATGGGGGAAGTGTTTACAGCAATATTTAGTAAACCACCACAAGACTCTTGGGCAGAAGGAGTGAGATAGGGACCAGGTTGCCAGGGAGAGGAAAGCTGCTGCCATCTTGGGTTGGGCAGAGGTGAGGAGAACACTCTGATGTTAAGGAGTATTGCCCTGTTCTACCGGAAACTAAATGATTTATTTTATTCCTTCCAAATATATGCATGATCCTCCACCATTCTGGGCCTCAGTTTCCCCATCTGTAAAACGAAGGGGTTGAAATGATCTTTTCTTAATTTTTATTCACTTTTGAGAGACAGAGAGAGATAGAGCATGAGTGGGGGAGGGTCAGATAGAGAGGGAGACATAGAACTTGAAGCAGGCTCCAGGCTCTGAGCTGTCAGCACAGAGCCCGACGTAGGGCTTGAACTCACAAGCCGTGAGATCATGACGTGAGCTGAAGTCGGACGCTTAACTGACTGAGCCCCCCAGGTGCCCCTGAAATGGATGATCCTTAAAGTCTCCTGGGTGGCTCAGTCAGTTAAGCATCGGACTCTTGATTTTGGCTCAGGGCATGATCTCACGGATTGGTGAGTTTGAGCCCTACATTGGGTTCTGTGCTGACCACAAGCGGTCTGCTTAGGTTTCTCCCTCTCTCTCTCCCCTCCCCCACTCGTGCTCTCTCTGTCTCTCTCAAAATCAAGCTTTGGGGCGCCCGGGTGGCTTAGTCGGTTAAGCGTCCGACTTTCGCTTAGGTCATGATCTCGCGGTTTGTGGGTTCAAGCCCCGCATCGGGCTCTGTGCTGACTGCCAGCTCAGAGCCTGGAGCCTATTTCGGAGTCTGTGACTCCCTCTCTCTCTGACCCTCCCCTGCTCACGCTGTCTCTCTCTCTCTCTCTCCTAGAAATAAATAAAAATATTAAAAAAAATAATCTGTTAATTTTAAAAAAATCAAGCTTTAAAAAGAGAGCCTGGGGAAATATATTGTCTTTTACACGTCGATGACCTGTAGAATGCATAAGCAGCACAGTGTATCTTATTACTTGATTTGAGCACTGTATTTTACTAGGCCATGTCATCCTGCCAAATGTAAGATTCTAAAAGTCCATCCTGGCTTCTCTTTTCTGAGAAACTCCAGAAAGTTGTCCTCTTGGACACGTTTTTCCCACTGAAGCAGCGCCACCTATGAGCACCTACTGTCCACCTCACTAATGCAACAAATCATTAGTTTGGTCTGTCACAAGGATTGTCCTTTACAGGCCGTGTCCCCCAGTAGGTGGGTTTCACTTACACAGCTTTTCTGTCCCCTCTTCCTTCCCTCTCAGCGATGCTGCCACACCACCGCCAGCACTGTATTTATAAAAGGAACAAGACAAATGTGTGTTGCACCTCCCTCCTCGGTGGCCTGTGTCCCTTGTCACCCAACTCCTCCTCTCCTTCCGCGAGGCTTGCCCAGCCCTGCCACCTGCTCTCCTGGTCTCAGGATGCAAACACCCCAGTAACTCCGTTTCTAGGACCTGGGCTCTCACCCTCGGTGATAGGACACGAGGAAGCATGTGCTTTTCCCCACCACCCGGCAGCATCCGTCACCCTGTCTGGGGCTGTCTTCGCTCTGCCGGCCGCTCCTCGTGACACAGGGACAACACAGCCAAATGCTTTCTGGCATGATTCCAACACAACCACTGTGATTCTTCCAGCTCCCAATGCGGATCAGCGTTGCTTGATTAAACATACCCCTTTAAAGTAAAAGCCTCATTAATATTCACGGTCGTAAGCCCATTGCA
This sequence comes from Crocuta crocuta, assembly GCF_008692635.1. Classification (NCBI taxonomy): domain Eukaryota; kingdom Metazoa; phylum Chordata; class Mammalia; order Carnivora; family Hyaenidae; genus Crocuta; species Crocuta crocuta. The sequence goes on along the minus strand of NW_027551578.1, from coordinate 1,706,352 downwards.
TTTGGATAACTGCTTGCCTTATTATTTGATATGATTTATTCCTCTGCCCAGCTATCCTCCTAAGACTCCCCTTCCACGGAAGTTAGCATCTGACCCAGATATGTCTGTTTCATCACAGGTCCAGTCTAGAAGAACCCCAAGTCTGGAGAGCCCCCCAATCTCGTTTTTGCCATCTTTCAAATGCCCCATCTTTCTCTCCTGGTTGGAAGCTATTTTAACCCTGAAAGAGGAAGAAAAACAAAACAAGACACAAAAGAACAAATAGAGGCTTGTCTCCTACTCAGGCCAGGAGGGAAACTGTCCTCAGTGCACGGAACTCAAGGTCTATGCTGGGCCTGGCCTCTTCCCAGGGACTGTCACGGACACCTCACGAGATTGTTGAGATAGTCTTCCCATGGAGGGATGGGTCTGGGGGTGGGGATGGTGCTTCTCATGTTCTAGACTGACCCATACCATTGAAATAGTCCCTGCAAGGTCACAGCTCACAGGTGCCATCTCAGCGAGAGTGCAAGATTGGGTCTATCTCCCTCAGGAAGCTTAGCGCTCTTGAACTTCTTTGGAGAGCAGCCCGGTGCTAGGCATTATCCCGGCTGACCTTCTCCACATAATCCTCAGCTTCACAGTTTTCCAGAGAAGAACACAATGCAGAAAAAGCCACTCCTAGGCTGCCCCCCTGCTCGTCTCTAGACCAGTGACTCTCGCAATTATGGAGTGGTGGACACAGAGTGCTCAGTCCTGCTAGAGGGTTCTGATTCTCCTCCTGTGAGGATTTCTCCCTCCCCTCCAATCTCCTTAGGAAATGGTTCCCGAGGGGCCACTGTTCCAAGGAGAACCTGACTTGTCCTTCTGGAGTGTCAAGGACATTTGTGAGGATTCTGCAGGTGGTGAGGGGTGCACGAGCCGGAGGGGCCTGTCTTCCCCCTTCCCTCGTACTCTCTAAGGACATGTTGGGGAATATGTGTAGGAAATTAACGTCCACCCATCTCAATTCTTCTGTTGCAGATATTGAGGTGGGCACTATAAGTCAACATCCCACAGGAAGGGGTGGGGTACAAAAACTCTCTCTCTTTCCCCCTGCAAATCAATGCCACACAAATCTAGGTAAATTGGGTGCCTCTTCTCCATATCTTTGAGCCATGAAAAGTTTATGTGACACGGAACCGAGTACGGGGTAGCAAACTAACGTGGCTCAGAAGAATTCCAGGACGACAGATGGGTTTCAGTGGGGGGTAGGAGCTGCTGAGGGTTCAATAATTATCAGTCCTCAGAAAGATGTGTGGATGACTTAATGTTACAAAATGAATCGGAGCTGATTTGAAATTACTGCAAGAAAAGTTCATATTATCTTATGTGCCTTCGAAACATGTCGTGAACAGGAGGGAAGGAATGGAGTGGCAGCGTGCAGTCCCCGCCCCATGCCAACAAGACTGCCCCCTTACCCTGAGGTATCCCAGATGGTGCTAATGACTATGCATCATTGCAGGGCTTTCTTTCCTCAAACAATTTTTTGGCTGTTTCATCAAAATCAAAGTGCATCCATTGAATCTTGCTGCACGCAGGGACTCCATCCATCAAGTGTGACATAGCAGGGAAAAATATGGTGAGACATGCTGGTCTGGGGGATTTTTGGAGGCTCTTTTCTGACCTGCAGTGGGGGAGAGGGGCCAGTCTTGGAGCTGGGTAGAGAGAAAGGTGGTGCCCCTCACCCCCACTCATACAAACAGATTGAAAACCAAAACAAAAGGGAGGACTCTTCATCTCATCACAGGATTGCCTCCAGACAACACTGACAAGCTGCCAAAATTGCTTCCCAGTGGTGAGGTGCAGAGGACGCTGTATTTGGGATTGAAATGAGTCAGTGATACAGAGACACAGCCCTGGGCTCTGCCAGAGATGTCCCTGAGCACCAGGTCCAAAGAACCACCAGCATCAGGTCCAAAGAACTGGAGATGGTTCTTGTTTTAAAGTTTATTTATTTATTTTGAGAGAGAGAGAGAGAGAGAGAGAGAGAGGATGTGAGCAGAGGAGGGACAGAGAGAGAGAGGGAGATGGGGAATCCCAAGCAGGCTCTGTGCTGCCAGTGCAGAGCCTGATGTGGGGCTTGAACCCACGAACTGTGAGACCATGACCTGAGCCGAAGAGTCAAATGCTTAACTGACTGAGCCACCCAGGTGTCCCAGTCCTGTATATTTTCTACGCAGATAAGAGGAAGTCGCTAATCTATGTCTTACTAACAATTCACAAGAGATTTAGGTCAATTGTCCATGCTACTAAACGACGCTGGGTACTGATGGAGATTGTGGGAAAGCCAAAACTCCAAAGCTACTCTTGTTACTCCCATAACTGTATGGTTCCAAAGCCAGAAAGCAATTTGGGACTCTTATCTTATTGCCACCATGAACTCTTTGATTTGACAAAGATGCTCTTTATTTTTTTTAAGTATTTATTTAAATTCCAGTTAGTTAATATACAGTGTAATATCAGTTTCAGGTGTACAATATAGTGATTCAACACTTCCATACGTCACCTGGTGCTAATCAAGACAAGGGCCCTCCTTGATTGCCATCATCTATTTCACCCATCTCCCACCCACCCACCTCCCTTCTGGTTAACCATGAATTTGTTCTGTATAGTTGAGACTGGATAAGCATATACTTTCAATGTACTAAACCCAAGAAACCACACTAAGCTTTAGCCTAATGCCAAGAGGATTTGAGATTTTGCACCATAGGAAGTATGACCCTGATGGGCGGGTAGTAAACCTATGCACCTGTCAGATTACCCTCTGCCTATACCCTTTTCACCCCTTACCCTGGTAGCTACCAGTGTATCCTATCTGTTCTAACACTTGCCTTTGGTCCTGAACACGGCTTCCTGGACTGACCTCCACCACCTAACCAGCAGGATTTCTCCATTAATGACCCAGCATTGTCTAGCATCACTGTTGCCATGGTGACAGTCAGTCATGAAAACATTACGAGAAAAATAACCACGTTCTAGCAGGTGTATAGTCCTGGCATGGCGTACCAGTACCGGCTTGTAAAGTTTTCTAGGTTTCCCCAAGACTTTTCTTTCCCCCAAGACTTAAAATTAGGAACCGATGTAACTGCTAAGAACACGATTCTCCTAGCAACCAGAGAAATGCTATTCCCTCCTGTTGGGGAGGTTAAAAATAACATTGCTGATACCACTGTAACCAGCTGGAATCTCCAAATTATGTCCTGTAATATCCGCCTGGTCATAGCAGATGCCTAACTCCCTGTCTCACCTATCATCAAGGTGACCTTTCTAAGGTACAGTGTCATTCCTCTGTGCAGAATCATTCAGGCTTCCTCTTTCCCTAGTGAGAGAAAGGTCAGATCACCTCGGTCCTTGTGAGTGTTGGCAGGGCTCCCTTCCTACCTCTTTCCAGCAAGGCACCAACGTTGTAGGCAGAAGAAATTTGCTCAAGATTCTCCGCAGACCTTGAGCCTGCCTGCCTAGATGCCTGCCCTCCCTCCTTCCCTTCCTGTTGATATAATTAACATACAATAAAATTTAAAAATCCTAAGGGATCAGTTCAATGAGTTTTGACAATTACATATGCAGGGCAAAATACAGAACATTACCAGTGTTCTAGAAAGTTCTCTCGTGTCTCTTTCCATTCTATCGACCATCCTCCAACCCAGAGGCAACCATTTCCTGACCTCTATTTCTGCAGATTACTTTTGTCTGTTCTGGAACTTTATAAATGGAATCATATAAAAAATATTACTGTGTGCATTCCATTCTGTGAATATGCTACAATTTAAAAATCTACTTTTCTGTTGATGGACATTTGAGGTGTTTTCAGTTTGAGGCTATCATGAATAAGGCTCTTAAGAATATTTTATGCTAGCCCTTTGTGGAAAATCATTTCTTTCTCTTGGGCAAATGCCAAGAAGTGTAATTGCTGGGCCATGGGAAAGCTGTATGCTTAACTTTATTAGAGACTGCCAGATGGTTCTCCAAACTGCTTGTACCTTTTGAGTCTTCCATCATTATGTACAAGAGTCCAATTTCTCCACATCCCCACTAACATTTGGTATTGTAATTGTTTTTTTTTTTCATTTTACCATTCTTGGTGGTGTGTGTAATAGTATCCTATTGTGGTTTTAATTTGCATTTTTCTGATAATTAAATACCTGAGTATATTTTCATGTGCTTCTGGCCACTTGCATATCATCTTTAGTGAAGTACCTGTCCAAGTACTTTGTCCATTTTAAAAACTGAATTATCTTCTCATTAATTAATTTATTAATAATGTATTTTGGATATAAGCATTTAGCTGATATATGTTCTGCAAATAGATTTTCCCTATCTGTGGTTTGTCTGCTCATTTTCTGAATGGTAACTTTGATGGGCAGAAATTTTTAATTGTGAGGAAGTCCACTTTATCTGTTACTTTTTTGTTATGGTTTGTCATTTTTGTGTCTTGTCTCAACAATCTATATCTAAGTGAAGGTTGTAAAGAATTTCTCTTATATTTTCTTCTAGAAGCTTTATGTTTCTGTTTTTTTCATACAGACTTTTGATTCATCCCAAATTATTATTTTATTTGTGCAATGAGACAGGAGTTGATGTTACTTTTTTTCTCATAAGATTATTCAGTATTTCCAGCACTATCTGTTGAAAGATGTTCCTGTCACCACTGAATTATTTTGGTACCCTTGTCTAAAATGAGTTGACTGCAAAAGTATGGGTCTATTTCTGGACTCTCCCTTCTGTTCCATTGACCTGTGTGTCTATTCCTATGCAAAGCACACTGTCTTGATTATTGTGTTTATAGCAAGTCTTGAAATCATGCAATGTAAGTTTTTCCATACTTTCTACTTTGTCAAGATAATTCTGGCACTTCTGGCACTTCCTCTGAATTTCCATAAATTTTTAGAATTAGATTTTCCATTTCTTCCCCCCAAAACTGCTGTAATTTTGGTAGACGCGCCATTGGAACTATAGATCAATTTAGAGCAAATAAACGTATTAAAACAAGTTTCTACAACATATCCTAATCCATGAATATGGTATATCTCTCCACTTGTTTATGTATTCTTTAATTATCATCAAAACTGCTTACAGTTTCCAGGGTAAAACTCTTGCATATCTTTCATTAAATTCACTCCTACATATTTGATTTTTTTTAGTGCTATAGAAAGAGTATTGTTTTTATTTTGCAATAAAATAAAATAATTTATTACTTTGCCTGTGTACTTTAGCATGTACATTTTCAGACACAAGGCACGCCTTCCTCCTTGTCTGCATACATACCTGCTACCCCTCCTTCCAGGCATCACCCTCTGTAGGAAGCCCAACTCTGTTTTCCTGGCCTGAGTTAGTAATCTCATTTCTGTGTTATGATAAAGATCTGTGTGGTTTCATGATAATGTGAATATCCTGCCATATTTAACTAAGTGTTTATTGTCTATCTCCTAACTAGACTTTGAGCTCTCTGAGAGCAGCAGCTGTGTCTTCATTCTCTATTCACAATATTGAGTGAAGCAGTCAGCATATAGACACACAAGTCAAACAAGGACATCTTAAAGTGACAAAGAATCTCAGATGTCATCATGTTCAATTCTCTGCAGGAAACTTCACTATATCATTTCATGTCTAGAATGCAGCCAACCTGTCTAATTTGGGCTATGGTAGATATGATGCACTTTATGTGCTCTTTGTGTCCATTAAAGTAGACCCATGGAAGAGGTTTCCATTGAAACTGAGAAACATTCTGGATTCCTTACTTGCATAGTAAAGATCTAGTGCCAAATCTCCTTGGATAATATTTCCTCCCCTTTGTTTTTTGGTTTTAAGCACAGTTAAAACATTCTAATTCCTTATCTATTAAACGTGTACAATTGGTACCATTTTCTATTTTAGGAAGTTTTATCATTACATTTCCACAATTAGTATGTAATATTTACATGGTTTTTTCTTTCCAAATTTTTATTAAATTCTAGTTAGCATACACTGCAATATTGGTTTTAGGAAGAGAACCCAGTGATTCATCACTTACATACAACACCCAGTGTTCATCATAAGTGCCCTCCTCAATACCCATCACCCATTTAGCCCATCCCCCACCACCTGTCTCCATCAACCCTCAGTTTGTTTTCTATCATTAATATTTGCTATTCGCACCAATTCTAGGCAGTATGACACAGTGAGAAATTGTAGCTGGATGAAACTTCCTGTTCTGCCACTCATTAGGTGTATAATTTTGTCTCTACATATATAAGGAGAAATGTATGAGTGAGTTCACCATGCAAATCACACATTTATTACATTGGTGGAAATGTGGTTGTCCATCTCTAGGAACTGGAGAGGTGCAGTGTATTAAACGCATTTTATGGTGTACCACACAACAATTAGAAATGGTGAATTAGGGGCGCCTGGGTGGCTCAGTCGGTTAAGTGTCCGTCTTCGGCTCAGGTCATGATCTCACTGTTGGTGGGTTTGAGCCCCGCATCGGGCTCTGTGCTGACAACTCAGAGCCTGGAGCCTGTTTCAGATCCTGTGTCTCCCTCTCTCTCTGACCCTCCCCTGCTCACGCTGTCTCTCTCTCTCTCAGAAATAAATAAAACATTAAAAAATTAAAAAAAAAAAAGAAACGGTGAATTAGATGCATACAATACGGATAGATCTTGAGAACAGTGCCATTAGGGAAAAGAAATATGTAACATAAAAATTTTGTGTAAATTAAAAATTCATCAAATGTCAATAAAAATACATTAAAATGGCAAACTTCATTTTTGAAAAATACATTCAAACAAAATATACACCAGAATTGTTTCAGGGGTAAAAGGGTGCATTATAGGAACAGAAATAGGGGATAAAGGAAAATCAATCTGTGAAATCAATCTGTGAACCAACGAAGGGTCTAGAAGGTAACTAGCAATAATATTCTGTGAAATGAGGGGCTTGAGAAACTCAAGTTTCGGTTTTTAACATCTGAAGGAAGAGAAATAAAAAGGTAAAAATCAAATTTTGAGGAGATTAAATGAGGTTATTCATGAAAAGCACTTAGCAAGTGCCCTAGCACATGGTGAATATTGACTAATTTTATTAAACTAATATTAGTAGACTAATATGTGCTAAAAAGCACCCTCCATGGGGGGAGGGACCTCCATTTTGTTCATTCCAGCATCTTGAGCACCGGAATAGTGTCCGGCATATTTGCAGGTGCTCAACAAATATTTGTTGAGTGAATAACAGGCATTGAGATACAATGATGAGGAAAAGCAATATTGCTTCCACCCTTATGGAACTAACAGTTTGGAACAGAGACAAACACCAATAAAAAACACAAATAAATACAAAATTGCAACTGTTTCTAAATGCTGGTGCTCATAGTTCTATGAGAGTCCATAATGGGGATAATTTATGGTCAGAGAGATCAGAAAAAGCTTCTTTGAGCAAGTGACCTTTGGGTCATGGTGAGTAAGAATTAACTAGATAAAAAGAGGAAGACCCTTCCAGGCAGAAAATATAGCATATGCAATGTCCCTGTGGCAGATGAGAGTTTGGCAAATACAAGAGCCTGAAAGACACGGTGAGGGGACCCAGCTGGGCAATGAGGCTGGAGGAGGAGGTGGGGCCAGACCATGCAAGGCCTCACCAATCGTGTCAAGGAACTTGCCTTTATTTTCTGAGCCGTGGAAAGCTGATGAAAGGCTGTAAGAGCAGAGAGACACAAGCAGATACTCTTTTTCAGAAGATTGCCGAGGCATCAGCTTTTAGGGTATGTGGCACTGGGCTAGTAGTGAAGGAACAGAGAAAAGTAACTGGATAGTCAATATTAGCTAGGATTATTAGCATTTCTGAACCATCGATATACGACATAGGACACATCTATTCAATGTGGTTGGTTCCTAGATGTCAAGAAAAGTCTGAATCTATCTGGAATAATGTTGGTGCTCATGGGAGGGGCTTACAGATCCTAAGATGACCAAGACTAATTAGGAGCAAAGGCCATTCCTCCATGTCTCCTGATACTATCCCACTGCTTGACAACTGGAGGGATTTGGGCTTTATAAATATTTTATTCCAAATGTATATTTTCCAACTAGTTGGTGGTGCTCCTGGCCTGGTTGATATGCAAATTCATCACTTTCATCAACTAACCTTGGTCTCTGGTGCCGCCAATAGACCCTGAGGCACCGCAGCCTCTGCCTCCCCATTTGCAGGACTTTCTTGACCATACTGGTCCAGCCCACAGGCAACACACCGCCTGCCGAGAGGAGGGAGAGAACACATGTTCTACAATCTGTTTGTCACTCACCTAAGGACCAAGCCAAGCTCTACACTTCGCACAACTATCCTCACCTGCCTGCCCTTGCCACACCCACCCTGAGGCAGGGCCACGACTGGTCTCTAGAACAAAGGCCAGCTCCAAGCTCTCTCAAAAATCAGATTGGGTAGATAAACCTATGTTCTCAGTTTTCTTTCTAAGGTAGTTTACCCACCCCCATCCTACCCCTAAATTGCACCCAATGCAAAAATCTGTCACTGTGAACCGAGCCATTGGTTCTCACCTTGCAATCACCCCATAAATGTTAGTGCCTTCTTTCTACGTTTCCTGCAGAGGAGACCCTCACTCCTTGCCACCTGATGCCTCAGTGTCTTTCTCATAGAAGGCATCTTATGACCCTGTCAGGTTCTAAGAATCAAAAATACATATGACATCTCATTCTCAAAAAGGCATTCCAGTGAATGCTGGTAGCAAATAGAAAATATCAATCACTGGGTCCCCTGAATGCTGAATTGTCCATCAGATACTTCTTCTCCTCTTGGGTATCAGCTAAGTGTTCCTCCCGTATGGAATCCATCTTGCACATTCATACATTCATACCCTGCCCTCCACGCCAGGGTGTCTTATTTTCCCCAGTAACTCAGTCAACACATCAGTCATTCAATGAATCACCTGTTAAATTTCCCAAGGACCTACTGGACACGAAGCCATCATTGTGGACACAAAACTTCTGCAGGAAGGAAGGGCATATGCCCCAAAGCACAAGGATTAGGAGACCCCTATTTCTGCACAGCATCTTCAGATGCAGGGAGAAATATGTTTTTACATGTGCAGGACAAGTTCTAGCCCTTCAGCTCACTCACTCAGAATCCAAAGTCTCTGTCAGCCATGGGAGTCAGGGGACAAGTTCTCTGCCAAATTACTCATGCAGTCTGGCCTGAAATGCCCTCTCTCAACATGGGTATTCAAGTAGCTCCTGTCCCACTAACATCCACATCTTGTGCCTCTACTTTTCTCTACCTTGTATCCCACATTTGTCAATTTAAAAAGGTTTAGGGGCTCCTTGGTGACTCCACTGGTTGAGCATCTGACTCTTGACTTCAGCCCAGGTCATGATTCTAGGGTCATGGGATGGAGCCTCATGTTGGGCTCTGTGTTGAGTTTGGAACCTGCTAAGATCTTTTCTCTGTCCCTCTGCCCCTCTTCCCAGCCTGTGCTCACTTTCTCTCTCTCTCCCTCTAGAACCTTAAAATAAAAATTAAAAAATAAATTTCATAGCAGTATTATTCACAGCCAAAAGGCAGAAATAACCCAAATGTCCATCAACAGATGAATGGATAAAAAAATGTGGTACATCCGTACAATGGAATGTTATTCAGCCTTAAACAAGAAGAGGATTCTGGGGGTCCCCAGGGGGCTCAGTCACTTAGGCATTCAACTTTGGCTCAGGTCATGATCTCAAGGTTTGTGGGTTAGAGCCCTGCTTTGGGCTCTGTGCAGAGCCTGGAGTCTGTTTCAGATTGTATCTCCCTCTCTCTGCCCCTCCCCCACTCTCTCCCTCTCTCAAAAATAAATAAAAACATAAAAAAAAAAAAGAGGAAGAGGATTCTGACACAGCTTACAATGTGGATGAACCTTGAGGACATCATGCTAAGTGAAATAAGCCAGCCGTAAAGAACAAGAACTGTATAACCCCACTTATATTCAGTCTAGAAGAGTCAAATTCATAGATACAGAAAGTAGGATGGTCATTGCCACAGACCAGTAGAAACAGAGAATGAGGAGTTATTATTTAACATGGACAGAATTTCAGGTTTGCAAGATGACAAGAGCTCTGGAGGCAGATGGTGGTGAAGGATGCACAACAATATGTATCTACTTTTTATCTTTGAACTGTACACTTAAAAATGGTTAATCTGATAAATTTCATGAAATGTATATTTAATCACATTCTTAAGTAAAAAGAAATGCTTAAGGGAAAGAAAAGCAGCAGACAACATCAATAGGAGTTGATACATTTACTGATCAAAAACAGTTGGTCTCACTGTGGAAGGTCATCTAACTGTTGACCCAAGCAAGTCAGCCTCTACAGAGACAGGGCAGTTGTGGAGGGTACCACTGCCCTGGCCACTTGCCCCCGCCACCCACATGGACCCTCTAGTATTGCAGGTGTAGACAGAGCTTGGTTATTAAAGCCAGGCCAGGGGGCACCTGGGTGGCTCAGTCGGTTGAGCATCGGACTTCGGCTCAGGTCATGATCTCATGGTTGGTGGTTTTGACCCCCATGTCGGCCTCTGTGCTGACAGCTGGCTCAGAGCCTGGAGCCTGTTTCAGATTCTGTGTCTCCCTCTCTCTCTCTGATCCTCCCCTGCTCATGCTGTCTCTCTCTCCCTCTCAAAAAAATTAATTAATTAAAAAATTTTTAAATAAATAAATAAATAAATAAATAAAGCCAGGCCAGGATGGATGGAGGCGCAGAGGATGGGACATGTTGGAAAGATCAAAGATTGTTGGAGAAGTCTGCTAGTTGTCTAGTAGGGAAAATGGTGGGGCGGTGCCTGGGCGGCTCAGTCGATTAAGCATGAGGCAACTAAGAAAGGTGAAGTGTTTTCCCAAAGCTACATAGATTGGTGGAAGGGACCCCCCCCCCCTTAACTCTGTCTGGGGCTCCTTCTATCCTTTCAGGAAAGAAAACCACATTCTGCGGGAGGTTCATCCTCATGTAATCTTTATCATGGGGGACAGACACCTCAAATCCACCCCAGAGCCCCTGCAGTGGCCACAGGTACCTTTCCCTTCCAACCTCCCTCTAAAGTCTTGTTCCTTCCAGCCAGGAAGTAAGTTTTAGGCTTCCCCTGACCAAGTAAACCTCACCCCGGGACCATGACTCCCATTGTGGGTCACATGTGTCCCTCTGCTAAGTGGTTGGGCTCTGCTGGTCAATGTCTGGGGAGCCCGCAGACCTGTTCCTTTGCACAGCACATCCCCAGTGAGGGCCCTCCATCACCCTCAGTGACAGCTCCTATTATTCTCCTCTCCTTAAGCTCCCTGAGGAACTCTTACCTGATCCACCCGGAGTCTGCCTCCAACTTGTCCTTGATTTTATCCAGCAAGTTGAAGCCAACAGGTCTAAACTTGCTCTTTGCCCTCACCTCCTGATGGGCAAGCTGTGTCCATTCTACCCACCCCCCTCCTCTCCTGCAGGTCAGACCATGGTGGTCCTTCCTCCTGCCCAGCACCCTTCTTTTCCCTGAGTTTTGGATTCCCCTTTGCCTACCTCCAATGCATTCTCCATCCATAAATGTTTTTCTCACTACATCTTTAGTCACATGGTCACTGGGTCCCTTCTCTCAGGTGAAAGCCATCTCCAAAGATGTACCCTCTGGTTCCCTGCAGATCCTTACCTCCCATTCAGGGCTCTGGTCCCTCAATGACTACACATCATCCAGATTCAGAGCCTGTGCAGAGACATATTTATTCTGTAAATTATTTTGTCTTTCTGCAGCCTTGGAGTCTGCTGACCCTTCCATTCTTCTGAAAACCCTCTCCTTCCTGCCTCCTACTGCTTTGACTGTCCCTTCTTGGTTTTCTTGGCTTCCTTTTTCTCCACCTGCCTTCAGAGTTTAAAGGGAGTCAGTTTGGCCCACTCTCTTCATCTTCTTGCAAATTATACTCATTCTTTTGCTCTCAATTCTTCATCTAAACTTGAATCTAGCTCTGACCTCTCCCTCAAGGAGAGGAGCTCCTCTTTCTACACAGCTGCTTTCTGGATATCTGTACCTGGGAGTCTCAACCCACCTCAAATGAGCCTGTCTGGACCTGCTTCCCAGCGAGATACTGCTCGTTCCACATTTCTAATGTCAATTCTGCCTGCTAGCCAAGGTCAGAAAACTGATGCTCACTGGGGGCCTTTTCCTTCTTCCTCACTCCTCATGTCTATCCATGACCAAATCCTGCTAAATACCTCTTATGCCCAACTGCACAAATTCAGCCCTGATCACCTCTTACTTGGACACTGACAGTGGTCTCTTTTTTGAGAAATGTTTCATTATTCTTGAAAGAGAGAGTGAGCAGGGAAGGGGCAGAGAGAGAATGGGACAGAAGATGGTCCCAAGCAGGCTCTGCACTGTCAGCACAGAGCCAGTGTGGGACTTGATCCCACAAACTGTAAGATCATTATCTGAGCCAAAGTCAAGAGTCAAACACTTAACTGACTGACCATCCAGGTGTCCCCTGACAGTGGTCTCCTGGCCAGATGTCCTGCCTTCAACCCAGTTCCCTTCAAGTTAATTTCAGTGAGGCTGACACAGAGCTTTACCTGTGTAGATATTCTTACGGCTGCCTGGATTTAAACCTTTTTGTAACGATTTCCTATCATCTACATAATGGCATCCAAGCTCTGTAGCTAGCATATAAAGACTTCCATAAACAATTCAATTATATCAAACCACTTTTTACTATATTATACCCCATTATATGTATATTAATTATTAAAGGACACTGTTTTTCAAAGTTTATTTATTTTTGATAGAGGGAGAGCATGAGTAGGGGAAGGGCAGAGAGAGAGGGGGAAACACGGAATCCAAAGCAAGCTCCAGGCTCTCAGCTGTCAGCCCAGAGCTCGACACGGGGCTTGAACCCACAAACTGTGATATCATGACCTGAGCCAAAGTTGGATGCTTAACCAACTGAGTCACCCAGGTGCCCCATTGAGACATTTTTAAGTTTATAATCATGATTCGCCCACCAATATACAATGAATACACATCAGAGAGTTTATTTTGTTCACTATTTAATCTGGGAAACGATCATAGGTTACAAACGATTACAAGGAAAATCCCAAGAGCAGACACATATAGAGGCAGTAAGGAATGCTAACAGGAGTTTGCTTAATTGATGCAAACCTGCCTTCTTCACGGCAGGAAGGAAATCCATTGGACTTCTGTTAGGAAAAACTCATTTTCTTGTCTGTGGTCAACAGTCGTTTGCATGGTAATCATCATAGACTATGAACTAGTACCCCCAAGTTTCCCCTATTAGTAACATCTTACATTAGTTCCAACAGCTTACATTGTTGCAGTTAATGGGCCAATGTTGATCTCTTATTAACAAAAGTCCATACTTTATGCAGATATTCTCAGCTTTTACCTAATGTCCTTTTTCTATTAGAGGAATCCTGTATACCCATCACGTTTAGTTATCATGTCACCTTAGGCTCCCCTTGGCTGTGGCTGTGACACTTTCTCAGACTTTGTTTTTGATTACCTAGACAGTTTTGAGGACTGGTCAAGTACAAGGTAGGATGTTCATCTATTGGAATTCGTGTGATGTGTTTCTCATGATTAGAATGGAGTTATCAGTTCTCAAGAGGAAGATCACAGAGATAAAGCACCCTTCTCATCACATTATATCAAGAATCAATGCCGGCAATGTGACTTACACCATTGAGGTTGACCTTAATCAACTGGCTTAGGTAGCACCTTGTCAGATTTTTCCACTGTGAAGTTGCTCTTTTTCCCTCCTTCCATACTTTATTCTTTGGAAGGATATCACAATGTGCAGCTCTTACTTAAGGAATGGGGAATCGCACTGTCCCTCCTACAGGGTGGGGTAACTATATAACTTACTTGGAATTATCCCAGGGAGAAGATTTGTCCTTTCTTTCCTATTTATTAACTTCTTCATCATTTACTAATATTAATGTGTTGTTGTTAATTGCTGTTGTTTTGAGCACTTCCTTATTTTCTGGCACTACAGGATTTTCCAGACTCATCTTGTTTGCTTCCTGCCCCAGTCCTGGAGTCAGCCATTCTGCTTGCTTTGATTGGAACCAAGCTCTGGGTACTAGGTGCACTCATTGATACTGGGGTGTCATTGCTTCTATGTCCTCTCAGCAGACAAGGCAAAGAAATAAATGTGATATATGTGTGTATACTAACTGATATCTATATCTATATGTATCTCACATACACACACGTACAGAAATATATAGAGAACTCTATAAAGATATGGTTATATATATCATGTGTATATCTTATCATGTAGATCATATACTTATCTCTAACCTCTGCTCCTTGCATGTCTGTTACTTCCTATGCCAACAGCGAGAAACCTGGCTCCCATCAGCTCCCATCCACTCACTTAAATGTTCAATTTGAGGGGCGTCTGAGAGGCTCAGTCAGTTGAGCATTCAACTCTTGGTTCTGGTTCAGGTCATGATCCTGGGGTCATTGAATCAAGCCCTGTGTCAGGCTCTGACACTGAGCATGTAGCCTGCTTAAGATTCTCCCTCTCCATCTACCCCTCTCCCCCACTTTCACTCTCTCTTTCTCTCTCTAAAAGAATAAAAAAAAAGTTCAATTCTAGTACACATGTATAGTGATATCAGAGGTGTGAATCTGTACCCTGATGGGAAACAACATTTCCCACTAGAGTACAGTGTATATATGCTGCGCTCTCTGCCTTTAGCTTACAGATTCCATCTATCTCCAAAGATCGGCACCTTTGCCCCAACCCCCTTATGTGCCCTCATTTCATACATTTGTAATACAGTCACAGTCTGCATTCTCTCATAGAACCACCCCCCACCATACTAAATAATTTTTTAAATGCATATACAACAAGGTTCACTGTGGCATAAACTCCTATGAGTTTTGACAGATTGTTGTCATGTTTCCACCATTATAGTATCGTACAGAATGGTCTCCCTGCCCTAAATGTCCTCTGTGCTTCACCTACCCATCCCTCCCTACCCTAAATTCCCTGGCAACCACTGATCTTTTGACTGTCTCCATCATTTTGCCTTTTCCAGTATGTCATAATTGAAAACATATGCTGATCTTCCTCTATTCACATCCCAATACCCTCATAAGTTGAAAATATCATTAAGTTGAAACTGCGTTTATCCACCTAACATATGGAACATCACAGCTCAGCCCAGCCTAACTTAAATGTACTCGGGGCACTTCCATCAGCCTACAGTTGGACAAAGTCATCTAACACAAAGCTTATTTTGTAATCAAGTGTTAACTATCTCATGTAACTCATCAATGGGAATGTCATGGCTGGTTTGGTCTTCTGCCCAGACCACTCAAACTTTCTCCATGTCAGCAGTAAGGCTGCTTTGCTTTCTTTTCACTCATGTGTTCACCAGAGAAGCACTTTGAATTGCCTTCAGTAACTTTTCCTTTGCATTTATAACTTGACTAACTGGCACAAGTTAACGTAACTTTCAGACTATCTCAGCTTTTGGTGTGCCTTCCTCACTGAGCTTAATCATTTCTAGCTTTAGATTTACAGTGAAAGACCTGTGACTCTGCCTTTCACTTGGACACTTAGAGGCCCCTGTAGGGGAATTAATTGGCCTGATTTCAATAATGTGTCTCAGAAGGAGAGATGGAATGACCCAGTTGGTGGGGCAGTGAGAACACGCACATTTATCAACTAGGTTTGCCATTGGATATGGGCTTGGTTCGAGACATGCCTAGAGGTAGCTTTTTCAGACTGACTTCTTTCACTTTAGCAATATGAATTCAAGTTTCCTCCATGTCTTTTCATGGCTTGGTAGCTCATGGCTTTTTATCCATTGTCTGGATATAACATAGATGGTTTATTTATCTTAAAGGATATATTGGTTGCTTCCAGTTTTTAGTGATTATGAATGAAGACACCATAAACATTCATGGGGGCACCTGGGTGGCTCAGTCGGTTGAGTGTCCGACTTTGGCTCAGGTCATGATCTTGCTGTTTGTGAGTTTGAGCCCCCACGCCTGGAGCCTTCCTTCAGATTCTGTGTCTCCCCTTCTCTCTGCCCCTCCCATGCTCATGCTCTGTCTCTCTTTGTCTCTCAGTAAAAAATAAAAAAACAGTTAAAAATTTTTTTAAATAAATAAATATTCATGTACAGGTTTTTATGTGGTAAGCTGTCAACTCACTTGGATAAATTGGCAGTGGGATTGTTGTATTATATGGTAAAAGTATGTTTAACTTTGTAAGAAACTACCACACTGTCTCCCCAAGTAGCTATACCCAATTTTGCATTGCTGTAACCAAGGAACGAGAGTTCCTCATTCTTGCGAGGATGTGGAACTGCCAGTTTTCCAGACTTCGAGCTATTCTAACAGGGGTGTAGTGGGATCTCATTGTTGTTTTAATTTGAAGCACTGTACCAACAAATGGTGTTGAGAAGGTTTTCATATTGTTTTTTGTCATCTGTATGCCTTCTTCGGTGAGGTGTCTGGGTGACTGTTCAGATCTTTTTTTTCCTTTCATAATTAATTTTTAATTATTTTATTTTATTTCATTTTTTTTAATGTTTTATTTATNGAGGGGGGGGGGGGGGAAGAGAGAGAGAGAGAGAGAGAGACAATCCCAAGCAGACTCCATGTTCATCATGGAGCCCGACGTGGGGTTGATCTCAAGACCCTGGGATCATGACCTGAGCCGAAAGCAAGAGTCAGCTGCTCACCCGAGTGAGCCACTCAGGTGCCCCCATAATTGAGATTTTTAGTTGTTCTTAGGATCAGTACACAGACATTATGAATAATTTGTACACAATTCTTAATGCATGTGTCAAAAATATAAGGAGCCTGTAGTGTTTTTCTAAACAGTTGTTCTAGTGACATTCCAGCTTAAAATTTTCAGGCAAGTTTTTCCTAGGAAGACGCTAGGTAACAATATCTTCAGAGGTTGACCAGCTGTTATACCGAAAGCCTCAGTAATTCACATTTCACTCTTATGTATCCTATATACGCAAAATATCAGCGTTTCAGGGGTGCCTGGGTGGCTCAGTCATTTAAGCGTCCGACTTCGGCTCAGGTCATGATCTCACCGCTTGTGGGTTCGAGCCCCGCATCGGGCTCTGTGCTGACAGCTCAGAGCCTGGAGGCTGCTTCAGATTCTGTCTCCCTCTCTCTCTGCCTCTCCCGCACTCACAGTCTATCTCTCTCAAAAACGTATAAATGTTAAAATAATTTTTTTTAAATCAACATTTCACAGCATAGTAACAGAGTTGTTATGAAAACTGGACTATAATGACCAGAGGTCTTAAAGAATGTACCCATCAGGGCACCCAGTGGCTCAGTTGGTTAAGCATCTGACTTCAGCTCAGGTCATGATCTCAAAGTTCATGAGTTTGAGCACCACATCAAGCTTTCTGCTGCCAGCCCAGAGCCTGCTCCAGATCCTCTGTCCCCCCACCGTACCTCCCCTGTTCTTGTGCATGCTCTCTCTCTCTCTCAAAAATAAACATTAAAAAAAAAAGAATGCACATAGTTTGAGACTCAAGGGAAAATGAATATCAGGCAGCAGATGCTCTGAAGAAACAATTCTCCTGAAAACAACATGGGAATTGAAGGGTCGTTTCAAATGTTAAGGACCGATGTGCCATTCCAGGTCAGCAGTGACTTCTCAGCAGCCCTGGGGACACCACAGGCTTCCATTTTTCCCTTGTTCCCTTCTTCTTACCCTTCCGGTCGTCAATCACCTCCTTTCTGTGGCGTCTCCTGCTCCCGATCCTGCCTAGAAGTGGGCTTCTCCCGTCTGTCTCCCATTCAGATGCCCTGAGAGAGCAAGTGATTGGTACAGTTGGCGCCCATCATCCAAGGCGGATCGAGCTGTCTGATGCTCCTGATCTCACAGGTCCCAGGCTGGCTTATCACCTGGCTGGCTTTGGGAAAGGCAGCCCCCCACCCCCTGTTTAACTACTGTGATAAGGTGCCAGGATAACATGTATTAGACACGGAGGCCTAAGGGTAGGGGCTCCCAGACTCTAATGGGGGGCACAGTGCTTACACAGGCCGATTCAGCTTTCTCTCGGGCAAAGTTGATCCTAACATTTCCCGCAATGCCAAACTCTCCTCCTTGTCATCCCTGCTAACAAATGTCTACCTCTCCCACAACATGGGAACATTTGAATTAGAGGCTCCCTTAAAAGAGGAGGCCACCTGAACCTGAATGAGCTTCTGGTCTGGAGACATGTCCCCTGCCCTAAAGGCGACAGTCCATCCCGGAATTCAATACCCCAATTGAACAAAGACATTTATGCTGTTGCCCTCTCACTCTTGGTCAGCATGGAGCATGGACACTGTAACTTGTAAAAGAACTTGTCAACAAGAGCAAGAGTAAAAGTGGAAGAGGGGTATATAGTGGGCCCATTCACTCTGTGCATGGGTTTTCTGCTATTCTGCTGTATCTATATGCTTTATACCCAATGATAATCGCAACCGACATTTGTATAGGCTTTCTTTTCACATGCATTCCACCTTATGACATCACATGATGTAGATATCATTATGCCCACTGTGTAGAGGAGGGAACTGAGGAGGAGGAAAATTAGGTAATTCGTGCAAGGTGGCATAGCTTGTGGGTAAAACTGAAATTTAAACCACTGTTCAATGGGAGGTCCCAGGGGAAAGTGGTGCTATCATGGCCTCCTAAAGATATTTCTAACAATTGGTGTTTTGGGTTTGGTTTGGGTTTTTTTGTGGGAAGGTATGTATGTGTCTCAGAAATGATCTCCAATGAGTGTACAACGTGGGATGTAATCTGTATGTGGATGTGAGTACTGAGGGTGACACAGGATTCAATCACGTCTTTGGTATCTTATTTAAGTAGCTCCCGTCTCCCAAAAAGGAGGTGTGGCATTTTCACTAAAGCAAATGCCATTTTCCATGAATCATAGCTAGCTTTGTGCCTCTGCAAAGCCTTCAGGAATATTCACCAGCTTCCTCCCATCTCTTGAACAAGACACTGTCCACAGGATAATTAATATATCCCCTTGACCTTCTCTGCTGTGGTCACCAAGAACGTTGCTACATGGGGTCTAAAGCCAGGTATTTATCAAAGGGGAGGGAAAAAATCATGTTTGCCAGGTCTGTTCCTCGTGTGTTTTCCCCTCTTCTTTGTGTGTATTTTAAAACTCACTTCAGTCTTGGGCCAAAATATTTCATTGCATTCATAGCCCAGATCTTTCTCATTTCCACTTGAGGGCTTGTGCTCCACAGTAAAAATCACAAGGGCAATTGTAATTAAAGTGCAGACACATCTGCATTTCAAATGAACTCAATCCATTTTCGTTCTCATAATATTGGGGGATGAATAAATCATGCTCTTTAAGTTGTGAATGGCTGCAGTACTGAGTCTCGGGAGACAGAGAAGCTGTAGGTTTCAAAATGCTCTGGGCTATTCTGGGGAGCTAAGCTGTTGCTTTGAGGACTTGTTATCAACCTAGATATTATTCCCTTTGGAAAATGTTGAAATGGTCCTGAAAAGTTCATCGCTGACGTGGAGGGTTTTTGTCAGGTTATCTCAGCCTTCACGTAAGAGCCACCCACTCTTTCCTCACTTAGAAAAGTATACCCTTCTTTGGGGCACCTGGCTGGCTCAGTTGGTTAAGCATCTGACTTTGGCTCAGGTCATGATCTTGCAGTTTGTGAGTTCAAACCCCGCATTGGGCTCTGTGCTGACAGCTCAGAGCCTGGAACCTGCTTCAGATTGGATTCTCTGTCTCCCTCTGTCTCTGCTCCTCACCCGCTCGTGCTCTGTCTCCCTCCCTCTCTCTAAAATAAATAAAAATTAGAAACGTAAAGTATACCCTTTGCTTGTGACAGACAATGTGTCAGAAATGCCACTGTTAGTGATTTATTACAAGTTGGTAACTTATTGTTTTGATTTTCATCTAAAGGACCTGTCATGGAGGAGAGACGGAGCATGAGTAGGTTCCTGTGGGCCATTGTAGGATGGTTTATGTTCAGTCCCTGGGCCACCCAAGAGTTTCTGTCAAAACCAAAAGCCAAACTTCAGCTTTTGGCAATAAGGCAGTTTGGAGACCCTGTCCAACCCTTCGGATTGAAATGACTATATTCAATCATTCCTTTTAAATCCATCATTGGATAGAATCAGAGTAAGTAATCCACAGAGACTCAGAGCAAAGCAAAAGCACAAACCTTAGGAAGTAAGCAAGTAGAAAGCTAGTTTTCACTTAGAAGGTTTCTCTTGAAAAATAAAAAACTCAAGATTCTGCTTTGATGCATACACAGGTCTGAGAAGACAGATTGAAATCTTAGAGACCATCCTAAGTGAGGAATCTGATGCAGAATAGATGCATACAACCAGGAACCCAAAGGGCTATAATGTCTCATGTTAGGGTGAGCCAGAAATAAACCCTAACTGCAGACGGTTAAAGCAAGGAAATTACCTGTCTAGACTTAACTGCTGGTGAAAAGAACAAACATTCCCCTGAGAATACATAGCTCTAAATAAAATATTGTCCAAGTTTTCAGACTAAATTCAGATGATCTCTGTAGCCTCTAAAAACCACTCTTAGATAATTTTATTTAATGTAGTCCCAGGTAGAGGCCCCTACGTGGCTCTGTCAGTTAAGCATCTGACTCTCGATTTGGGCTCAGATCATGATCTTATGGTTTGTGGGTTTGAGCCTGGCATCGGGCTTTGTGCTGATAGCTCAAAGCCTGGAGCCTGCTTAGGATTCGCTCTCCCTCTCTCTCTGCCCCTTCTCCACTCATAAGTACTCTCTCTCTCTCAAAATAAATAAATATACATTTTTTAAAAATAAAAAAATATATATATAACATAGTCCCAGGTTGGCAGCATATCCAGGCTACTGTGAAAAGCAAATGTGATTCTTCTTTGAAGAATTCAGCATCAGCTCAGGATTCCAAGACTTTTCAGAGATAACAGTCCAAGGAAATTAGCTGCTCGTAGCACAAGTCACAAAACCCATAAGGAAAGAAAGCACTGTGTGTGAGAGCCAGCACAATCCACAGACAGAAAAAGAAAAAAAAAAACATCCTGAAAGGGAACTTGAAAATATGAGTTAGGAACAACAGATTACACACAATAACTATGAAGATACTTTTTTCTAAAAAAGAACAATTAAAATTAAAAGGCAAGAAGTACAATGAAAACTCAATGGATGGATTAGCCAGCAAATTAGAGATGGCTAAAGAGAAGTTCAGTGAATGTGAAGATGGGTCAGAAACATGTTCCAGAAGGCAACTCAGTGCCACAAAGGGGAACAAAACATGAAAAAGGAGACAGGAAACAGAGAGTCTACAGGTGTGACAAATATCTTAAGAGACTCTCAGCATGAGGAGGACAGATCACATTTTTTAAAAATTATAGATGAAAATTTATCCAGAATAGTGGACAGACACTGATTTTCAGATCCAAGGAATGTGATGAATTCCAAAGTGATAGTAGGTGGAAAACCTGTTATACAAGAAAAAAATGGCAAGCCAAGAAATTGATGAACATGTCATTAAATCTAATGTACATTTATAATACAAGAAACATAAATAGTATTAGACTTACAGATCAAAAGCAGCATACAATTAAAATTCTAGACAACATAAAATGCACGTTGGAAGGGTATTGGTCTTTTTTAAAGTTCTTGGAAGTCCTTGTATTTTTCAAAAGGAGGTTAAAGATGCTTTTTACTTTTAGTCTTTATAAGCAACATACGTGTACTTGAAGATCTAAGGTAAATTTTAGAAGGCTAGAAACTACTCTTTAAAAAGTAGAAATGGTAAAAGACTATTAATTGCAGTGCTGTGTATAATAGCAAAGGACTGAAAACAACCCATATGTTCATCAGTTGGTGTGATATAGCCATGCGGTAGAGTTCCATGAAAAGAATGAAAATATAATTTCCAAACAGTGTAGACAGAAAAAAATGAAATGAGTGGGTAGAAGACTTGCAATCATTCCGAAAGTAGGCAGATAAAGGAGGAAAATAGAAATAGAAAAAGGAGACAAATGTAACTATATAATATTATAATAATGAATGGAAATCTAGCCCATCAGTAACTATAATAAATGTAAAATAACTAAACTCTACAGTTAGAAGCAAAGGTTGTAAGACTGAGTTAAAATAATGCTATGCATAGGCTGATTATAAGAGGTATATGTATAAGGTTATCACCTAAGTGATTAAAAGTCAATGAATAGGAGAATATGTACCAGTTGAATACTAATCCCCCAAAAGCTGACATAAATAATATAGAGAAAGTAAGTTTCACTGGGGATTCATTAGAGATAAAGATAATGAGAAAAGATTCAATGCATAAGAATGAATGAGTAGTAAACTCTATTTAATTTCAAACCACATAAATCAAAAATTGACTACTGAGAAAATGACCATTTCATATTGAAAAAGAAATATAAAAATCCATCTTAATGGTGGGAGATTTTGATTTTAATATATCTCTCTGTAGGTAATTGTAGTGGATAAACCATAATTGATAAATCAAGCAAACCAAATATGAATAAGTATATAGACAATATATAACATTACACCTTGAAATAAAAAAAAAAAACACATCCTTTCAATCACATATAGAATGCTCATGAAAACTGACCGTCTGCTTCCTGCATCAAATTTAGAAGGACTGGCATCATATACATAGAGGATCACAATGCAACTATATTAGAGCACATAAACAATAGCAACTACAAAAACCTGGAGAAAATCATACATCTAGACATTAAAAATGGACTTTTAAACTGTTCATTGGTCCAAAAAGATTTATAATGGAAAGGGAAAAATAGTTGGACATAAAAAATTATGAAAATAGTAGATATCTAACCTATGGGAAAGCCAAAACAGTACTCTATTAGGTTAGCTGTTAACATTAGAGAAAAAAAGCAAGCCTCTACAATAATAAGGTAAGTGCCCCATTTTGCTTCAAGAGCAAAGCAGAATCAATGAAGAGAATGTAGAAGGGTGGAATGATGAAGTAGATGGTAATGATAAAGGAAATAAAGAAAAAGAAGGATCAGCAAAACCAAAAGTTAGTTCTTCAAAAAGCTAAGTGAATAGAAAACTTTTGTTGAAATTTATTAAGAAAAAGAGAGGACAAAGCCCCCAGTGAATTCTACTGGAAAAGAAGTCGAGAATGCATGCCTGCTGAGCAAAATGGATAAGAAGATGTGTGGGGCGCCTGGGTGGCTTAGTCGGTTAAGCGTCCGACTTTCACTTAGGTCATGATCTCGCGGTTCGTGGGTTCGAGCCCCGCGTCGGGCTCTGTGCTGACTGCCAGCTCAGAGCCTAGAGCCTGTTTCAGTCTGTGACTCCCTCTCTCTCTGACCTTCCCCTGCTCACGCTGTCTCTCTCTCTCCTAGAAATAAATAAAACATTAAAAAAAAATTAAAAAAAAAAGAAGATGTGATATACACCAAAACATTTAAAAATGAATTTTAAATTCATTTAAAAATGAGTGGATTGGACATTTAAAAACTGAACACATTTTAAAAAATGAATGGACTGAACAAATTCCTTTAAATGCAGTTATCAAGAAAGGAGAAATCATCTTAAAATGATTAAGGAAATTGAATCCGTAGTTTCAAAACATACTCTTGAAGAAATATTGAGTCCCCATTGGCTTTACCACCAGTTTTGCCAGATCTTCAGGGAGAAATAAATACTATTAACTGTCAAATAATATTTAAAAAGGAAAGAATCCTCAATTCACTTTATGAGGTTGGCGTGACTATAGTACTAAAAACCTGATATAAGGAAGTAGAATTGTAGGTCAATCTCACTTATGAGTGTAAAGACAAAAAGCCTCAGCAGAGCAAATGAAATCCAGCAATACATAAACAGATTAATGTATCATGACTAAGGAGGTCTAGCCCTGGGATTGAAAGGCAAATTAAGACCACCAGGAGATATCACTTTACACCTGTCAGAATGGCTAAAATAAAAAATAAAACAAAAAACAAAACAAAACAAAACAAAACAAGAAATAACAAGTGCTGGCAAGGATTAGGGTTAGAAAGGAGTCCTTGTGTCCTGTTGGTGGGAATGCAAATTGGTGCAGCCACTTGGGAAAACAGTATGGAGGTTCCTCAAAAAATTAAAAATAGAATAACCATATAACACAGTAATTCCACTACTGGGTGTTTACAAAGAAAATGAAAACACTAATTGGAAAAGATATATGCACCTTTTGCTTAGTGCAGCATTATTTACAATACCCAAGATATACAAGCAACCCAATGTCCGTTGATGGATCAATGGATAAAGATGATGTGGTATATATACAGTGTGGAATATTGCTTGGCTATGAAAAAGAACGAGATTTTGCCATTTGCAATGACATGGATGGATCTAGAGGGTAAAATGCTAAATGAATTAAGTCAGACAGAGAAAGAAAAATACCCTATGATTTTGCTAATGATTACTTTAAAGGGTAATTTAAGAAACAAAACAAAAGGAAAAAGAGGGAAACAAACAAACAAAAAAAAACCCAGACTCTTAAAATGCAGAGAACAAACCGGTGATTGCCAGAGAGATGGGTGTGTGTGTGAAATAGATAAAGGGGATTAAGAGCACACTTACTGTGATAAGCACTGAGTAACACATAGAATTGTTGAATAATTACATTATATACCTGACAACTAACATAACATTATTTGCTCAATATAACATTGTTTGTTCATTATACTTGAATTTCTTAAAAGGTTAGTTTAACATTAGGATTAAAAACCATATGATTATCTCACTAGATCCTGGGACAACATTTGATAAAATTTCACTTCTAATTATGATAAAATCTCTTAGCAAACTATAGTAAGGAGGAAACTTCCACAACCTACTGAAAGGCATAAAAAGTGTATAACAAACATTATATGTAATATTTGTCAGCTCAGAAGCCACTTAAAGAGATTCCCAGGGGCCAAAGTCTAGGATAGTTTGAACATTACTAAAAATAATAATAGCTATGGATGTAAACACACCACATATATCTAAGTCCAGGAGTTATTTGCGATAAAAACAAAAAAACAAATGAACATGTTAAAAATCTCTTAATTGGTTGCCTTTAAGGAATGTAGGACACTAACCCCTTAGTTTGAAAGGTGATAAAGAAAAAAGAGTCAAGAGTTTACATGATCCTTTTTGTATGACTTGTTCCTCAAAGCAAGCAAATAGTTGATGAGAAAAACTTTCCCTTTATCACTACTTACAAATGAGAGAATGATAAAATTAGAATATCATATATTTGGAACCTATGATTATCATTGGTGTTCGTTAACATCGCATAAAGCCAGATAAGTCTTCTGTCTCGTGACAGAAGTATGACACCACTGTCTGTGAAGTTATTCTTCCCATCCTGTCCAGGAATCAAAGTTGAATCAAATCAAGTCTTTAGAGCTATCACTTTATAAGAAACAGGGAAAGAAGAACACACTGATAGCACAGAGGTGCAATTAGCAAAATCCAAAATGTGGCAAATCCTAAAGGCCAAATGACCTAGTTTTTTCAACAAATAAAACTGTAAGAAAAAGCTTGGAGGAGAAAAAGAGAGGAGGGAGCAGCAGTGACCCTCAGATTTCATCAGTGTCCCAGATTTCTTCTCTCCGTTCCACTCTCCTGAGAGTGAGCCCCACGGAGTCATCGTCAAGAGATGGCCGCCAAGCCTCCAGATATCGCATCCGCATCCAGGAAGGAAGAATTCTGGAGAGCTTTTCTCTGATTTATGAAGGGCAGCCTTTTCTGGAGACTTCCAACCAGGCCACTAAGCACAGTTAGGTCTCCTGGAAACCCAGCTACAAGGGAGTTAGGAGAGATGACTGTTTTTCACTAGGCACATGGTCACAAAGAAAACTGAGCTTAGGTTAGTTAGGGAGAGAGGGAAGAGTGGTTCCTAAGCAGCAGGCAGCTACTTGTCTCTGGCAGAGACAGATTTGGGTTGTCCTAGAGACATTGCTTCATCTGATGAGACAGAGAAGATGGCTGGGGCCCCGATCACAACTCGCGACTTGGAACAGGGAGACACTTCCCACTTGTGAGGAAACCTAAGGCACGCTCTTGTTAGTGCCCTAGACTAACCAAGGCAGCTAACCAGCCAGGGTGCCGTGTAAGAATGTACACAGTCACAAACTGGGCCCCTCTCTTCCCCTGATCCTGACTTCTTTGCCCAGACGCCACGAACAAGGAATTGTCTTTAAAACTCTGCGAGTTTTGGGGCACCTGGATGGCTCAGTCGGTTAAACGTCTGACTTCAGCTCAGGTCACGATCTCATGATTCATGGGTTCAAGCCCCGTGACGGGCTCTGTGCTGACTACCAGCTCAGAGCCTGGAGCCTGTTTCAGATTCTGTGTCTCCCTCTCTCTCTGACCCTCCCCTGCTCACGCTGTCTCTCTCTCTCTCTCAGAAATAAATAAAACATTAAAAATTAAAAAAAAATAAAACTCTGCAAGTTTTATTTGCTGCTTTGTAGACATTGATATTCATTATGGCCTATACTTGAGGGCTTTTTTCATTTTTTTAGGTATGTCCTATAAAAGAAGAATTCGTTCATTTTTCTTTCAATTTAACTATATTCCCCTCTACTTCAATAGAATACTGAGAATAATATGAAATCCTATTATTAATACCATCAAGTCTTGGAACCTATAGGGCATTGCTAGTTAAATATCTATGCCAGAGAACGAAGCCAAAGCCAAGAAAGTTACTTTTTCCCATCTTCCTTTTATCCAGAGAAGAAAAGAGGATTTTTAAAAATTAACACCCCTATTTTAAAAAATTTTTATTTTATATTTTATTTTTTAGGGCGTGTTATGGTTTGGATCATGTTACCCCAAAAGATATGTGGAAGTCCCTTATACCTATGAATGTGATCTTATTTTGAAATACAGTGTAGATAGATAATCAAACTAAGGTGAAGGCATTAGGGTGGACCCAATCCAATGCAACTGGTGTCCTTATAAAAAAGGGAACTTTGGACCCAAACATCACATGCACAGAGCGGAGATGATATGAAACAGGGATATGGTGAACTGAGGCAGCTGTAGGCCAAGGACACCAAGAACTGCTAGCTTCCCAGAAGGACTTCCCAGAAGCTAAGAAGAGTCAAGGAAGGGGATGCCTGGGTGGCTCAGTTGGTTAAGTGTCTGACTCTTGGTTTCAGTTCAGTTCATGATCTCAGGGTTTGCGAGTTTGACCCCTGCATCCGGCTGAGAGTGCAGACCCTCCTTGGGATTCTCTCTCTCTTTCTCTCTCTCCCTCTCTCTCTCTCTCCTAATAAATAAATAAACTTAAAAATAAAAGAGGCAAGGAAGGATTCTGCCCAGAGTCTTAGATGGAGCATAGCTAGCCCTCTCAGTACCTTCATTTTGGACATCTAGTGTCCAGAATTGTGACACAATAAATTTCTGTTGTTTTAAACCACCCAGTTTGTGGTCCTTGGTTACAACTGCCCTAGTAAACTAATATATAGGACAATTTTAGATTGACAGAAAAGTGGATCAGAACATGGAAGATTCCCATATATCCCCCCAATAACATACCCTCCACCAACACAGTTCCCCTATTATTAATGTCTTGGATTAGTGTGGTTCCTTTGTTCCAATCCATGAGCCAACATTGATATATTGCTCTGAACTGAAATCCGTAGATTATATTAAGGTCCAGTCCCTGTGTAAGGCCTGCTATGGCTTTTGTTTAGACATAAGTTTTCAACTTAACTGGGTAAATAGCAAGGAACACAATTGCCAGATCATATGGTAGGAGTATGTTTAGTTTTGTGAGAAACTGCCAGGCCGTCCTCCAAAGTGGCTGCACCATTTTGAATTCGCACTAACACTGAATGAGAAATTATGTCGTTCTGCATCTCTGCCAGGATTCAGTGGTGTAGGTGTGCAGCAACATCTCAGCGTAGTTTGAATTTGCAATTCCCTAATGACCCCATAAGGTGGGGCATCTTTTCACCTGTATATTTGCCATCACTGTAAAGCTCAAATCTTTTGGAGTTCAGATTTTCTGCTTATTTTTAAGTTCGGTTGTTTGTTTTCTTAGGGTTGAGTCTGTATGTGTTAGATACCCTTCCTTTTTAGATATGTGTTTTGCAAATATTTTCTCTTACTTCCTGGCTTTTCTTTCATTTGTTAAACAGTGTCTTTCACAGAGCAGAAGTTTTTAATTTTAATGAAGTACAACTTGTAAGGTTTTTCTTTCACTGTGCTTTTTGATCTAAAAAGCCATTGCCAAGCCTAAGGTCAACTGGATTTTTTTTCTGCCGTGTTTTGTGAGTTTACCAGGTTTGCATTTAATGCTTAGGTTTAAGATTGTTTTGAGTTAATTTTTGTGAAGAGTGTAAAATTCTAGATTTTAGAATTGAATAGTAAATGAATGTGTCTAGATTCATTTATTTGCATAGACATGTCCAGCTGTTCCAACATTATTCGTTGAAAAGAATATCCTTTCTCCATTGAGTTGTCTTTGTTCCTTTGTCAAAGATCGGTTGACTATGTGTGGGTCCATTTCTAGGTTTATTATTCTGATACACAAGTCTATTTGTCTGTTCTTTTGCCCGTACCTCGATTGCCGTAGCTTACATTAAATCTTGAAGTCAGATAATATCAGTCGTCCAACTTTATTCAGTATTGTGTTGGCTATTCTGGGTCTTTGCCTTTCCATGTATATGTTAAACTTTAGTATTTAAAATAATGTTTTTTTAAAGATTATTTATTTATTTTGAGAGTGAGAGAGCACAAGCAGGGGAGGGACAGAGAGAGAGAGGGAGGATTCAAAGTAGAATCCATGGTGTCAGTGCAGAGCCTGACGTGGGGCTCAAACTCATGAACTATGAGATCATGACCTGAGCAGAAATCAAGAGTCAGGTGTTTAACCAACTGAGCCATCCAGGTGCTCCTAAATGTTAAGCTTTAGAGTCAGCTTGTCCTTATCCACAAAATAACTCACTGGGATTTTGATTGGGATTGTATTGAATTTATCTATTAATTTGGGAAGAACTGACATCTTGACACTACTGAGTCTTCCTATCCATGAACATGGAGTCTCTCTCCATTTATTTAGTTCTACTTTGATTTCTTTCATCAAAGATTTGTAGTTTTCCTCATACAAATCCTGTACATGTTTTGTTCTATTTACACCCATATTGCTCATGTGTGTGCGTGTGTGTGTGCATGTATGCTAAGAAAAGAGGATTTTTAAAAGGTATTTTAAAAAGAAAATAAAATTAGAAAGCTTGGCAATTATAGAGAAGTAAAGTAAAAGAAGCACAATTAAGCTGCAATTCAAGGCATAATTCCAAATGCAAAATTCCTAAGGAACAGAATATAGTTTGCTAAAAGGCATAAAGAAAACCCTGAAGACTTCTTTAGTGAAACAAACATGGAGAAAACAAGCTGAAAGCCCCACAACACAGTTCATGGATGAAGCCGGCTTTCTGCAGAGCAGGGAAAATTCCCTCCCTCCAGCAAGGCTCTTACCGCCCCCTGCCCTGCACTGTGTCCTGAAGTTGGTCCCTGCAAGACAAGGAGAAGAGAGAGAGAAAGGCATCAGCTGTTTCCCCCCCCCCGCCCCCAAATCTCTGTTCCATCGGTCAGAAAACCAAGTCAAGGGGCGCCTGGGTGCCTTAGTCGGTTGAGCGCCCGACTTTCGCTTAGGTCAAGATCTCGCGGTTCGTGGGTTCGAGCCCCGCGTCGGGCTCTGTGCTGGCTGCCAGCTCAGAGCCTGGAGCCTGTTTCAGTCTGTGACTCCCTCTCTCTCTGACCCTCCCCTGCTCACGCTGTCTCTCTCTCTCTCTCCTAGAAATAAATAAAACGTCAAAAAAAATTAAAAAAAAGAAAAGAAAAGAAAAGAAAACCAAGTCAAGCCTCTGAGATGTCTCCTCTGCTGAGAAAGCACAGGCTCTCTGTGGTGGGAAATGCCCATCCTTATCCAAAATTAGACATCTCGTCTCACACACGAGGATAACTAGGACAAAAGAGATATCATTTGTCAAATGTTTATCAAGAACAACTGCTGTAAAATTTTCTCCTGAAGAGGAAGGAGCCTTTGTTGAGAAGAAGCTTCGTGGCGGAGACTGGACCCTGAGAGCAGAGATTTCAGAAGGCAATGAAACAAGTGACCCCACCGAACTGCTCTTGGGAGAAATAACAGGAAGTCGGGAGTGTGAGGAAAATGCTGACAACAGAGACGAGAAGAGAAATAGGGAGGGAGAAAAACCTGAGGCTGACTGAGCAGTGTGGCTCGAAGTCAGAAGGACTAACCTCTGGGGGCTTCTGGGTGGCTCAGTGGGTTAAGCATTTGACTTTGGCTCAGGCCATGATCTCACAGTTCATGGGTTCAAGCCCCGCGTCGGTCGGGCTCTGTGCTGACGGCTCAGAGCCTGGAACCTGCTTCAGATTCTGTGTCTCCCTCTCTCTCTCTGCTCCTCCCCTGCTTCTACTCTCTATCAAAAATGGATAGAGACACTTTAAAAAAAAAGACTCGACTTCTGTGTGGAATATCCAATATTATGGTGTTCAAAGCCATTTTGAGGACTTTTGGGTGCTATCACATAGGTTGACCCCTTCCTCAGCTTCCCTTTCCCCCAATATGTCTGCTCTTCTTTATCGCTTTTTGTGACATGAAGATTTGGTGGGGAAATCAAGGAAAGCTGGCTGAATTCCACACTGAGTCAGCACAGAGAAGAGGAAGAAACAAGCCAGAAGAGGTAGAACACAAATGATCTCAAAGCAACGATTCAAAGCCAGGCAGGACCAGAAGAATATAAATTTCAGGGGATACGCAGACACCTTAGAGAAAAATAGAACATGAAGATCAAATGCTCAGCTAGGTCACATAAGAAAGGAAAAAAATCTCCTCTTTACGAGGATGACAACCAACAGTGAGTATTTCTCATGTTTCAGTCTTTACATCTAAGCAATTTATAAGCATTATCTCCTTTGACCTTAGAACCCTGTGAGGTTTGGGCTCTTACATTGTCTTTATTTGCAGATGGGAAACTTGAGACTTGCAGAAACTAATAACTTGCCCAAGGGCACTCAGCAAGTGTCCAAGCCAGTATTTGAGCCCAGACTGCCCGACTCCAGGGCCCTAAGGTCACCTATGATGGTTTAAAGCTGCTTATTTGGTCCATGGACAAGAATGACTCACAGCTAACTAAGAGGTCTTATGATTCACTGTAATTCTTCTTGTCAAGGGCACCAAAGCACCTTCTGGCTGCAAAAATCCAACGAGCCAACTTCTTCATCACAAAAGAAACAGAATTTAGTTTTTGCTTTTTTTTTTATGACAACAGCTAATGTGAATTTTGCCCAAGCCAGATGCTTCTTTCTCCTTCCTTTGAACTTTACTTTTCTCCACAGCACTTATCACCATTTGACATTTTATATTTAACTTATCTGTCCATTGTGTCTTCTCCAACTAGCTATCCTAACAGCAGACATTTTTTCCCCATTTTATTAGTATTTGGTCAATATTTGTGGAATGAGCCTTAATGTTTAACCAAGGGCACAACATTTTGGAGATGTGTTGGTAGTTCTTGAAAAAGTTAAACAAGCATCTACACTATGTCCTGGCAATTCTACTCCTAGACATTTATCTAAAAGAAGTGAAATTATATGTCCTCATCCCTTCCCCCACTTAGAGTCCTATAAAAGTCCTATAGAAGAATGGGCATGATAAGTCAGACCGACTTACGTGGAGTCTAAGAACAAAACAAACAAACACAAACAGACTTAAACAATTTTTTCAAATGTTTATTTTTGAGAGAGAGAGAGAGAGAGAGAAAGCGTGCACGCAGCGGAGGGACAGAGAGAGAGACACAGAATCCAAAGCAGGCTCTAGACTCTGAGCAGTCAGCGCGGAGCCCAACGAGGGGCTCGAACTCATGAACCATGAGATCATGACCTGAGCCGAAGTCAGATGCTTAATCGACTGAGCCACCCAGGCGCTCCCATATAGGTTCTTAAATACAGAGAACAAACTTGTGGTTGCTAGAGGGGAGGTGGAGGAGGGGACAGAAGCAATAAAGAGGATTAAGAGGTACAAACTTTCACCTATAAAATAAATAAAGTCGCACAGATGAAAAGTACAGCCTAGGGAATATAGTCATTAATACCGTAATAATGTTGTATGGTGACAGATGGTGGCTGCATTTATCATGATGAGCCCTGAGTCATGTAGAGTGCTGTCCAGTCACTATGTCATATACTTTTAACTGATATAAAATTGTATGTTAATTATACCTGGGTAAAAAATAAATAAATAAATTAGAAAAACAATGTGTTCATACCAACCTTATTCCTAACAGCCCAGGTCTGGAAACAACCCAAACGTCCATCAACAGGAGAATGGATGCACTGTGGTATATCCCTTGAATGAATAGCACTCAGCAACGAAAAGGAACCAATTGGTGATATAAAAAGCAGGAGGCATGGATCTTAAACACTTACGCTATGTGAAAGATGCCAGACACAAAAAGACACAGAAAGATCATGCAATGTATTATTTCATTTTGTATGACCTCAGAGAACAGGTGAAGCTCACCTGTGGTCGTAAATATTAGAGCTGTGGGGTGTACTGGCATTGCCTGGTGGGGACTGGAGGGAGCTTTCTAGAGTTATGGAAGTATTGTTCTCCATTGAGCTCTAGATACTGGTTACAGAATGTAAACAAAGTGGCAAAATGTATCAAATGGATCACTTAAGATGCATATGTACATTCTGGATATAAATTACACCTCAATGTTTTTAAAAATATTTTTAAAAATATTAGTCAAAAAGAATTGGAGAATTATGGGGTTTTTTTCCTCCTCGTGAAAAAAATAGAATCCCATTTACTAGTTGGGAGATTTCTTAGCCTCTGTTCACTCACACGTAGTATGCAGAAAATAATGCTTGCCTGACGGAATTTTTGTCAGGATTAAATGAGACAAGGTAGAGAGTATGCTCAGCCTCTTAGTGACCGGCCCAAAGTAAGTGCTCCCAAGATGTGAATCCTCTGTCTTGCTATTAAAAATAAAAGACAATTCTTTATCCTGATTGCTTTGTTCCAACTAATTCAAGGTTTGGGCTATCTTTTATGCCCATTGGCAATTTTCTGAGTATGCCTGTGTTCTTTAGAAATTGAAAAATTCAGTGCATAAGACCATATGTGCTTTTGACCTTGACACAAAGCAGAAATGGGTCAAATTGAATCAATTTAGATAATGGCAAAGTTAAAAGTCATTTCTGAAGTGTATTCCCTAAACTTCAGATCATTTTTTTTTTAAGGCCATGAATGATAGATGGGGCTCATGGACAAAAGCCTTTAGAAACTGCCATTTTGATTCTCAAAGTACATATCTACTTAAGGTCATGAATTTGGTTGGTTGCTGTCATCTTATCATCATGGAAAATAAAAGGTATCATTGGGTGATTTTGCATTATTGACTTGTGTAATGATTTCTGCCCCTGTGAAGTGGTGTTCCAGGGATTCTGTGTGATCGGTACACTTTGATGTGGCTCCCTTCATCCAGTTCCCTGAGGGGCAGCCAGGCTGGCAGGATGTCGGTTCTAAGTCAGGCTGCCGGAAGGGGCTGCTCTCTGCTGTAGGAACTGCAGTGACAGCCGCGGGGCTCTGGAAGGCTGTGGGTGACAGGCACATCTGAGGACTTGAAAGTCCGAGAATCTGCAGAGGCTATGAGGTAAGAGAACCCTTGACTGCTCAGAATCTGGTCGCCCCAGGCTGACCAGAGGTGTCCCGATAACCCGCCTTCGGAGGACATATAAACGTGACAAACCAACACAGCTCCACCCTCCAAGACTTTGACCCTCCCTGCACCTTTGCCCAGGAAATCCCCGTCCGTCTAACTGCGGGTGACTATCCTTCTGGAACAAGCACCCTGTCTCCTTTATTCTCCCTCCACAAGGAGACTTGATCAGAGGCGGGAAGCAGTCTGCACGCATCTGGAAGAAGCAGGGGAACAGCTAATGTTAAGCTCCCCTCTTTCTCGGATTTGATGGCCTGTCTTCCCTTCCACCTACACCAGCAGCCCCAGGACACTTGGCCAACCGCAGTCACGATCTGCCTTCTACCTCCAGGTTTTCCTTGTAGACGGGCATCATGGGTCATTATTGGAATTAAAGAATAGAAACGTGGGCCCCTGCTTTCCCCCTGTCCCATCAATATGCCACATGGGGGATTTTAGTGGTTAAGATGAATATTATAAAGCCTCCATGGCCCTGGGCAAATGTTTCTTTCCAAGCGTCATTGCCTCTTCTAGAAAGTGGGGATGTCAATACTTACCTTTCAGGGTTGTCCTGGGGATTGAATGGAGAAATGAATATAGTTCCTGGCATAAGGAACTGCCTTCCAAGTAAGGGCTCAACATATGGCAACTACTGCTGAGTGTGATTAATTTTATAATAACATCATAAAACCTTGCTCTCTCCTCCTCATAGTCCCCAGTTAGAATGTTCTCCAGGTTTCACTACTGCACTGGGTATCTCCGTCGTGTTGGCCTTCCCAGGGTGCTTTGCCTGGACACTTCTGCACATACTATCAGAGAATCTCACCTTTTCTTAGGTCTAAAAAGATGGAAAAAAAGGAGTCTAAGAAGATAAGATACTTTGAGGGTTCCTGAAATCCTGAGAAGTCTTTGTTTTCTCCTATGACTCAGTTTCCTCTTATAAATAGCAACTGCAGAAACACTTAGGACCCATCAGGTGAGCAGAAATGTGGAAACTAACAGGTTCACATTAGTAAAATCTTTTGGTGTCATCTGACGAAAATGTTCCACGATGATACGTGCAAGGCATTTCGTGGTTTTTGATTGTTTTCTTTTTATTTTGTTTTATTTATTTTGTGCATGAGAGAAAAAATGTGAGAAGAGGGGCAGAGAGAGGGAGAGAGAAAGAATCCCAAGCAGGCTCCCCACTCTCAGCACGGGGCCTGAAGTGGGCCTCAAAGTCACAAACGGTGAGATCATGACCTGAGCCGAAATCAAGAGTCGGATGCTCAACTGAGTGAGCCCCCCACGTGCTCTTTGCTTGTTGTTTTCTAATTCCTTTAGCAGGATGAGTGCCACAGAATGATCATGACCTCTTCTTGCTGCAATGGTCCATAGAGAGCTAGTCTGCAGTGCCCTGACTGAAGTTCACAGAAGGCCTTAAGCAGGGGCTCTGACTCTCCGTAACTGCACCTAATTTTTGTGGATATGCGTGTTTTTGGAGAGAGGTCCACTGCTTTCATGGCTTTTCCGGGATTCAGGGTCCCAACCTCCTGATCTTACACATAGAGAAGTTGAGAACGATGGAAAACGNAGCGTCTGACTTCGGCTCAGGTCATGATCTCACTGTTTGTGGGTTTGAGACCCGTGTCGGGCTCTGTGCTGACAGCCTGCTTCAGATTCTGTATCTCCCTCTCTCTCTGACCCTCCCCTGCTCATGCTCTCTCTCTCTCTCTCTCAGAAATAAATAAAACATTTAAAAAGTTTTTAAAAAAGAGCTGTAGGGGTGCCCTTGGGTGGCTCAGGTCCGTTAAGCATCCAACTTTGGCTCAGGTCATGATCTCATGGTTGGTAAGTTTGAGCCCCATATCTGGCTCTGTGCTGACAGCTCAGAGTCTAGAGCTGCTTCTGATTCTGTGCCCTCCCCTCCCCTGCTCATGCTCTCTCTCTCTCTCAAGAATAAACATTTTAAAAAATTTAATTATAAAAAAGAGCATTGGACAACTGCTTTATTATTCCCCTGTATCTTTTCAGCCCACTTTTCAGGCAAATAGTTTCCAAAGCCTCCCTGCTACCACGTACCATGCTCTGCCTTGGGGAGAGGGTTGTCAGATTTACAAACAAACCAGCAGCAATAACAGCAATGAAAGGATGCCTAGTTATATTCGCACCTCACATACACAACAGAGAATGTTCTAGTATAAGAAGATCCCATATCTGAAATCCACATTTCACTATGAACCCTCTATGGGGACGCCAAAGCCACCTGACTTGTAGAGCACATTTAAGATAGAGTCATCTGGGAACAGAGACTGGGGCGCCTGTACAGGTCAACAAGTCTGAAGGGAACCCAAGGGAAACACATAAAACCATGACCGAAGGGTTAAGTAGTAATTTTCTAGGCTAAGTGGGCTGAAGGAAGCCTCTTAAAATTGAGGAAGACTGAAACTAGGGAGTCAGAATACAGCCCCCTCCTGACCTAAAGGCAGTAGGAAG
Organism: Crocuta crocuta; assembly: GCF_008692635.1. Taxonomy (NCBI): domain Eukaryota; kingdom Metazoa; phylum Chordata; class Mammalia; order Carnivora; family Hyaenidae; genus Crocuta; species Crocuta crocuta. The sequence goes on along the minus strand of NW_027551578.1, from coordinate 1,670,105 downwards.
TGTGCAGGGGCTCCCCCTCTCCCATAAATGGAAGCTAGCAGGACACAAGGCTGGTATGGGCTCCCGTGACACCTTGTGGGGCATCAGAAGAATGCCCCTTCCATACGGAAAAAGCCCTAAATTACTGTTTCTCAATAATAACAATCACCAAAATAAAGTAGGCCTATATAAATTTTGCCAGTGTAATTATTAAACATAAAATCACAGAAAGTGGAAAATTTAATCACAAATCATTAGAAACTCAAGGTCACCAGACTAGTCAATAAGCACACATCAACAGTTTGCTTTCGTGGTGACGTTGCTACGGTAGTGTCATTGGCCAATTGTCCCACTCTCTTGCGTCCTGTAAAAATCGTTGCTAGATTTCACTGCTTTAGTTGTGATATTTTAGGCCTTGCGTCCTTGAAAATAGATTTAAGTTCTGAGGAACTATATTGGCGAAGTTAATTATATTCTGAGAACTTCAAATTTGTGCAAAGGCATCTGATAAGCCATAGCTGCAAATGCATTAAAAGACACTAACAGATGATTTCAGAAAGTAACCTGAGGCTTTTAGCTCCTCATATGTTGATATCCTCTCGATATCACATTGCTTATATAGGTCAGATCTATTTCTTTTATAAATTATACTCCAAAGCACTACATGTACGTTATCATTCTCAAATACATGGCATCTAAATCCCTGAGAAGGTCGTGACGCTGAGCATCTAAACCTGTCTTTAAAAATGGTATTGTTGTAAGTACAAAAAAAAGGGAAACCTGGATGACTCAGTCAGTTGGGTGTCTGACTTCAATCAGATCATGTTCTCACAGTTCCTGAGTTAGGGCCCCATGTCGGGCTCTGTGCTGACAGCTCAGAGCCTGGAGCCTGCTTCAGATTCTGTGTCTTCTCTCTCTCTGAACCTCCCCAGCTCATGCTCTGTCTCTCTCAAAAATAAACATTAAAAATTTTAAAAATTAAATATAATTTTTTTTCAAATTAATTTGTAGGATAGTTGGGCTGTCGTGGGATTTGGAGATTAAGGGGTTTTTATTAGCCTTTTTCTAGTATTTCCTACATGGAGAAATTGGAATCAATATAAGAGACTCTACAATTTTTTTAGCTTCAATAATATGTATTTTATAAATATAGCCAATTTGTTTTTCTTCAAAAGACTCCTGAATTCCTTCCATGCTTTTGAGATCATTATGTACATTGAGTTTTGGTTCCTAAAGCTATCTGCTAATGATATTAATTTTACTTAAAATGCTATGCCTACTCATTCCTGAGCAAATACGTTTAAAAGTGAATTTTAAATTTGTTTTAAATTTTATTTTAATTCCAGTGTAGTGAACATACAGTGTTATGTTAGTTCCAAGTGTACCATACAGTGATTCAGCAATTCCTTATATTACTCAGTGTTCATCAAGGTGAGCGTACTCTTTTTTATTTTTTTACTTTTTAAAAAATGTTTATTTATTTATTTTGAGAGAGAGACAGAGAGAGTGAGCGGGGGAAGGACAGATAGAGAGGGGGAGAGAATCCCAAGCGGGGTCCTCACCACTTGATGAGGGGCTCAAAACTCACAAACTGTAAGATCGTGACCTGAGCCAAAACCAAGAGTTGGACATTTAATCGACTGAGCCACCCAGATGCCCCAAGGTAAGTGTACTCTTTTTTTGTGAATATAATTTATTATCAAGTTAGCTAACATACAGTGTGTACAGTGTGCTCTTGGTTTCGGGAGAAGATTCCCATGATTCATCACTTACATACAACACCCAGTGTTCATCCCAAGTGCCCTCCTCCATGCCCATCACCCATTTGCCCTTCTGCCCCACCCCACCCCCATCAACCCTAGGTTTGTTCTCTGTATTTAAGAGTCTCTCTTACGGTTTGCCTCCCTCCTATTTAAAACTATCTTTCCCCTTCCCTTCCCCCATGGTCTCCTGTTGAGTTTCTCAAATTCCACATATGAGTGAAATTATATGATATCTGTCTTTCTCTGACTGACTTATTTCATTTAGCATAATACCCTCGAGTTCCATCAACAATGCTGCAAATGGCCAAATTTCATTCTCTCTCATTACCAAGTGGTATTCCATTGTATAGATAAACTACATCTTCTTTATCCATTCATCCATTGATAGACATTTGGGCCCTTTCCATAATTTGGCTATTGTCAATAGCACTGTTATAAACACTGGGGTACATGCGCCCTTATGAATTAGCACTCCTGTATCCTTTGGATAAATTCTAGTAGTGCTATCTCTAGGTCATAGGGTAATTCTATTTTTAATTTTTTGAGGAACCTCCACACCGTTTTTCAGAGTAGGCTGCACCAGTTTACATTCCCACCAACAGTGCAAGAGGGTTCCCATTTCTCCACATCCTCACCAGCATTTGTTGTTTCCTGAGTTGTTAATTTTAGCCACTCTGATCGGTGTCAGGTGGTATCTCAAAGTGGTTTTGATCTGTATTTCCTTGATGATGAGTAATGTTGAGCATCTCTTCATATGTCTGTTAGCCATATGGATGTCTTCTTTGGAAAAGTGTCTATTCATGTCTTCTGCCCATTTCTTCACTGAATTATTTGTTTTTAAGGTATTGGGTTTGGTAAGTTCTTTATAGATTTTGGATACTAACCTATTATCCAATATGTCATTTGCAAATATCTTTTCCCATTCCATCAATTGCCTTTTAGTTTTGTTGACTTTTTCCTTTGCTGTGCAGAAGCTTTTTATCTTGATGAGGTCCCAATTGTTCATTTTTGCTTGTATTTCCCTTGCCTTCAGAGACATGTTGAGTAAGAAGTTGCTGTTGCTGAGGTCAAAGAGGCTGTTGCCCGTTTTGTCTTCTAGGATTTTGATGATTTCCTGTCTCACATTTATGTCTTTTCATCCATTTTGAGTATATTTTTGTGTATGGTGTAAGATTTCCTGTCTCACATTTATGTCTTTCATCCATTTTGAGTATATTTTTGTGTATGGTGTAAGATTTCCTGTCTCACATTTACATCTTTCATCCATTTTGAGTATACTTTTGTGTATGGTGTAAGAAAGTGGTCCAGTGTCATTCTTCTGTATGTTGCTGTCCAGTCCTCCCAGCACCATTTGCTAAAAAGACTGTCTTTTTTTTCCATTGGGTACTCTGTCTTGTCAAAGATGAGTTCCCCATATATTTGGGGGTCCAATTCTGGGTTCTGTATTCTATTCTATTAGTTTATGTGTCTATTCTGTGCCAATACCATACTGTGTCTTGATGATTACAGCTTTGTAGTAGAGACTAAAGTCTGGGATTGGAATGCCTCTTGCTTTAGTTTTCTTTTTCAACATTACATTGGCTATTTGGGGTCTTTTGTGTTTCCATACAAATTTCAGGATTGTTTGTTTGTTCTAGGTTTGAGAAGAATGCTGGTGCAATTTTGATTGGGATTGTATTGAATGTGTAGATTGCTTTGGGTAATATTGACATTTTAACAATATTTATTCTTTGATCCATGAGCATGGAATTTTTGCCATTTCTTTGTGTCTTCTTCTCTTAATTCCCTCTACCTGTTTCACCCATCTGCCTCCCCACCCCCACCTCCTCTCTTGTAACCATCAGATTTTTCTCTATACTTAAGAGCCTAGGGTGTTTGTTTGGGGTTTTTTAGTTTGTCCCTCTTTTATTCTCCCCCCAACACACACTTTGTTCATTGTTTTGTTTCTTAAATTCCACATATGAATGAAATCATAATATATTTGTCTTTCTCTGGCTGACTTATTTTGCTTAGCATTATACTAATAGTCCAGTGTGTGTGTGTGTGTGTGTGTATACCACATCTTCTTTACATTATCCATTCATCAGTCAGTGGACACTTGGGCTGCTTCAAGGATTTGGTTGTTGTAAATAATGCTGCAGTAAACATAGGGGTGTATGTGTCCCTTCAAATTAAAGTTTTTGTATTCTTTGGGTAAATGCCCAGTAATGCAATTACTGGATTGTAGGGTAGTTCTATTTTTAATTTTTGAGGAACCCCCATATTCCCTTCCACAGTGCTGCACCAGTTTTCATTCCCATCAAACAGTACATGAAGGTTCCTTTTTCTCTACATCCTCACCAGTACTTGTTTCTTGTGTTTTCCATTGTAGCCATCCTGACAGGTGTAAGGTGATATCTCATTTTGGTTTTGATTTGCATTTCCCAGATGATGAATGATGTTGAGTATCTTTTCATGTGTCTGTTGCCCATCTGTGTGTCTTCTTTGAAGAGATGTCTGTTCGTGTCTACTGCCCATTTTAAATTGGATTATTTGCTTCTTGTGTGTGTTGAGTTGTATAAGTTCTTTATATATTTTGGACTAACCTTTATAGGCTTTGTCATTTGCAAATACCTTCTTCCATTCAGTATGTTGTCTTTTAGTTTTGTTGGTTTTTTCCTTTGCTGTACAAAGGCTTTTTATTTTGATATAGTCCCAGTAGTTTATTTTTGCTTTTGTTTCCCTTGTTTAAGGAGACATATCTAGACAAATGTTATCACAGCTGATGTTAGGGACATTACTGCCTGTGCTCTCTTTTAAGATTTTTATGGTTTCAAGTCTCACATTTAGGTCTTTAATCCATTTTAAGTTTATTTTTGTATATGGTATGTAGCTGTCCAGTTTTCCCAACACCATTTGTTGAAGGGACTATCTTTTTCCCATTGCATAGTCTTACCTCCTCTGCCTAAGATTAATTGACCATATAATTATAGGTTCATTTCTGGGCTCTCTATTCTATTCTGTTGATCTATGTATCTACTTTTGTACCAATAGCATGCTGTTTTGATTAGTACAGCATTGTAATATAACCTGAGGTCTAGGATTGTGATACATCCAGGTTTGTTTTCCTTTTTCAAGATGCTTTGGCTATTCAGGGTCTTTTGCGGTACCATAGAAATTTTATGACTGTTCTAGTCTGTGAAAAAATGCTCTTGATATTTTGATAGGGATTGCATTAAATCTGTAGATTGCTTTGGATAGTGTGAATATTTTAATAATATTTGTTCTTCCAATCCATAAGCTTGGAATGTTTTTCCATTTGTTTGTGTTGTCTAAAAGTGGATTTAAAAAAAAGTATATCTTTTAAAATCTAGAAATTTTAAAAGGTTGAAATCTAGAATTTACATCTTCATTAAACATTAAGAATTTCTAGAACAAAATTATGTAATTGGCTTTTCATGACACGAAGACAGCAACTCAACTTTCCCACTGGGTATCCGATAATGTTTCAAATTTACATTTGGTAAACTTGTTTTCAATACACTCCAATATTTCACTAGAGTTGGATAGTATAAAAAATGCTGGTAGTTCAAAAGGCTTTTTTTTTTGGTCTGCACCATTTCTTACCAAGTTTAAAGAATGTGTGGAACTTGACATGAAATGTCAGAGCCCAAGTAGAGTGAAAAGAGTGTTCCTCTGTCACCTCAGCCCAGCAGGAGGCCTCTGACTGGGGCAAGGTGTGGAGGGTACCCACACAGGGTGGGGTTGGAGAAGTGGCCCAGGGCTGGCAGTCACAGCCTACATTGGGGTAAAGTGGGAATTCCCACAGAGGGGAAGCCTAGCCAGGCATCAGAGTGTGAGCAGGAGGTTAGGGTGTCCACATGAGTGAGGGCAGTGCAGCACAGAGAATCTGAGCCAGTGTGATGGGAGGTGCGCAGGGGAGATGCAAGCTTGGGCACATACAAGGAAACTGATCAAATTGTGTAAGAATATTAAGGATAATGGGAGCCAAGTTTCTTACATTTAGAGAAGGTTACAAATATGGAAGGGGAAAGAGCTAGAATTAGACCTATGTGTTAGATTGGGATTGAAAGTAATTGTATGAACTCAATATATAGATACAGAGAAGTAAACACAGGTGGAAATGTATGTAGGTATGCTCACAAACATATGTGTCTGTACATACACATACATATATATATTTAACATTGTTCACTAACTTGCTTGGAAACAATGGCATCTCAATGGCAATGAATACACCTAGGGTGCACATCTTGGCTTCTAAACTCCATTTTCCACTTAAAAGAAGTGGGAGAAGTTAACTGATTCTAGCTGCTGGGCAGGAAAAGTGCGAGATAAACTTGGAACATCTTGTGTTGAAGTGCTCAAAGAAAGAGGAGTTACTTGTCAAAAGGACACAGAAGTCAGCTTGCAGGGCCCCCTACTGATCAGATTGGGAACAACACAATCATCTGAATAAATAATAATGGTAGCGTTTTTAATTCATTAAAAAATAGAGAAATGAATGTCCATACAATTATTAAAAGTAAATAATAAGTCAAAGGTTTGATGAGTAATGGTATATTTAAATAGTGTTAAAATACCACCCCACAACCCACTTCTGAATTTTGAAAGGGAAAAGTGTACCTTCACAGTGAAGACTGGAAAAGTCTACGTTTACCAGGGGATCCAAATTAACATCATCAAGGACGGAACGAGTCAAATCCTATGTCACCTAGGATGCGGTGAGAAGAACACAGAGTCACTTCTCACCTGGATCGAATTATGAGGAAACATCAGACAAGCCAAAACAGAGGAACACTCCAGAACATAACTGGCCTGTGATCTTCTGAAGTATCAAGTTTACAAAAGTCAAGAAATGACTGAAATATTGTTCCAGACTGAAGGAGACTGAGATCGATGAACGCATGTATCCATCATAGGTTATTGGGACAATTGTCAGAATGTGAAGGGGCCTGTGGATGAAATGATAGTTCTCTACCCATGTAAGTTTACTGATTTCAAAATCAGCTTGTGATGTGGTTATGTGAGGGAATATCCCCATTTGTAGGAAATCCACACTAAATGTGCAAGCATGATAGAGGACTCAGGCTATCAAGGAACTCTCAAATGGTTTAGGAAAAAAAGTTCCTCATTATCCAAGTTTTTGATTGTTTCATAATGAAAAAAATAATGCACAGAAGGAGGAATACAAAATGTCACACCATTTGTTTTAAATGTGTTTTAATCCACTGTGTTTTCTACATACATTTGCAGCACAGCTGTATTCCCGGCCCAAATAAATTTTTTACTAAATTTAGTATCTGTGTTTCGCACACAGCGTGTTTTAACTTAGAATTTGTAAACTTGCAAAGTAAGATGTAATAAAATTTTAAGGTCAGAAGTAAATATAAAGTGATATGTATGTAACAAGCAGGTAATTTATTTATATACCAACTAAATTCCCAGGTCATTGGAAGTAACTGCTATAATACAATTAGTGAACCATTTTGTAGGAATTTCTAACTTATTTCTGTGTACTAGTTTGTGGCTTATTAAGAGAATATTAGCCATTAAAAATGATTTTGCCATAATGAAAGCAAATGTAAATTGGAAACTCAAAATATTCTGTTTTCAGCAAACAAATCTCATAAGAGATAAACAACAAATCAACTTCAAGATTTTTTTAAATGTTTATTTATTTATTTATTTATTTATTTATTTATTTATTTTTGAGAGAAAGAAAGAGCAGAGGAGGGGCAGAGAGAGAGAGAGGGAGACACAGAATCAGAAGCAGGATCCAGGCTCTGAGCTGTCAGCACAGAGCCTAATTCGGGGCTCGAACTCACAAACCGTGAGATCATGACCTGAGCTGAAGTCGAATGCTTAACTGACTGAACCATTCAGGCGCCCCTCAACAAATCAAATTCAAAAGATCAAATTTAGCTAGTGTCTCATTTTTAATTTTAAGATGCAATTGGTATATGAATCAGAAAAGCAGCTCTCTGTCTAGAAGCAGTTTATTTTAGTAATTGTTTGGGTAGAAATGTCTCTCCTCCATCCAACATGTTTTATCTCAAAGTAGAACAATACATAGACATCTCCCACTTAGCATTAGTTAATCCATTCTCGAAATTCAGATGCTCTGAACAACAAAAATAGTCTTTTGCCTCATTATTTTCAATGGGAAAATGTATTATACATTCTATGTCAACAGAAAATCCCAAACAACTTACTAAGGCACAAGTAAAACACAGTAAAATGCTTATTACATGTAAATCACAAACTCGTGAAGGGATATGAAATGCTTAAAACATTTTTCCTGGTCACCTCACAATTAATATGCTTGTTCTGTATTCAATAGCACATAGAGTTTCCATGCAATATTACATTTGCAATACAACACAGTAGATAACAGACACCAACAAATGAATCTGATCGCGAAAATGCCAGCAGAAGTCTGCAATAAATTAAGGCAATTTCCTACAATGCTACTTACCAAGGGAAGTGGACACTTGGAGCTTACACAACTTAAGGAGCTCTTGCTGTAGAAATGCTCGGCTCCTGATACATCTTCAGAGAAGGTAGGTGACACTACACTCTGAAAAAATTGCCAAGGAGAGCTCGCTTACACTCTCAGCATTTATTTGTATAAATTTCATTATATGGTGCTACAGAGACGTGAGGCTATCTTTATTTATTTTATTTTTTAAGTATTTATTAATTTTAAGAGAGAGGGAGAGAGCGCACACACACACACACACACACACACACACACACACACACGTGGGGGAGGGGCAGGGAGCGAGGGAGACATAGAAACCGAGGCCGTCACCACAGAGCCCGACGCAGGGCTTGAACTCAAGTACTTCGAGACCATGACCTGAGCCAAAGTCAGACATTTAACCGACTGAGCCACCCAGGTACCCCGAGGCCATTTTTTAAAGCAAAGCTTTCCACCCTTTGGACTCGTGTCAAAAATGAGAATGCTTATGACATTTTAAACCTCCAGTGTCCAAGGGTTCGATCTCATGCTCTTCCAGGTCTTCACCGCAGTCTTTCTCGAGCCCAGTGGCCAATAACCCCACAGCCGGAGATTTGGGGGAGCTCTCTGACTTCTTTTTTGCTCTCTCTTCCAAGCCTGCTTCCTCTGCCAGAGTCATAGCCTGGGCATCGACTGTCTCCTTAGAGTCTCTGCCATCAGCCACAAATTGCAGTGCTGATTTCTTCTGTAACCACATATTATTTGTAGAAAAGCTCTTTGTTACCCCTTGCCAATAACAGTCCATCTGCAACCTGGACCAGGTTTTGGAATGTTCTCCATATGAACGTGAGCAGACATCTTCACATTGAGAAACATGTACATTCTATAAGAGTTGGGCTCGAATGCAAAACCAAGCCATAGGGTACCCTTGTGCACTGACCCCGCTGGAAGGAGGCACTTTATTTATTTATTTTTAAGTTTATTTATTTTGAGAGGAGAGAGAAAAACGTGAGTGGAGGAGGGGCAGAGGGAGAGGAGAGAAAGGGAGAATCCCAGGCAGGCTCTGCACTGCTAGCATGGAGCCTGATGCGGGGCTCCAGCTCACCAACCATGAGATCATGACCCACGCCAAAGTCCAACGCTTAACTGACTGAGCCACCCAGGCGGCCCTGGAAGGAGGCACTTTATTTCCATCTTTCATAAAACTGTTATACTGATTTTCACAACAATGAAGGCAGTTTTGCGCCGTCTATCAAAAATTGTCATAATAAGCAATCGATGGCCTCTTTGGGGTCAACAAATAAAAAATAGTTTTTTAATATTTAAAATAACAAAGATATAATGATGTCTGTAGTGTTAAGGGCATCCCCTTAGTTGAGGGGCATTGTGCCGTGCACAACCTGAACAGTTATACATGGCTGCCACTACCCTGATTTATACATCCCAATTCATGACAGCCCATTAAGAGAGCCTTGCATATAGATGCTGACAAGTGTCAGATGTCCAGACATCTACTAACTTACTTCACCAACTCATGGCCGTGCTTACCGGAGTAAATCCATTCTCTTTTCCTCTCCCATGGGAGACGGGAGAAGTGCTGCTCATACACGTGTATGGGCTTCTCATTCCCTCTTGCTCTGACCCCACACAATGCTCTCCTCTCTGCCCAGAAGTTCCGGGGGCAAATGATAAAACTCAGACAGTTTTGGGGCACTACATCCCTTTGTTTTGTTCCTCTACCTTAAGCCTTCTGGTAGGGGTTCTCTAAACAACTCTTTCAAACTAATCTTGTTGCCACATACTATGATCCGGTCTCTTCCTTCTGTCAAGTTCAGTACCTTCCCCTAAAGTTTGGCTTTTACCGGTAGAAAGGAGGCTGCAAACATTTACTTTGATTTTTGGAGCACGAACAGCTATAAGAATTTTGTGATGCTATTGATTTTAAGGGAAATATATTTTTTCGAGTTTGGGGTTGGCAAATCTGGGATGAGAGGTGCAATTCTAGATGGGTAGTTTCAAGACTCGGATGGATGCATCACGGCTCAGCAGAGCAGGAACTGCTGGGCTCCTGTCTTCCTGAAAGAAGTATACATGTATACACATAGCCATGGTGTACTTCTTTAGAAACCATCGCCAGTTTTCCCCACTTTAGAGATTAATCCTAGGAATGAATGGTACAAATTGGAGTGTCCTGTCTCTCTTTTAAAAAATCTCCTCCAAAGTGAGTTTGAGAGATATAGTCCAGATATAGTCCAGTAAGGGACAGGAAGAAAATACTAGAAGTTTGATTTGTATTTCATGTCATCCATTTAAATGTTTACCTTTTGCAGGGCACCTGGGTTAAGCATCAGACTTCAGCTCAGGTCATGATCTCATGATTCGTGAGTTAGGGCTCCATGTCAGGCTCTATGCTGACAGCTCAGAGCCTGCAACCTGCTTCGAATTCTGTGTCTCCCTCACTCTTTGCCTCTCTCTCTCTCTCTCTGTCTCCCTCTATCCCTCTCTCCCTCTTTCTCAAAAATAAATAAACATTATGGGGCACCTGGGTGGCTCAGTTGGTTAAGCATCGACTTCAGCTCAGGTCATGATCTCACTGTTCATGGGTTCAAGCCCCGCCTTGGGCTCTGTGCTGACAGCTCGGAGCTTGGAGCCTGCTTCAGATTCTGTCTTCATCTCTCTCTTCATCTCTCTGCCCTGCCCCTGCTTGCACTCTCTCTCTCTCTCTCAAATATAAAATAAAACATAAAAAATTTAAATGTTTACCTTTTATATATCATTTATAATCCACCTAATAGTTTAACATAGTACAGTCTATAATTTAACTTTTTTTTTTTTTTTCTGAAGAGAGGAGCACAGTAATAAACATTTGGAGATCACTGCTCCAGGGACCCAGATAGTTCCCTAAATATCTTTCCTTCTGTTCATTCTGTGAATCATTAGACCCCGTTTACTGCCACATCTGCTCCCTGAAATATGCACTGGGCGGCACCAGCTCTCATCCTTCACTCAAGCAGTCACTGCGGGCTGCGCTGGGGTTACCTAAAGGGAAAAGGGCGGTCTCCCCAGTTTGCTGTCACCCACAAGAGCAGCTCTTCCTACTGAACAGTTAGTGCAGCCCACGTTCACAATCACAGGCTCTGGCACCAGAGGGGGCGTAGATCCCAGCTGGTCCCTCGGGAGCAATGTGGCTTTTGGGAGCGGTGTGTGTCTTCTCACCAAGACTTAATGCTCATCCATAATATGGAGGAGAAAATAGTGTGACTCTCAGTGGGCTGTCATGAGGATCATGAGACAATTCACCTCGGTGCTCAGCAGTACCTGGCTCAGCAGTACCAGCATCAAGTGGACTCTTGATAAAAGAGAAAATTGATATGATAGTTATTATTATACTATCATACTAATGGAACTTGTAATTTGAGATGACATTTTTTAATGTTTATTTGTTTATTAAATTTTTTAAATGTTTATTTTTGAGAGGAACAGAATGCAAGTAGGAGAGGAGCAGAGAGAGAGAGAGGGAGACACAGAATCGGAAGTGGGCTCCATGCTCTGAGCTGTCAGCATGTGACCTGATGCGGGGCTCGAACTCACAAACTGTGAGATCATGACCTAAGCTGAAGTTGGATGTGTAACCACCTGAGCCTCCCAGGGGCCCTGTAACATTTCTTTTTGAGAGAAAGAGAGAGGCGGGGGCAGAGAGTGAGGGAGACACAGAATCCAAAGCAGGCTCCAGGCTCTGAGCTGTTAGCACAGAGACTGATGGGATACTGAACTCATGAACCGTGAGATCATGACCTGAGCCAAAGTGGGACGCTTAACTGACTGAGCCACCCAGGCACCCTGAGAACACTTTAAAGCAAGGTCTCTTTGCCTGGATTTCCAAGATTAACCTGCTTTCGACCGAATTCTGCTCTTCTGTGAAGAATGAGTTAGCCAGCTGCCAGTGGGTTTCTTCTGAATCTTTTCTGAACTTTTTAGGCTCTTCCCTGGAGAAAAGTTCTAAAGGAAGACAAAGTGGAGAAATACTCTCACCTCAAGGAATGTGTAGGAAATAGTTAATTTTGCCAAAAAATAGTGCCTTGGACATAGAAAACGCTCAGTGAATCCTGCTATAGACTGTTTGTGTCCCTCCAGAATTCATGTGTTGAAAACATAATGTGCAAAGTGACAGCATTGGGAGGTGGGGTCTTTGGGAGATGTTAGGTCATGACATGGAGCCCTCATGGACAAGATTATCATCTTCATAAGAGAGACCCCACAGGGATCCCTTGCCCCCTCCACCACCGGAGGCTACAGGGAGAAGATGGTCATCTGTGACCCAGGAAGTGGCCCTCTAATAGCCATGGAGCCTGCCAGTGCCTTGAGCTTATACTTCCGAGGCTCCAGGCGTATGAGAAATAAATGTCTGTTGTTTAAACCACCCAGTCTATGGTGCTTTTGTTACAGCAGGCAAAACTACAATAAAGCTTGCCTCTTACATCTAAAAATAACACAAATACTAACAATAATAAAAAAAGGCACATGTGGCCATTGACATGTAATGAACGTCATCTCTCCTCTGTGGAGTCAAGGGCTTAATTAGGTTTGGACAACAATGTAGAACATGATTAAATACAAACACCAGCAAGATGTCTAAATGTTCAGTTCCTCTTCCCGTTACTTTTCTGCTAAAACAAAAGTTTAAACTTTTTGTAATCAGGTCAACATACATACCACTTTCCCATAACATTGCAAGTAATTTGGTATTTTTCAAAGATATCATTTGGTTCCTGATAGAAGGCTAAAAGTTGGAGGTCCATAAAAATGACTCGTCAACTTTTATGTATGCCTTCTGTGTGCCAGAAACTATGCTAAATGGTTTACAAGGAACATCTAATTTAATCCTCAAAACTAGCCTTATGAGGTCGGTATTCTCACTATTCTTACTCCATGTGTGATGCTTTAAGCGGTGAGCTCAGTGTTCCAAGTTCATACAGCTAGTATCTGATGGGAATAGTATTCAAACACAGCCAGTCTAATTCCAGGTCAGACTCGTAATAGTTTTTGACTGTCACCTGCTCCCCAGCTCCACTCCCGTTTAGGGACAATCAGTAGTACCTAAAGCACAGTGACTGTGTGTGAGGGGTGGCCACTGGCTTCAATTATTTCTATCCAGGGAGGAAGGGCTGCCTCATACATTCTGCTTCAGCTCTTTCTTATGCCCAGGAAAGTATCCATCCTCCAAAACATCAGTATTAATTGTTGTTCAGGGATAAATCAAGCTTCTGGGGTCACACACCATTTACTATGTCATCCATATTTCTTCCAGAAAACCTAAGTAGCATTCACTTGAAAACAAGAAGAAATGATGGGAGGGGGTGTTAAGAGGGACTCCCAGAAATGTCTCTGGACCGATAATGATCACTAGCTCTTATGTTATTCTTGGAGTCACTTGTGGTGAAATGTATGAATTTGCCCAAGATGACTTGGCCCCTCATAATAATCAAAAGCTCCCAGGATGGGTCAAGGTATTACCCCATTTGCTGTAATTCTGCAGGTTAAATATATTTATCAGCCCTTTCCTGAGGATGCTATTATAGGGCAGGAGTTGGGCGATGACTAGGGGGCAGAAACATATTGGGTGGGAGGGAGCCTAGGACATTTGTATGAAGGAGAAACCAGCTTTCCTTGATGATGGAGCATTTATTCTGCTCTCAGACTCCTGCCCAACCAGGACTGATGGGGTGCCTTTGGGCACCTTTGGGCAACAGGACTCTTTCTAAATTTTCTTTTTTTGGTCCAAGAATAAAGGCCAATCAAGACTTGCCTTCATCTTTCGACTTTGTCTCCCTGGCCAGAGACACTCAACCCAACACCTTCTTTGGGCTGCTGGAGTGTGGCAAGAGGCGGCATACTGGGCGTATAACCTTAGGTACCATGACTGGACTTCACTGAACCTTAATTTTAACATCTGAAGGGTGGTGATGTTGTGAGGGTTAACGAAGACAATGTTAAGTTGTTATCATGGACTTGAGGAAAATCTCTTGAACGAAATGTGTTTCAGCTTGCCGAACTAGAGGGCAAAACAGTATTTTAAATAATATTTTTATTTCGCATGTTTATATGTAAACACAGAATTAAATGTATACACAGAAATATAATATTTAAATACATTTGATATATATTTGTGTTTATCCTAAGATGCTTCTCTACCCTTCTGAGCAATGCGAGAGGGGTGGGTTTTTACAGAGAATCGCCAAACTACTTGACCTAATTGAAAGGCCAGCCTTGCACAGCTTTGTAAGTGAAAGCCTTCAACTGGGAGGGGTTGACAAAAACTGAGAAAAACCAGTCAATTAATATTGAAAAAACACTATCCAACCACAGCTATAAAACAATTAGATATAATTCTTTAGTTTTGATTTTAGTCTTCACGAAGGTCCTTGGGGAAAGGGAGAGGCAGAAAAGGCAGGGGCAGACTCATTNCCGATGCGGGGCTCAAGCCCACGAACCGTGAAATCATGACCTGAGCTGAAGTCGGACGCTTAACCGACTGAGCCACCCAGGCGCTCCTGTCCGGTAATTCTTAAGTTTTATTTTTGAACTGGAGTTTTGTGAGCGGAGGGGATGGGACTGTGGAGCACATGCATGAGCCGAGGAGACCACCCAATAGCCGTGCCCACCGTTCCTTGCCTCCTCATGTTCAAATGCTCTTCTCCTGCCTGGTGAGTGCAGCTTGAACGTGGCACCCAGTGCGTGGGGTTCAGCAAGACAAGACAAGCGCGTTACATCTGTGACCGAGTCAACGGGAGCACACTTTACCTACAACGCAGAGCGTGCTTTGAGCACAGACAGAAGGCAATGGCCTCTGGTGAACATCTCAGAACCCGGTCCTAACCTTTCTCACTCACGTGACCTCCCTGGGTTAGCCAAGCGCTTAGGCTGAAAGCGGTGACTTAGAAGCAAAGGGAAAGAAAGGGCAGCCCACTCTCCCTGTCCTTTCGAGATCCTTACTCAACAGTAAGCTGAGGGCAGGAGGGTTGGTGATACACACGTGTCTCACCAGGTGAGGGAAAGACAGCTGAGCTGGTCTTGTGCGGGATTTCTACTGTACTGTCCTGGTAAGAACAGGGTGCGTGTGCCCATACCAGCTGCCGAGGCCACGTGTGGATTTTTTAAAACTGGCATTGCCAGATGAATGGTAAAATTCATGCTCATAATGAAATTTTTATTTACTTAGAATGATATTAAATGCAAAGCGAAAACACTAACCGTGACACGTGGAAAGAAGGACCATGGAGGAAATGAGCTTTCTATTTTAGTATCTTTAACAACCGTTTGTGCTGTTGAACAAAAGCTCCTATATCTTCATTTTGCACTGGGCCTGGAAATTATGTAGCCAGCCCAGGATCAGCTGTGCAGTGTCTCAGTGACCCAGTGCCATGAATGCCATGAGCCCCCTGCCCTGATGCCACAGTAGCATCACACAAGCCTCTCCAACTGAAAGAGAACTTTAGGATATAGTGGGGGGGAGGTCCTCAAATTTCTGAATTGTAGTGCTCTGCCCCAACTGCCGTAACAAAATACCCAAAGCTGGGTGGCTTAGACAACATACACTTTATTTTCTCACAGTTCTGGAGGCTGAAAGTCCAGGGTCAAGGTGTCGGGAGGGTTCTGTTCTTCAGAAGTCTCTCTCCTTGGCTTGCAGATAGCTGTTTTCTCCGCTGTGTTGTCAGATGATTTCCCTTCGGTGTGTATGTTCTGTGTCCTAACTTCCTCTTCTTATATGCATACCAGTCATGTTGAATTAGAACCCACCCCCAATGAGCTCATTTTACCTTAATCACTTATTTATTTATTTGCTTGTTTGCTTAAAGTAGGCTTCATGCCCAGGGCAGAGCCCAATGCAGGGCTTGAACTCACAACCCTGAGATTGGAGACCTGAGCTGAGCTCAAGAGCCAGATGCTTAACTGACTGAGCCACCCAGGTGCCCCCTTAATCACCTCTTCAAGGATCTAGGGTCTGAATCCAGTTACATTCTGAAGTGCTGGGTGTTAGGACCTCAACATAGGAATCTGGGGGCATACTCAACTGAGCCCAAAATGATTGGCAAAACAGGATCTGAAACAAAAATTGAGATCCATTTTAAAATAATAAAAGTATATTTTTGTGCACCTTTGCTAGACTAAGATGTCTTTGCAACCTTGTAGTGAAACATCCTTTGGAATGATCAAACAGAGCATCTATGTAATGCCACACACCCACAATTAAACTCCAAAGCTTTCTAATTTGGGATTTGGCTGTTTGATACTCAGTGGCAACCACTTTTTGTTTAAACTTTGTTGAAAATTTTCTAAACTCTGTCAGCTCTTCTTTTTTATTTATTTATTTTTGAGAGAGAGAGAGAGAGAGAGAGAGAGAGAGAGAGAGCGAGAGCGAGCAGCATGAGTGAGGGAGTGGCAGAGAGAGAGGGGGAGAGAGAATCCCAAGCAGGCTCCGCACTGTCAGTGCAAAGTGTGACGCAGGACTTGATCTCACAAACGTGAGACCATGACCAGAGCAGAAATCAGACCCCAGGCACCCCTGTCAGCTCCTCTGTTTTAGTAATTAGAACAAACATTCGAGGCTAGTGTTTTCCTGATAATTGAGTTGCTCGTTGTAACCAAGGGTATTTCAACATTAATGTTTATAAAAAAAATTACCGCAAATGAAGATACAGACTTGGTGAGAGGTTGCACTAAATTTAATGAAAGCCCTGACATGAGTGTTTCTTCTGGTGTCTCTCTTTTTTCTCCTACAATTAGAGTGCATATGAGACTCTGTTTAGGGGATGGCTCTGGTGTGCTGCATGGTTTTGTAGGGTGCACAGACAATCTTGTAAGAACTATCATTGTCATTGTAAGAAAACGGAGGGACAGATTGGGCTTTAACACTAAACCTACAACAATACATCGGTTCAATAATCTACGTAGACTTTGACCCTGAAAATCTAATTTATATTTCAGTTCTGTCAGGGCTAGCTATAGGTCTGTGACTTTGGAAATGCTAAGAAGTTCTCCTTTCTAGCAGGGAACATATCTCCCTGTTTCTTAGAATACCTGAGTTTCTATGACTAAGCAATCCATTCTTTTGTGTAAAACACCAACTGCCCAGAGTTGTTTCTCCTTTAAAGGTGATTGAACTTCAAGGCCGGTACTCAGATCCCTTTCTTTTATTGGAGAACAAGTGGAGTGGGGCTTGGATGTGCTTCAAGAGGGAAAATATCACCAAGAGAGACAGAAAAAGGACACGAAACAAATGTGCAAAAGGGACACGAAACAAATGTGCAAAAGCCTGGTTTCTAAGAATGTGAAAAGCTAACTTCCAATATGTATTTTTTTTTTCTTTGCTCTAAATATCTCACAGTGTCCACTCATTGAGAGCAATTAATTGAGACCCTGGGAAGAAAAGGTAGGTTGAAGCCCTAATCAGAGTTGTTTGTGCTGCTTTGCAGGGGTATGGCTGCACTAAATATTTCGTGGAAATATTAATTATCAAAACCACTCAGAAGAAACCATTTACCTGCTTCCTTTTCAACATCCCTTAATCCTTCTCCCAAATTCTCACATACCTCCTTAGCTGAAACAGAGTCCAGGTCCATCATTATAATCACTGTCTGGTACTCTCACCTCCATCATACACACCTGAGAAAAACCCACTTCAGTAAAACCCAACCCTCTGTCCCCATGTCTGCCTCTGGCAGCTGAACATAGTTGGAGAAAAATGCAACCATCCCCGGACGTCTGGGTGGCTCAGTTAGTTAAGTGTCTGACTCTGATTTTGGCTCAGGTCATGATCTCATGGTTCATGGGTTCGAGCCCTACCTCAGGCCCCGTGCTAAGAGCCTGCCTGGGATCCTCTCTCTCTCTCTCTCTCTCTCTCTCTCTCTCTCTCTGCCCCTCCCCTGCTTGTGTGCTCTTGCTCTCTCTCTCTCTTTCTCAAATTAATAAAACTTGAAAAGAAATGCAATCATTTCTTTCAGGTTTCACATTAAATTCTCAACCACAAATCCAAGTATGTTTCTCCTACCGACCGAGCCTCCACTCTACTGGTGAAATATTTTGGCTATTTCACATCTTCCTTCCTCAAACCCCTAACCTGGGGATTCTCAACTCTGGCCACACTTTTGAATTGCCTGGAAGCCCTTAAAATATTCTAATGCCCAGGTCTACTTCCAGAGAATCGGATTTAATTGGCGTAGGGCCCGGATAGGAGTGGTCTTTTAAAATTCTTCAGGTGATTCTAATATACAGCCAGGATTGAGAACTGAACACCTGCCTCAGATACAGCTGGTGACCTCTCTGAGGACTTCACTCACTGAGAAAATCAAATCAGGAAGGGAAGAAGACCCACAGACTCCCACTAAATCTACCTGCATGGGCCCCTTACCCCAATACCTTCTGAGTGAGGACCAGCCCCTCTGCTCGTGCATTCCAATCCACTGCCTACAAGCAATGAAGGACCTTGTTTTAGCAACTGTTCCCTCTCTGTCCAGCTGTCTAGCATCTCTCCTGCACCCTTCCTACTAAATCATCCCCACATCCATTCAAATATCACCTGATCTTCAGAAATCTCTTCCCAGCCTCAACCCACCTGTCACCTCCTTTTTCCCTCTTCCCTTTGTAGCAAAAATCCTCAAAATTTGTCTTTACTCAAAACCTCATTTCTTCTCCCATGTTTTGAAACCCATTCCAATCCCAGTTTTATCCCCCTTTTGCCAAATCTAGTGGTTACTTCCCAGCCCTTACTAGATCCCTCTGCAGCATTCACCATGATTGCTCTCTCGTTGAAATACTTTCTAGCCCCTACAAGTCTATCTCAGTTCCTCAACTTTCTCAGCCTCCTTCGGGGCTTTCTTCTCATTTCCCTGATCTCCTATGTGCATGTGCTCCAGGACCTGACCTCCTACCTCTCCCCTCTCTATACTGAATCCTTGGTAACGTCCGTTTTCTACCATCTATCTGCTGATGACTCCACACTTCTCCCTCCGATCCAGATCTGGTTCTTGAACTCTTTTCACCTGTCTGCTTTCCAGATACACTTAGGTGTGTTAAACCCAACACGTTCAAATCCAAGCTCTTAATCTTCTCCTCCAACTCTGCTACTCTTGCGGTAGCTCAGACAACTGTAGAATCATTCTTGATCCATCTCTTTCTCTCACTGCCTATATTTAATTCTTTGGTAAAAGCTGTGGGTTCTACCTTCAAAATATATTCTAAGTCTGACTAGTTCTCATCACCTCTATCACTCCTAATCTGGTCCCAAACACTGTCTTCTATAGTCTGGGCTATTGTCATAGTAGTCTATTTGGTCTTCCGGATTCCATTTTTGCTCTGTTCTAGTTTATTTTCCACTCAGCAGTGGAAATAAATAGAGTGATCCATTTAAGACACAAGTCAGATCTTGTTATTTCTCTGCTCTCAGATCTCCAGTGGCTCCCCACTTCACTTAAAATAAAATCCAGTCTAACAAAATGTATCAGTCAACTTCCTTTTCAGTTCATCTCCTACCATATCACTCAACTCAATGTGCCTAAGCTACACCAGCTTCCTTAATGTTTATAGAGTACAGCGGGTTGTGTGCCTGACTCAGGGGCTTTGAACTTGTTTCCTCTTCCTAAATGCAACTGGATTGTACTCTTAACTCATTCAGAGTAACTTCCCCTGACCACACACAGAGGCACCACCACCCACCCTCACCATCACTACCAACATAATCTCTTTCCCCCTACTTTTTACCCCTTACCAACAGCTGACGTATTACATATTTATTATTTTATTTTATTATTATTTTTTCTCTTCTCTCTCCTCTACTTGAGTATAGGTGCAATAAAAACAGGGTATTTGTGTGTTTTTTATAATTTATTCTCAGTGCCTAGATGAGGATTTGGCACATAGTAAGTGTTCAGTACATATTTATTGAATGAATGAATCAATCAATCAATCAATTCAATGAAGGGCATCTCAATCCCAACAAGAGAGATTTTTCCCAAAAGTTTTCTATAGCATTGTCCTATTTTGTTTTCTCTCTGCATCTCTGGTTTGATAAATTCATAAAGAAAAAATCATTTTGAGCAAGATTGGATCCTTAAGTTTCTATGTCAGATATGACTCAAATGTCACACTGGGCCAGGCCACATTTGTCTCCACATTCTCCCCCATATGTTGGTCATGGCTCAGTAGCTGTGGCTCTTTCTTTTCCCTTCCCCTGTCTCAGTTCCAGGAGATTCTGTTTGGCTCTGCCCCCTCCTTGTAGGTGATGAAGGCAATGTAGGGAGAAGCAGCAGCTGCTGTGACCCCACCTCTGCCTTCTCCTTCCATTGTGACCCAGCAACCCATAGACTTCCCAAGCCTTATCTAGCCTATGCAGTATGAGGTTGGCCAGGTCAGTCCCTGCCACCTTAGGAATTTTGTTCATGTTTGTTCCCTGCAGTGGTTTGGCCATTTGCAAAATAAAAAACTGTAGAAGTACAGACAGGAAGCAATATATTATAGTTTATGGCTTCTATGATGCCCGTCCCCATTTTCTTTCTCATCTCCAACATCAGGAATTGTCTAATAGTTGGTGAGGAGCAGGTGGGAAGTCCTGATAGAGTTACCACAGCCTGAGCTTGCGCCAACTTAGTTACTGTTCCTAGGACATGCCTGACCATCCACACTCCTCAGCATGCCAGGCCACAGGCCTTTGCACTTGAAAAGTACAAAGAGGATCATTCGAAGAAGAAAATGTTCAGGCAAACAAGTGCAAAGAGGATCATTTGAAGAAGAAAAACAAACTGGTTATTATATGAAAATCTTGGATAAGGTTGCCAAAAAAATCCTACCAGCATTAGCCATGCAAATGGAGGGACAGTAACTTGGATGACCCACAGAGTGCTTTTATAAAAAGTGCAGCATGCAAAGCAATCTTGAGAAAGAACAAAGCTGATGGCATCGCAATCCCAGATTTCAAGATATAGTGCAAAGCTATACTAATCAAAATAGTAGGGTACTTGCAAAAAGATAGACACATAAATCAATGGAAATAGGATAGGGATCCCAGAAATAAACGCACAATTGTATGGTTAATTAATCTTTGACAAAGGAGGCAAGAGTATGTAATGGAAAAATGACAGTCTCTTCAAACACAGGATTGGAAAAACTGGACAGCTGCATGCAAACGAATGAATCTGGACCACTTTCTTTCATCATACACATAAACTCAAAATGGATTAAAGATCTAAATGTGAGATCTGAGGGACACCTGGCTGGCTCAGTCCATGAAGCATGCATCTCTTGATCTTGGGGTTAGGAATTCAAATCTCACAGTGGACACAGAGCTTACTTAAAAAAATAAGTGTGAGGGGCACCTGGGTGGCTCAGTCGGTTAAGCGTCCGACTTCAGCTCAGGTCATAATCTCATGGTTTGTGGGTTCGAGCCCTGCATCGAGTTCTGTGCTGACAGCTCAGAGCCTGGAGCCTGTCTTCGGATTATGTGTCTGTCTCCCTCTCTCTCTGACCCTCCCCTGATTATGCTGTCTCTCTCTCTCTCAAAAATAAATAGAAAACATTTTAAAATTAAAAAAAAGTAAATGTGAGACCTGAAACCATAAAACTCCTAAAAGAAAACAGGTAGTAATCTCTTGGACATTGGCCTTAGCAACATATTCATGGATATGTCTGCTCAGGTAAGGGAAACAAAAGCTGAAATAAACTATTGGGACTACATCAAAGTAAAAAGCTGTTGCATAGCAAAAGAAACCAACAACAGAGTCAAAAGGGAGTCTATGGAATGGAGAAGATAGTAGTGAATGGTACGTCTGATAAGGGGTTAATATCCAAAATATGTAAGGAACTTAATACAAAAAAACCCCCAAATATTCAAATTGAAAAAATGAGCAGAGGACCTAGACAAATTTCCAAAAAATACATACAAATGTCCAACAGACACATGAAAAGATGTCCAACATCAGTAATCATCAGAGAAATAAAATCAAAACCACAATGAGATCTATCACCTTATATCTGTCAGAATGGCTAGTATTAAAAACACAAGAAAGAACAAATGTGTTGGCCAGGAGGTGGGGAAAAGGGAACCCTTGTGCACTGTTGGTGGGAATGTAAATTGGCGTAACTACTCTGGAAAACAGTATGGAGGTTCCTCAAAAAATTAAGAGTAGAATTACAAAAAAGAACAAGATCTTGCCATTTATGACAACACGGATGGACCTGGAGGGTATTATGCTATGTGAAATAAGTCAGATGGAGAAAGGCAAGTATCATCTGTGGAATCTAAAAAACAAAACAAACAAGCAAATAAAAACCAGAAACAGACTCTTAAAATACAAAGAACAAACTGGTGGTTGCCAGAGGGGAGGTGGATGGGGGAATGGGTGAGATAGGTTTATTTATTATAAAATAAATAAACTAATTTCTTGTTCTCATCCAGAGATAAAAAGTACAACACTGGGAATATAGTCAATAATATTGTAATAAGTTTGTATGGTGACAGATGATGATACACTTATCATGGTGAGCACTGAGTAATGTGTAGAATTGTCAACTGACTACGTTGTACACCTGAAACTGACACAGCAATGAAGGTCAGCTAAATGTCAATAATAAATAAAACTGTTTTTAGTGCAGCATGACAGAAGCTCTGGGTGGCTCAGAGGAACATATTGTGGGAACAATCTGTGCACCGAAAACTCTCAGAAGGTAAATAAGAATAGTGAGATTCTGAATGTCAAGTTCTGGGAAAACATTAATCAACTATTTTACCTTTAATTTTTATGTATGCATTAAGGTGATACATGATAAAAATCTGCCTAAATACTTATCAAAGAGCTTTTTCAATGCATTTAAATGAAAATGTTAATGAAAAGAAAACATTGTATCATAGTTTGAATTTTTCTTTCTTATTAAAACAAACCAGAAAAGATGGCCAAGTCTCAATGAAATATGGCTACCAGCCCCAGTTACTTAAAAGTGCAACCCTCCGGCTTAACAAAACCTAAGGACTCTACTACACAAATGGATTGCTTTTACTACCCAGAGCCCTTTGTGCAGAGTATAAACTAAAAGCTCAATATTCATCTAAAATTATATTTAATTATATTACAAAACTATATTATTTGGAAGATGTATTTAAATGACTCAAAGTTGAAAACATCTCAGTTTAATACTGCTTCCATAATTATCCTTACAGATAACATTACTTATAAAAGTTAATGATGTAAAATCATGATGGTGGTAGGTTGCCAAGCAGATGGGGAGGTTTTTTGGTTTTTGTTTTCCGATTGTTTTCTACACTTTTCTCTTTTTCCATAGGGAGAATCAGCCACCTGTCTTTAAAGGCTGCTGGTTTTTTTTTACTTTTCTTGGTTAGCATCACTTGCTTAAACAAAGTAACCCTTGGTTGCTAAACTCTTGATTCTAAACTGAAATAGCCATCTAATTTTTGTTTGGCAAGCTTTTGGATAACAATTTGATTTCCCAGTCTGTTTCTTTTGTGACCATATAATCCTCTCCCCAATGTTGCAAGCTGTGTGATCTACAAGTACTTGTGAGCTCATAACACAAAGGCTCTAAGGTTTCTTTGAGATAAGCACCATGCAAATGCAAATTTGAGACAATGGAAGACTGTGTCCATCCTTGTAACTGTTATTGCTCTATTTTGTGCTTCTTAGGGGTAGCGAAGCAAGCCATTGTTTTTAAAACACACACTCACTTTAGCTGCTGACTTTTTCCTTGGGTACCTGGAGAAGAGAAGGAACTCTTGCTACAGATTTCACCCTCTAGATCCCATTCAATTATTTTTTAAGAGATAACATAAAAAATTACAGAATTCCTAATTGCAGAATTTGAACTTGAGCTATGGAGTCTTATTTTGCATCTTCGATCTATGTTTCCATTGACCTTTTGAGGTAAGTCTGATTACCTGTATGTACTGTCTTCAAAATGTTTCGCTGGTGAGCACAGTATATGGATATGCCAGAAGCCAGTTTTCTTCTGTGGCATAATTCTTCCATCAGAGTTGAAAGGCTTTGCAAACAACTTCACAAGTATCAGCCAATCCACATAGAAGGCAATGTCATGTGAATCCCTTTCTTTCTATATATTTTCTTTCAGTGATTATCAGGGATTCATGCCTGTACAGAGGCTCTGGTCTGGGAGAAGAAAACACAGGCCTGAGAGGGGAGGGCAAGAGCAGAAGCTGCCAGCCTGCTGTTGAATTGACCTCAGTTGGTGGCAGAACGGTCCCATCATCTTCATCCTTTATGCATGCTTAGAAATAGCAACATGCCTTTCCCTCTTGGGCAATCATTATTTAGTTAATACCCAGTAGGATTTGCAAGCCCTTCACATCTCTGTGGATTTATTTTATTTCTGAGTGCAAGTGACTTTATGGCCCAATTACCATCATTGTGACTTATTGCACTATTTGTGGGAGGGAGAGGGGACCAAGGAGACAGACTGATCATAGGTAGCACCATCAACAGAATAAGTGCCACAGACTCCTGGCCGAGCAAGAGGGGTGGATGAATCCTTCTTGTGCCATTGTTTATCAGAGCACTGACGCCTGGGTGATTGTGCTACATTTTAATAGGCGAGTGTGTCAAATGTAAAGATGTGGCAAGAGTGGTGTCAGAGTAATCAATATTTGGGAGGCAATGAATATTTTGAGTTTAAGAGAGGTCAAACATCAAAGATGAGAGGGAATGACTAAGACCAGATGCTGCCACCCTCAAATTACAGGGATACTCAGGCGAGACTGAGTTAGCATCTGACCCCAGAAATGGACCGTCGAGGCCAGCTCCTAATTAGAGCAAGATTCCCGGAAGCCAGGCAGCCCTTGTGCTTATAGGAGCAAGAGGCGCAGCCGGCTGTGAACCCCGGGAAGCAGTAGCAGCGGCAACAGCCGCGGGAATTGTGAGGCTCGGGCCGCCGCCTTCCTGGAGTTTCGGCCGCGCCTGGTTCAGAACCACCGGGGCGGACAGCTCCCCGGCGCGGGNGGGTGGTGGTAAATCAGTTTGTATTGATGACCCCATGGCAAGCCTTACTCAGGTGCCGGGGTGGGGCAAGCAGCAGTGAGGGCCTCCAGGGAGGTCCCCCAGGGTGCCTTCACTGGCGTGTGTTTTCTCCAGTTAATCCCAGAAACTTTCTCTGTCCGTGCCTTTCAGGATCACATGCTAAGAGCAGAGAAAAGTGAAACGGCCAATTTAGCCGCTTTAAGGTGTATGCTCTTAAGCCAGAAGGCACTTTTTTGGTGTGTTCCGCTTACCGCTATGGTCATGGTCAAACGCCTGATGTCTGGAGGTCGTGAGTGCTGGCAGCCGTGGCTGCCTAGGGGCCTCTTTTACTGCCTCCTCTTCCCAGAGTTGGGTTTTACAACATCTCTACTTACCCTGCAGGAGCTCTGTGGCCTCTGCCCTCCGGAAGAGGGGAGAGGTGGAGACCAGCCGGGGCCACCTGTCCCCGATGCTTTTGTTCCTCTCATCCTTCTGGAGCAGGCCCCTTGTTTCTGCACACCTCTTTCATGGGTGGAAGATTGTGCAGCCGGTGTTGTTGAGGACCGGGGAGTGGTGGAGTGGCGCACTGGGCATGATGCGGCTTTTCCCGGGGCCCCCTCCCTGAGCATTGTTCAGCCAGCCAGGAATACAGCAGGTAGGAGGGTAGGCCCAGGGGACACCCCTCCCCCCACCCCCAGCTGGTGCCCTCACTTGGATCTGGACAAGGTGTTGAAGCCTGCTGGTAGCCAGGTGGGGGTGGCCGGACTCTGCCAGCAGGGAGTGGGTCTGCAGACCTGTAACAGGCAAGCTGCAGTGTGGACCGCTGAGCTCCCGCTGGGCTTGCAGGGTCCAGGTGAACTGTGCAGTGTCTTGCGGTGGGTCAGTTTAAAAACCTGTTCTCATTCGGGCTTCGGTTAAGAGTTTGGGAATTTTCAAAGTCACAGTCACTCTGCATAATCCTTTGAAACCCCTCCATTTTCCAGAAAGTCAGAAGGGTTTCCTGGGCCAGACAGCTGTTTTCCATTAAATGAGCTCCTTAAGAATTGTGTGTACCCAGAGCCCTGGTTTGGCAGACTTTATGCCGTGAGTGCTGTGATCTGGTTTTTGATCTTGGAACATGAGCTTCATGGCCGCTTATTTCCCTGCCTCTCCGGGAAAGATAGGGGAATTGTGTTAGGTTAAGCCTGGTTATGATTAAGATTCATGACTGCTGGTGTGAGAATGGTGAGCACACCTAATTTTAAAGCAATATTATGTTTCTTGGTAACCTATACTTGGGAGAAATTCTGCATCAGAGCAATTTAATCTAGCCACTGCAGCACCGACACGGTCATGAAGTGCCCGATCATGTGTCATTTGGCATTAGGTTCAACTTCTGCTTCCTTCCGATGTTCACTGAAGTCCCCCCTGGACCTGAGAATCACAGTCCAGTGCTTTAATCAAAGACGTTAGCGGTTACGGTGTTTAGACCAGATTTGTTTTTCTGTTTTGTGTGGAAGCTTGCTTTTAAAATCCAGCCCTAATTAAGAATTTCCTTTCCTCCTCCAAACCGTCTTTCCCTGAGGGAAATTTGGGGTGGTGGCAGAGGAGTGAGGTTGATGGTTTATTAAGCATGAGTTCAGATTCCCTCAAACAATGGAATATGATTTATAGGGGCTGAAAATAGATGCTGGGCAGAGAAAGTCCTTGTGCCTAGTGGTGGGGAGAGAGGCGGGCTTGTTTATTAAGAGTCTGAGAGCTGCACCCTGGCTGCTCCTGAGAGCAAAGAGGTTCAGGCTCTGAGGTTTATCAAAGTATAGAATCTAACCCCACTTTCAAGGAGTGCAGGTTGGGCCTCTCTTCCGTCTTTGTTCCCTGGTTTGTTAATGGATCTCACTGGGCTGGTAGGGTGGAATGGGGGAGGTGCACCGGAGGGGTGGCGTTTTGATCTGGAATCAGCCCCCACAGGTGGCAGAAATGTCTGTTGCTGCTGGAATCAGATGGGGAAGGCAGAGGATTCTAGACTTGGGGAACAGGCTTCCTGCTGTAAAAACATGTATATGTGTGTGTGTAAATAGGCACATATGTAAATGTATGTTTGACTTGTATATTGCTTGTGCTGGTTTGGGCTGGTTAGGGTTTTTTATTTAATTAGAAAGAGATTACAGCTGCAGTCTGGGGGCCCTCTGATGACTAAGAATCCCTGGGCACCGAGAGTGGTATAGACCTAGTGCTTTGATCTGCATTTGGTNTAGGCACATATGTAAATGTATGTTTGACTTGTATATTGCTTGTGCTGGTTTGGGCTGGTTAGGGTTTTTTATTTAGTTAGAAAGAGATTACAGCTGCAGTCTGGGGGCCCTCTGATGACTAAGAATCCCTGGGCACGAGAGTGGTATAGACATAGTGCTTTGATCTGCATTTGGAGCACACACAGTAGGAAGGCGCTTGATGCCCAGCAGAGGGGAGGAGGGGAAGGGAGGCAGAAACATTTCTGTGCTTAAGGTCGAGATTCCTCTAGCTGCTCTTCAGGGTATTCTAGTCTTCCCACGCTCTTTTTTTTGATGATCCCCCCCACCCCTGTCCCATGTATTTCACTTCCTGGATCAGAGGAGTGCAGCCAGCACTTATGGGTGGAGGACTCCTCTCTCTCGCCTCCCTTCTCTCTTCTCTCCCAGGTTCTGGTTGTCCCTAGAGATATGGGTCCCCTTGAGATGGTTTAAATACAAAGACCACGCTTGCTGGGCTGGCTGACAGGCCCTTAACCCCTGTGTGAATGGGGGGGGAGGGGGACAGACTGGGAGCTGAAAATGCTTCCTGGGAGCTCAGGGCCCAGAAGCGTCTCCAGGAGAATAGGACTTACAGCCACCCTCTCCCCCTGAAAATAACCCCCTCAAGCTGTCAGCCTCGCCTGCCCACTGTGCAAATAACCCACCCAGCATGTGAGCTCACTCTCTGGAAACAGCATGAAATTCAGGCCCGGCTGCTTCCTGGGGCTTCTGCCCTTTTGGTTTCTTATTCCGAACAGTCTTGTGATTCGTTCTCTCCGAGGAGGTGGACGAACAGACATCTGCACAGACGCCCAGGGGCTCCCATGTGTTCGGCTCTGTCAGTCCTTTGTCGCAGCTGGCTGGGATCTGAGCTGTTTGCTCTTTCTATTAGAGGGTGGACTTCATAGGACTGTTTTTCCCACGTCCCATGTCAGCACCCCTCTGTAATCATTCAGCAAGGAGTTATGACCTTGAGAAGCTGGAGGGGGAATATAGTGCTTTGAAAATTAACATTGTTAGATGTTTCATCTCAGGGTTTTGTTGTTGGTTTATTTGGCTGCAAGTCTTTTGGGCTAACAAGTGAGAAGAGAAACAGCTTTCTCTTAAAACCAGAATCAACCTGAGAATCTCAGGATGGATTTGTGAGCTAAGGTACTCTAACTAGATCAAGGATGAGCAGATGCTCCCACCTTTAGCTCTCTCGTACGTCCTGTGGCTCCAGGAGGAACTCTGAGGCTGGGGGAGCTACAAGGTAGATCTCATGCAGTGCCACCTAAGAAAGGAGCATGTGCCGCCACCAGCCGCCACGCAGAATTCAGAGAATGGAGCTTCATGGAGAGAGGTTTTGTTCAGGTGGTGGGGGTGACGCTCCTCACATCCAGCAGTCTCCAAGTGTAGTGTGTTCTTCCATCATTGCAGGTACTCTGTGAGAGAAGGGATCGCCTGCACTTGACAGAGGAACATGGACTTGACTTCTCAGTCAGGGTCTGGGCTGATGAGATTACCTAGGTGGACTTGACCATTCAGGGAAGGTCATGCCCTTTTTTTTTTTTTAAACATTTATTTATCTTTGAGAGAGACAGAGTGCAAGCAGGGGAGGGGCAAAGAGAGAGGGGGAGACACAGAATCCGAAGCAGGCTCCAGGCTCTGAGCTGTCAGCACAGAGCCCAACGCGGGGCTCGAACCCATGAATTGTGAGATCATGACCTGAGCCAGTCAGACAGTTAACCAACTGAGCCACCCAGGCGCCCCAGGGAAGGTTTTGCCGTTTTATTGGTTTCCTTTACAGCATCTAAAACCTTTTTCAATCAGAAATATTTATTTTCATAATTTTTACATGGAATTGCTTTTAACTTTTTTTTCAGGGGCTCTGAAGTTCTGTGTGGTTCCATGTATGTATGGGTTTGTGTAACCTATCCCACAAACAGATGGGAGACAGAAAAATCTAGAATTTTATCTTTTTATTTAATCCCTGCTGTACCGCAGCCATTGTGATGAGGGTTTAGAGTTCTTTTGAGGGTAGCAGGGCTTTGAATACATTGGCAACCTGGGTGTTGTATGAGGTCTGGTACACAGTTTTAAAATCTAAAACTCACCTTTATTAAAAAATTTTTTTAACATTTATTCATTTTTGAGAGAGAGATAGAGTGCGAGTGGGGGAGGAGCAAAGCTAGAGGGAGATACCGAATCTGAAGCAGGCTCTAGGCTCTGAGCTGTCAGCATAGAGCCCGATGTGGGGCTCGAACCCACAAGCAGTGAGACCGTGTCCTGAGCCAAAGTTGGATGTTTAACTGACTGAGCCATCCAGGCGCCCCTCCCCTTTATTTTTAAAAACTGTGATTGTATCATTTTTTTCTTATTAACAAATATATATGTATGTTTTAGGGGGGAAGTGATAAAAATTTTAGGAAATCCCGTAATCTCTCATTACATTAGGTAATCATAGTTAACCTATTGAGTGTATCCTTTGTTTATCTTAGATTACACCTTGGTAGGTGGTCTGCTTTTAAGTTCTAATTAAAATATCACAAATGTCTTCCATTTAAATTTAAAAATGTCATTTTAATGAATCCATAATATTACACAGTTCCCTTTGGGTAGGCATCAAGTTCAATGCCCCCTCCCTCTTATATTTATTATGCTGTGATAAATATTCTTGAAGTTTAAGTTCGTGTGCACGTCCTTCGAACATTCCTTAGCATCAAAATGACCAAACCAGAATTGAATTAAGGACACCCTGTAAGGTTTTTGAAACCTGTTGGCAAATAGCCTTCCCGAAATGCAGCTGCATACATTCCCTCTGGCAGTATATCCGAAAGTCTGTTGGAAAACCTGGCTTATGGGCAGTGCACCCGTGTGCGATTTCTGCTGGTGGGGTGCTCTTAGCGGACTGTTCATTTAATAAAGCTTTTTGAAGTATAATACACATTCGGTGCATGAGTCATAGTGCACAGCACAGTGTGTATGACTATACCCCAGATGAAGATCAGGAACGTTCCCCAGCCCCCCCGAGATTCCTTCCTGCTCCTTCCCAGTCACTAGTTGCCTGTCTCCAGGGATAACCATTATTCCAACTTCCATTTGATGGGTTTTGCCTGGTTCTTTGGTCTGGTTGTTTAGTTCATCTTATCATTGCGGGTAGCAGTCTTTAATTTCATGTTGCCTGGAGGAGTCCATCTTGTAAATACTATGGTCTTTTACATTGTTTCAGTTTGGGGCTTCTGTGGGTACAGCTGCTACAGACGGGGCTTTTTGTTGTTTTAAAAATTTTTTTTTAGCATTTATTTATTTTTGAGGGATGGAGACAGCACAAGTGGGGGAGGGGCAGAGAGAAGGAGACACAGAATCCGAAGCAGCCTCCAGTCTCCGAGCTGTCAGCACAGAGCCCAACACGGGGCTCGAACTAGCAAACCATGAGATCATGACCTGAGCTGAAGTTGAACCCTTAACCTACTGAGCTACCCAGGCACCCCTGGTTTTTTTGTTTTTTTTTTTAAGTTATTTTGAGAGAGAGAGACAGAGCATGCGAGTGGGGGAGGGTCAGAGAGAAAGAGAGGGAGAGAGAATCTCTAGCAGGATCCTCACTGTCTGCACAGAGCCTGACTTGGGGCCTGATCTCACGACCATGAGATGATCATGACCTGAGCTGAAATCAATATTCGGACACTCAGCTGTCTGAGCCACCCAGGGGCCTCGAGGTGTTCTTGTGTTTTTGATGGACTTATACGTCATTTCCCTTGGGCACGTATACCCTGGAGTAGGTTTGCTGGTCATGGATTCGATGCATGTTTCGACCTCCGCACCATGGACCTTATAGGCTGGGTGACCTTGTTAGGCACGCCTGTTGTGTGCCGGATGTTCGCAGCATCTCTGACCCCTACCCACTCCATGCCCAGGGCCACCCTTTCCTCTGGTAACGACAACCAAACATTTCTCCGGGCGTTGCCATGTGGCCCCTGGGGACCAAACTCACCTGCCGTTGAGAACCGCTGCTTTAGTAGGTACTATCCAGTTCATACACCCACTGACAGTGTATGAGATGGGTCATGTGCTAATTCCACAAGCATATCGAACCCTGTCGGGGTAAAACAATAGATAAGACACGTCTCCTGGGGTCCAGCAGGAGAGACAAAGTGAAATAAAGGAGGAAGAGTGTGTGGCGAACACTGCGATCAAAGTAGACATGGATATGGGATTCCGGAGGCGCCCCCTGACGCAGCTGGGCTGGGGAAGGAGCAGCACATCTGGTGACACAGCCCCTAAGCTGCATCTTGAAGAACGAATAAAGTTCAGTTAGGTGACGAGGAAGGAAAAGGGCATCCCAAACAAGGGAGTAACATGGGCACAGGCCAGGAGGGGAGAGAAGCCATTTCGCCCGTGGCTGGTCCCACTCTTTTCCTAAACAGATCCTCCTTCCTTGAGGCCTTCTTAGTGAAAGTGTCTTGAAATTTGACATTATGTAACTGTCACCATTGCAACTGACTGTAGCTGGAATGTGAACTCAGGCGTGGATATAGATTCATCTAGCAGATGCTGGATCCCCTGGGGAGGGGAATTTGTTAGGTTTGGGGAGAAATAAGAACATAGAGAGGATGGAGTCTGTGGAGAAGCACTGAGGTCTTTCCTTTAAGGAAGCAAGAGGGAAAAATGGCAACTAAAGGCGATCTGGTAAAAACCTTTCTTGGCTAGAGGAATTACTGTATTATCTTGGGGTTGGGGACGTGTTATCCTAAAAGAATAATAGGCTTCCTAAAATGTCCTGTAATGTAAAGGCAATGTTTTGCCTAGACTGGCACGTGGTATAAAGAACCTTTCTCCCTTTTGTGAGTGTCAGGAAGAATGGTTACAAAAACATGAACCCCTGGCCATATTTAGGTATATATTTAAGAAGTCACTCTACTGAAAAGTTTAGAAGCGCAAATCTTTACACTTTAACTGGGACAACATCACCCCTTGCCAGGATGCTGGAAAGTTCACCTGTTTGGATTTCTAGCTTCCAGTCCCGTTGATACCCCCGCCCTGTCCCCATCGTTCTGGTGGAAGAGGAGCGGTCTTTTACCAACATAAACTCTGCTTAAACCTTTGAGTAGCTTCCAACTCAGGCCAAAGGGAATTCCGGAGTCGTTTGCAAGGCCTCCAGCGCCCATAGGTGCTCTGTAGCCTTCCGTTCTGGTGTCCCCTTTGGTCTCCTGTCTTGCCATCTTCGCTCTCTAGCCACAGAATCTGCCCACCTCAGAGCCTTTGTGCCTGTGGAGCCCATACCAGGCATGGGCTTCATGGCAGCCCCTGCTTGTTAGTTTGGTCTTGGCTCAAATGTGACTGTGTCCAAGAATCTAAAATCAGTGCCTTCCCTCCGTCCCTCTTTGCAGCCACGTAGACTAATACATTTCCCATGTGGGCTGAGATCTGGGATGTCTTGGTCACAGTTAGAACGTGGTAAGCCCTCAATGTTTGTTGAATAAAGGAGTGAACAAAAGAATAGATGGGCACAGAACTAGATTTCTTTTTCAGGTTTATTTATTTTGCAAGCGAGAGTGGGGGGAGGGGCAGAGAGAGCATCCCCGGCAGGCTCCGGGCTGTCAGCACAGAGCCCAACATGGGACCCGAACTCGCGAACTGTGAGATCGTGACCTGAACCGAAACCTATAGTTGGACAGCTAACTGAGCCACCCAGGTGCCCCAGAATTCGATTTTTCTTTTTTAATGGGGATGGGAATGCCAATGAAATGTCTACAAGGAGCTAAGCATTTTCCACATCTAAAATAGTGGGAGAGAGATTGGGGCAGCTTGTGAGGGAATGAATTCTTTACTAGGAAGGCGCTAAATCAAGTCTGGGATGTATTTTACAGGGCTTTCCCTCCTGCATGGAAAGCTGAACTTGGCCTCGGAGGCACTCTCCAACCCTTGGGCTTCTGCAGTCTGCCCTCTTCCCAAGAGGCAGAACCCCACCCCCCAAGACAGGAGTCTGTTAGAACTTTACAGGGGAACTTTGCTTCTTGTACCCCTTTATTTGGTTTATCAAGTGCTTATATGTCATGTACTATGGGCCAGATAGTATTCTGAGCACTCTCATATGTGTGTCATCCTTAAAGCAATCTTGCAAGGTGTTATTGTCCCTATTTTTAATGTAAGGAAACTGAGTCACAAGGAGGTTAAGTGATCTAGGGGAGACTGGTTCCTTTGATTAAGGGACACCGTATATGCTGGAACACAGTATATGCTGGTCAGATCAACTGCAAGTCCCTTGCAAGGGGCTCTTGAATTGAAGACCAGTGTCCTTTGCTAAATCTATTTCACCTGTTCCCTCTCTTCCCGGGCAGTGGCTGCATGTAATTTCCCAACACCCTTTGCAGGGAGATGGGGCCACTGGCTGGATTCAGGGTGGTGGAAAATGAGTCAAAGTGTAAACCCCACTCTCAGGCCTGGCCATGTGGAGGCTCCCATGTGTCAGAGATGTTGGGGGCCAGCAGATGAAAGGAACTTGTATCTAAATCACCATGGCAGTGGGAGGGGGGGAACCTGGGTAGTTCCTTGGTTGGGCAGACTTTGGCTCAGGTCATGGTTTCGTAGTTTGTGGATTCAAGACCCGTATCAGGCTCTGTGTTGACAGCTCAGAGCCTGGAACCTGCTTCAGGTTCTGAGTCTCCTTCTCTTTCTCCCCTCCCCTGCTCGTGCTCTGTTTCTCTCTCTCTCTTGAAAATAGACATTAAAAATTAAAAAAAAATTAATCACCATTTGGGGAAAAGCCACTCACACATCAATCCTATTTGTTGTGGACTAAATTTCTGTGGGCAAGAGATGAACTTCATTCCTGTTTGATTCATCATATGTTTGGTGGGGAGTTGGGGAGTTGTGAGAACAGCCAGCTTAACTGAGCGAAAGAGGATTGATGCGGAAAGGAAAAGCAGATTCAAGTCAGTGGGGCCACATGCTGAATCACTGTGTGAGGAGGATGCATGAGGGGAAATGATAGAAAACAACCTAGAATATAAAAATGAATTCTTTGGGGCTGCCTGGGTGGCTTAGTCAGTTGAGCATCTGACTCTTGGTTTCGGCTCAGATCATGATCTCACCATTTGTGAGTTTGAGCCCCTCTTCAGACTCTTTGCTGACAGTGCAGAGCCTGCTTGGAATTCTCTCTCTGGCCCTCTCTCTGCCCCTACCCTGCTCACACACAGTCTCTCAAAATAAATAGAACTTTAAAGAATGAATTATTGGAATTCTCTTAGTGAAATCCTCGTGGTAACTTTGGAAGTGGACAGGGAAGATGATGCAGGTAAGCCACGTGCATGGGGTGTTCTAGACATAGTTGTTGAGTTGCACATTGATGGTTTGAAGCTGTAGATGATTTGAAGGGGGCTTTCAAACCCCTTTGAAAAAGTTTGATGGTCAGTTTATGGCTGGAGAGGACCTGGGGCAGATGGCCTGGGTCCTGCCATGTGTTTGCCCTGTGATTTGGGACAGGTGGCTCTGTGGAGTCCGTCATCTATGCAGTGAGCACCTTCCCCGAGTTGTGAGAATCAGCAAAGATGTGTGTGGAAGCACAGAGCTGGTGCTACATTACAGGCACTTTCACCTTGATTCCTTTAAACCCCTTTTGTCTTATGGGGCCCAAAGGCACAGGATGGGTATTGTGCTACTTAGGAGATTTTCAAAACTTTTTAGCAACCAGGAACCGTTGAAAGGACAAACCCAGAGTACAAATTTGAACTAGCAGAAAGCAGACGGCTGTCTTTGAACTGGAGTAGGAGGGCCCCGGAATCCCCACCCTGCTACCCCCACCCTCCCTGGGAGCCCCTCAGTTCCTGAGGTGTCCTGTGAGGCACCACATGACACAGTTTGAGAATCCACCTCACACTCTTCTGTCGGGGGCCTTCATCTGCAACCCAGGTCGCAGAGGAACCCCACGGGCAGGCAGGTGACCGAGACCTCTGAGAAGCTCCCTGCCCTGTGCAACTCTTGGCATTTCAGAGCCGCCAAAAAGCATCCGTGTGGCAAAAGCAATTAAACATTGAATTATTTTAGATGGAACCAGAGTGGGAAAGACACCTCTTTTCTTGGTTAGAAAAGAGAAAATAGGGGATCAGAATAAAGGATGATTTTCTGAGAAGACAGAAAGTGTAAACAAATGGAATCATCTCAAGAGTGGTTGGAGTCTTGCTTATATATGTTCCTCCTACGTTTGGGAACGACGGAGAATTAGCAACATCTTAAATTTTAGCTTTCCTGAGAATTCCACAACTGAGTTTGGGGGAGGAGGTGGTGGTGTACTGCGTAAAGATTGGGAGCTTCTGTGAGTGAGTAAACATCCACTTCAGAATTCACATAAACAGCAGTCTGCACCTCCTCCCTCATTTGAAACTTGTTTTCCTCAGGTCCCAGCATTCAAGGCACGCTCCCTTTGGTTTGCGCTTAATTATTAGTATTCCAATAGAATGTCCAGTGTGTTTTCTTTGGCTGGCTGGAAGGCTGGACCACAGTTGACGCCATCCTTAGGGACATGCCTGCAGAATTCCGGTGACATCCTGGAACAGAACCTAGTTGGAAAGTGGAGACAACTGTAGTGAGAAGCTTTTTGTCAAGATTGAAAGAGGTACACATTATGCAAATATTAGCAAGAGTAAATTCCCACTGCTGAAAATGTAGAGGCTCCTTATCTTCAAGAAGGCTGGCAGATAAGAAAGAAGTAGGTTCTGGAAAAGATACAGGTAAATTCAGGGAGATGGCAGAGAAACTGGAAGGGCTGGAGAGTATGGCCCAAACCTCTGAAGATGGCGCGTGGATATTTTGGTGGGAAGGAATGAAGGTCTGTAGCTGTCTTTGATTCTGCTTTTCAGAGGGCTCTGGAGACTTCCGTGCTGTAACCACGGGAGCCCAACACAGAGCTTGATCCTCCAACTGGGAGATCGTGACCTGAGCTGAAATCAGGAGTCAGATGCTTAACCGACTAAGCCACCCAAGCACCCCCAGGATGTGTCACTTCATTTAAAAAAATTTTTAAGTTTTTTTTATTTTGAGAGAGACAGAGAGGGAGAGAAACCCAGTTAGGCAGCACAGAGCCTGATGCAAGGCTCAAACCCACGAAACTGTGAGATCATGACCTGAGCCAAGATCAAGAGTCTGATGCCTAAGAGATGTCATTTTAGAGGCAGAGTCGGGATGGAACCCGAGCATGTGTCTGTGTGTCTACAAAGCCCTGGGCACACGCTTGGGTGCCTGTCCCAACTCTGCCTCTGGAGTGACACCTCCCGGGGGTGCTTGGGTGGCTTAGTCATTTAATCATCCGACTGTTGATTTCAGCTCAGGTCACGATCTCACGGTTGGGGGATCGAGCACTGCATTGAGGTCCGGTACTGACAGCACAGAACCTGCTTGGGATTTTCTCTCTCCCTCTCTCTCTGCCCTTCCCCAGCTCAGGCTTGCTTGCTTGCACACTTCTCTCTCTCTCTCAATTAAATAAACTTAAAGTGACGTCTTCTAGAGGACAGCTGCAGGCACTGGGGTATCATACAGGGTCAGACATGGGAGGTACTCAGAAGAGTACCCCTTCCACCATCTTGCTGGGTTCCTAAGAGTAGTATCGATGTCCCTGCTGCCAGAGGACCAACCAGAATCACGTGCCCCACGGGGTATGCCAACATTCCTTCACCCCATTAGGTTATTGGCAGCAAGGTTGGAAAATTTTTTAAATTGCCCGGGAATCTAAAGCAAATGGCTCCAAACAGAAGATTCTGAGTGCAGACTTCATACCATGTTTTGAACACATTTCATTCATTTGGCAGACACTGACAGAGTGCGTACGACGCGCCAGGTGCTGCGTTAGCAACCATGACTTGAGAAGTTAACGAGAAAAGGTTCCAGCCCTCAGCCAGGACGGAGTCTAGTGATGAACACAGGTGGCTCTCAGATCATTGTGAGGCCAAGTAATAGGCGCTGGCAGAAGAAGGTTGTCCTAGGTGCTAAGGGAACACTTGGGGGTGGGGTAGAGACGAAGTAAATGTGATGGATGCACATGGCACTACGGAAATTGCTCAAATCCCTGCTCCCTAACAGCTCCAGCTGCCCCTGTCAGAGACGATCCAGAGCTTGGCAAGCAGGAGTTTGGCTGTGGGTGGGAGGAGGGGTGGCTGTGTCTAAGTTCTGACCCTGTCTGTAGCCCCTGCTCTGATTCACATTTCCACTGTGTTGTGTAACAGAAAGTCATGTCTACGCCGGACGGAGTATCTTACCCCTTACCCCGCACCTTGCTGCTGGGGAAAGGGAGGGCTGTGGAGTTGGGAACAGAGTATCTTTTTTCCCCTAGTGGTGCTGTGCAGTCTTTTAGAAACTATACCTGTGAAGGTATCCAATTTTATCTGTGCGCATTGCTATATATGATACGTGATTTTTACCTGCAACCTTTGTTTTACCATCTTCCCTGTCTGTTAAAATTTTCCTGTCCTCACTGCTGCCTCTGTCCCCAAAATCCCTGGTGACAGCTTGGTGCTCATCCATAAACACATTCATACCTAAACTTGCATGTACATCATTGTGTAACAAATACGGCTCATTTTATATACCTTTTTATCAAGCTCTTCCTGTTTAATAATATTTCATGAATAAATTCCTTCTGTGCTTATCTTAGTTTATGTAAGGAATGGCTGCTAAACTTTAATTGAATGGCTTTATTTTTATCAAATGCATCTGTTGCTATGGTCTTATAGTTACTTTCACAGTTAATTTAGTGACGAAGTAAATTTTATTGATTTTCTGGTATTGAGCTCCTTTTATTTTCCTGGAATAAATCCAGGTCGGTCTCGGTATCTATCCCTTTGATAGCTGGCCGACTTCTGTTATTTGCTAATATTAGTTCAGCTTCTGTAACTAATCTATCATAAGCCAGATTCGTTAATAGTTTTCCTTCTCATCCCTCTCAGGTTTGGGAATTAAAATTATGCTCAGCTTCACAAAATGAATTGGCTTATTATTTTTTAATTGCCTGTTACCATTTAACAGAATGACAGGGTATTCAGCTGCAAACCTGTCTGGTCTTGGGACTTTTCTTCCAAATTTTCCACTTTTTAAAAAATTTTCTTTTAACATTTATTTATTTTTGAGAGACCGAGAGAGACAGAGCACAAGCACGGGAGAGGCAGAGACAGAGAGGGAGACACAGAATCCAAAGCAGGCTCCAGGCTGTGAGCGGTCAGCACAGAGCCCGACGTGGGGCTCGAATCCACGAACCATGAGTTCATGACCTGAGCCGAAGTCGGATGCTTAACTGACTGAGCCACCCAGGTGCCCCTGAATTTTCCACTTCTTGAATCATTCTGATGATTTTGTTTTCCTAGGAAATCATCATTTCTTCTAGGTTATCAAATTTGTTAACATAAAATGCCACGCAGCTTAACATTTCTTTTATTTGCCTTTGTAGCATACATTTGCTTTTGTATTT
Organism: Crocuta crocuta; assembly: GCF_008692635.1. Taxonomy (NCBI): domain Eukaryota; kingdom Metazoa; phylum Chordata; class Mammalia; order Carnivora; family Hyaenidae; genus Crocuta; species Crocuta crocuta. The sequence continues at coordinate 1,631,208 of NW_027551578.1, read as the reverse complement.
CTGTTCCCAGTCCTTATTTTGCCTGTTTTGTACACATCTGTCTGTCTGTCTCTCCTTGGAACCCTTTTCTCCTTCTCTTTTCCCAACTCCCCCCCCCTCCTCATTTGCCCTCTCTCTCATGCTTAATAGGGCATGTGAGATCTTTTATTTGTCTTTTTACAGAACCAACTTTGAGTTTGTCCCTCTTAATTTTTTATTAAAGTTACATCTTTATTACAACCATTTCCTTTTGATTTATTGAGCTGCCCTTTTCTAATTGGTTTAAATGAGCACAAAGTTTCTTTTATTAAAAAAAAAAACTTTGGAATTGAAAGCATATGACACAAAAATCTCCTTGGAGTATAACTTCTAGTGTCTCCTATAAGTTTTCGCATGAAATATTCTTTCTATTGCTTTCAAGATTTTCTTCAGTATCTTTGATTTCTTCCTGATCTAAGAGTGTATTTCTTAATTTCTGTAGTTAAGACTTTTCATTACCTAATTATTTAATTGTGATTTTATTGGGTTGTGATCAAAGAGCCATCCTTTAAATCTCTAATTCAAAAGGCTTGTAAAGGTTTTCTTTGTCATCAAATATGCAATTAATCTTTTCATATGCAGCATTCACAGGTATAAGAAAAAAGTGGGTTTTATTATTTGAGGGAAGGGATAGTGTCTATTTTCTGTGTATTTTTGTTTTTCACTGTTTTTAGTAGATGTTCCCGTTTGAAGAGCTAAATTGTTACCATGTTCTTGTATTTTTAGTCTTTAGCTGCCATATTGTTTGATGTAGATATAGTTATACCTTTTATATCTTTTCTCCAAACGGTGCTTTTTAAAAAAATTATTTCTTTTGAAAGAGAGAGGGCAGGGTGAACAGAGGGAGGGAGAGAGAGAATCCCAAGCAGGCTCCATCATCAGCGTGGAGCCCCACATGGGGCTTGAACTCATAAACCATGAGATCATGGCCGGAGCCAAAACGAGGAGTCAGATGCCTAACCGACTAAGCCATCCAGGCACCCCCAAACTATGCTTTTCATAATGTCCTCTTGACCTTAGTACCTTTAACCTTAGATCCAGCTGATCTGCTATTAATTTTGCCGTTCCTTTTTTCTCTTTGCCTGATACCGCCTCACCTGCTACATTCATGTCAACACACTTACCATCTTAAGTATGTTTCCTGAACAGTGCAGATGTGTATTTTTAACACAGCCTGATAGGCCCTTTAATTAATGGGAGAAATCAGTCTGTATACATTGAAAGTAATGACAAATAGGCATGAGTTTATTCCTTCCTTCGTATTTTCTTTTGCTTTTCTTGTCTTTTCCCCATTTTTGAGGTTATAATCCAGTTCATTCTTCTTCTACTTGATAAATATAGAAGTTCTTTCCATATTTGGGCTTCATTGGGATATACTTCACATTGACTCACCTGTTTACTGTATACAATTTAGGGGCTCAGTGGAGCATAAGACTCTTTATCTCGGGATTGTAGTTTCAAGCCCCATGTTGGGTATAGAGATTACTTTAAAATCTTTTTTAAAAATGTTATATAATTTAATGGCTTTTAGTATATCATGGTTTTTGTGGCCCTCAGTGTGATTGTAAAACATTTTCATCATCCCCAAAAGAAATATTTAGCCATCACTCCCAGCCCTAGGCAGCTACTACTTTCTGTCTCTGTAGATTTATGTATTCTGACAATTTCATATTAATTAAATTCTGCAATATGTGGTCTTTTGTGACTGGCTTCTTTCATGTAACTCAATTTAATTGAATTAACATTCAATTAGCAGAATATTTTCAAGGCTCCTTCGTATTGTTGCATGGATCAAAATTTCATTCCATTTTAAGGCTGAGTAATGTTCCATTGACTTGACAGATACCAGTTTACCTATCCATCAGTTGATGAACATTTGGGTTGTTTTTGCCTTTTTTGCTATTATGAATAAACCCCAAACCTTCATGTATGGGTTTTTGTGTGGGCATAGCTTTCATTTTTCTTTGGATGTTGCCCACGCATGGTATTGGTGGGTCATATGGTAACTACGTGTTCAACATTTTGAGGACCTGCTGAACTGTTTCTAAAGTGGCTGTACCATTTTACAGTCCCACCAGCAATGTGCAAAGCTCCCAGTTTCCCCACATCCCTGCCAACACTTGTTTTATTATTATTATTATTTTTTTTATAGTACTCCACGTGGGCTGGAAGTGGTATCTCATTGTGGTTTTGATTTGCACTTCCCTAATGGTTAGTGATGTTGAGTATCCTTTCATGTGCTTATTAACTGTGTATATATTTGTATATTGCGGAAATGTGTATTCAAATCCTTTGCCAATTTCTTATTTTGGGTTATTTGTCTTTTTCTTAAGTTGTAAGAATTCTTTATATAATCTGGGTATGTGTCGCTTGTTTTAAAATTTTTTTTAATTAAATAATTACTAACTAAAAAAATTTTTAGTGTTTATTTTTGAGAGAGAGAGAGACAGAGAGACAGAGAGAGACTGAGTATGAGCAGGGGAGGGGCAGAGAGAGAGGAAGACACAGAATCTGAAGCAGGCTCCAGGCTCTAAACTGTCAGCACAGAGCCTGACATGGGGCTCGAACCTACAAACCACAGGATCATAACCTGAGCCTAAGCTGAATGCTTAACCGACTGAGCCACCCAGTCACCCCTAAAAAAAAATTGTTTTTAATGCTTATTTATTTTTGAGAGAGAAACAGGGCATGAGTGGGGAGGGGCAGAGAGACAGAGAGAGAGAGAGAGAGAGAGAGGGAGACAGAGAATCCAAAGCAGGCTCCAGACATTGAGCTCCGAGCTGTCAGCACAGAGCCCGACGCGGCCTTCAGCCCATGAACTGTGAGATCGTGACCTGAACTGAAGTCAGACGCTTAACTAACTGAGTCACCCACGCACTTCTGGGTATATGTTCCTTGTGAGACTAAGTCAAGATCACTAACATTTACCCTTACGTTTTCTTCTAGGAACCTAATAATTTAGTTCTTATGTTTATGTCTTTGATACATTTTGACTTATTTTTTCTACATACTGTCAGGTGGAGTTCCAATCTCATTCATTTGCATGTGGATATTGAGTTATTCAACCACTTGTTGAAAGTTCAGCCACTTATTGAAAATACTATCCTTTCTCCATGTAATTGTTTGGCATCCTTGTTGGAATTCAATTGACTGTAATTTATTTTCCGTTTTAATAATATTCTGTCTCTTTGTCCTTCCCTCTCTCATAACTGAATGTGTATTTCTCTACTGTTATTTGAAAACAACGTACTGTTTTCCCAACTCTTTCCCCCAGAACAAGAGCTAAATTTGAAGAGCTAAATTGTTACCATGTTCTTGTATTTTTAGTCTTTAGCTGCCATATTGTTTGATGTATATATAGTTATACCTTTTATATCTTCTCCAAACGATGCTTTTTAAAAAATTTATTTTGAGGGAGAGAGAGAAAGAGAGGGTGAGCATGAGCAGAGAGAGAGAGAGAATCCCAAGCAGGCTTCACATCAGAACAAGACCTTTTGTATCCAGAGTCTACATTTCACTTTTATCATACAAAATCTTAAAGATTTGTTACTGTCCTTTTATTTTACACATGTGTGCATGCACGCGTGTGCGCGTGCACGCACACACGAAGCACCAAATATAGATTTTGTGCAAATGGCTAAATGTTTGCTTAAGACTGAATCCATTTGAAGGGTGAGCTTGTAGGATAATGGCATAATCTGAAGGTTCTCTTTAAATAAAGCATTTATATTTTAAAAAAAAATTCTAGGTGTCAGAATTCAGAAAACTGACAATATGGTACAGGAATAATAATCTCTTGTGCTGCTACTGTCCCTCTCCCTTACCCGTAGTCACTCTACTGCACATTTGTGAAGTGAGACATCTACTTTCAGTTGAGCTCCAGGAGGGAGGTGTTTTGGGGCTCTTCTGCCGCTGGAGGGACTTCAGTCAGTGTCGTCTTGAACTTCCTCCTTAATAGTAGCTCTGGAAGGCAAAGACTTCCCTTCTTTTCATCTCCCAGATGTGAGGATTTGGCCAGTACAGGGGGTGACGCAATTTCATTGACACAATCCCATGAACGAAACCTTGAGTTACTGCTCACACGTGTTCTCTGAATATTTTCAGGAATAAATTTCAGATGTTGCCCTCACTTACAGTTTTTACTTCTGACATTCCTGACTGCGATTACTACTTAAAAATCTAGGAATGTGGCCATTGGAATATTGTGTTTTTCTTTCAAGATAACAAAATCCTTTCTTAATTTCTGCTTGCATCTCAGATTTTGGTATACGTACATGGCTTTTGGTGTCTTCCATGAGGAGACGATATATATTGTGTAAGGAACGCTTATACTCTCATGATATGTCAGTTTGGTTACCCAGGATTCTCCGAGCCCACCAGAAAGGCAGAAACACAGATGGATTTCTCATTACTCCAGCAGGCTGTCAGCCCTCAAAGCCCTTCTGGATATGTTTGCGCATCCAGATGTCTGCTGTACAAGATACAGAAAGAGCACATTAATTCAGGGGGAAATTTTTTCAGTAACACAATTTCCAAAAGGAACATTGTAACCAGGATTCATAGTTTGAGTAACTCTTGACAATTTCTCATCCTCTGACTACTGAACGTGGTAGTTAGTCTACAGTAATCATTTCAACATGCATTTTGAGTGTAGCATTAGTTCCTGTCGACTTAAAACCACAAGGAATTGTCTTCTTAAAGGGCATTCTTGTAAAGCTTGTTATTTTGAATGGTAATTAATGAAAACAAACTTTTCTATAACACTTTCTTCATACACTGTATAGTATTTTTCAGGGCTGGGTTGAAAATAATGTATTGAGGATGGTGTTATACATGATTGTGGAATTTTTTTTCTATTCTTGGATTTTTAAGGTGATAGAGTTGACTTTCTGATACTAATTTATCTTCAATAGATGTAGAATTCCCAAATAGGACTTTTTCTTGAAACACTCAGACCCCGAACTAAATTAAATGACTAGAACATCAAATTCTTCAGGGTATTTGCTTTAGTGTGATGAAAGCTAGTACATGAAGAAATTCTGCAAAGATTATAATTATGATATAATCCAAACTCTATTATTCTGCCTTGTATCATTACTTGAATTCTGTAACTGTCAGTTCTGACTTCTGACATTTTAATTATAATGTGTCTTGGTGTGGCTCTCTTTTGGGTTCATCGTTTTTGGAACTCTCTGGGCTTTGTTAACCTGGATGTCTATTTCCTTCCTGAGGTTAGGGAAGTGTTTAGCTTCAAATAAGTTTTCTGCCCCCTTTCTCTCTTTTTTCTTTCTGGAACCCCCATAATGGGAACGTTATTCCATTTGATGTTGTCCCATTTGTCTCTCTCAACCTGTCTTCACTTATTAAGGTTATATTTTTCTTTGTGCTGCTCTCTGAGTGAGTTCCACTGCTGTGTCTTCCAGGCCACTGATCCTTTCTCCTGCTTCATCTAGGCTGCTGTTGAACATTTTAGTGTATTTCTCAGGGGACAGTATTCATCAGTTTTGCGACTTCTGGTTGGTACTTTCTCATATTTTCTACGTCCTTATTGAAGTTCATACTGTGTTCATTCTTCTTCTGAGTTCATTGAGCATCTTTAGGACCATGACTTTGAACTCTTTATCAGGTAGATTACTCATCTCAGTTTTATTAAGGTTTTTCCTGAGGTTTTATCTTGCCGTTTGTTTGGAACAAATTCCTCTCTTTCCTCGTTTTTCTTGGCTTTCTGTGTTTGTTTTTATGTATTAGGCAAAACAGCTCCCTTTCCTAGTCTTGAAGGAGTGGCCTTGGGTGGAAGGTGAATCTTGTAGGTCAGCTTTGCCCCAGCTCTCTGTTGTCTCTCGAACTTCTGCGATTGCAAAGCAGTCCAGTTTGCACTTGACAGACCTGCCGCTGTTCCAAAGGGGGAATCTCAGTCAGTTCCTAGTTTCAGGCTGATTGGAACCTCAGACTGATGCTTTTAATGTAAGCAAATATAGACAGTCCCATGGGTCTGCACTTATAAACACTGTTGGCTTTCAGACTAGGCTTTCTGGAGATTTACGAAGCAGGGGTTTCTCCCTCAGGAGCAAGGGGTTTGGGCCTTACACCAGGCACCCCAGCCCTTGGGACCTGGGTGGCAGTTGCAAGAATCGGGACCCCAGATGAACATATCAGCTCTTTCCTGGGAGGTACCGGTGAGCTATAGCAAGGCCTAGCGAGAGTGCAAAGATGGCGTCCCCAGGCCTGTGTTCCCCAGGAGCACCTTCGTAGCCTCTAGATGTGTGGCAGACCTGAAGTCTGCCTCTCCAGCTGAAGCTCTAAGGACAAGTAAAGGGGCTTTTTTCACAGGAAGACTGGGGGTGTGTTTCAGTGCGCTGTGTGTGCAGTGGCTTGGGGTTGGTAGTCTGCCAAGATTGTTTCTCTGTTTCAGTCTGGTGGGGGTCAGGAATATCAGCCCCCCACCCCCTTGCCCTGGGCTCCTAGAGCCAAGCGATCAAGGAGAGTCCCCCGTGGGGTCTGTGCTCACTCACTTTGCAGCAGCTGGAGGGTGTAGAGGCAGGCACCCCCCACACCCCCCGCCATGGCAGGGCAGCGGGAGATGGCGGGAACCCCATGCGCCTGCCTGCACCAGCAAGGCAGGAGGAGAATGCAAAAATGGCACCCACCAGTGCCTCCATCCAGGAGAGAGTCCCAACAGGCCGGGGCCCTCTGGCCTACCCTTTAAGATTAGCAAAGGGATCCTTTTCACAAAAATGTCTAGGCACTTTTCAAACTACTGCTTTTACGCTGATCCCGGGGTGAGTGGGTCTGTGCACAAGCTCTTCGAGAGTGCAGCCTCCATTCCCCACAGCCCTTTGGGTCATGTAGACTTAAAAGCCCTGTTGTTTTCCAAAGCCAGACATGTTGGGGGCTCAGCTCCCTGGAGCAGGTTCCAAGGGACCTTGCTCCCCAGGGAGAAGCTCCTGCTTTGTGAGAGCCTTCCTGACGTGGGTTACTGCACTGAGGTGGGGTCTGGGTCAAGACCACGTCTCTGCCTCTCCTCCCTGCCTCTAGATGGCCTTGTCTCCTCGGCTGTGGAAGAGCTGGTACAGTTAGCATTCAGGTCTTTTCCAGAGGGAATTGTTTTATCCCTGGCTGTAGATTCGGTGTGTCTTTGGTAGGAGGGGAGTTCATGGTTGTCCTGTGTCTCATCTTGGATTGCCCATTAACTGTCCGTTCTTTTTTTTTTATATTTTTTATTTATTTCTAGGAGAGAGAGAGAGAGAGACAGCGTGAGCAGGGAAGGGTCAGAGAGAGAGGGAGATACAGACTCCGAAATAGGCTCCAGGCTCTGAGCTGGCAGTCAGCACAGAGCCCGACGCGGGGCTTGAACCCACAAACCGCGAGATCACAACCTAAGCGAAAGTCGGATGCTTAACCAACTAAGCCACCCGGGCGCCCTTAACTGTCTGTTCTAAAAGGAAGAATAGTCTTTCTAAAGTAATCTGGACAACATACTCTTAGTATTTGTCATATTCGGATTAACTGTCATTCTGTCTCTTAACGTTAAGTATTTGAAAGCTCTTACTCTTCCTTTTCTGTTTGTAAAGTTATCAGCGCTTCCGATCTTCATTGCAACATTTTACCATTACTGCAATAATTACACATTTATACTTCAACTTCTAGAACTTTGACCTAGAAAGCACATCAGGTTGTAATTTCAGCTCAAGTTACCCCTCGGATGCTGAATTGAACGTGAAAGTGAGTACTCCAGGATTAATAACAAATCTGAATTGTAGGTCTTGCGCATATCACCAAGGTGGTGATACTGCTTAGGCACGGTGGGAATCTGCATGATCAGATGCCAGTGATCGTCCATTAATTCACAGGTGTCAGAAATGACCCTGAAGTAGGTACCAGCCATTCAACCTTGCCAAGGCCATCAATATTCTCTCAATGGAGTCTTGGTTTGGGTAGGTAGATCCTTTCCTTCCTTGTTTTCTCTGCTATGATGCTAGGTGCCTCGTGGTGTATACTCTAAATGCTTTTCTTCAAATCTCTTCTCTTATTTTTCTCACTAGAGGAATGACATCTTGCCTGGGGAAGCTGTTCTCACATTCAGTGGTGCGCAGAGCTGTCTCACCACCCAGGGCTGCTCTGACAGCGTCATGGCATTGTCCTCAGCCTGTCTGTTTCCATTTCCATCTTGGGTACAAATTCATTCTGCCCAAAGGATTTTCTTTTTTTTTTTTCTTTCCTTCCCCTTTATCCTCAGACTCAGAAACTTCACTAGCATTTGCCTCCGTGTACTTCACTTATCGCTTCTGTCCAGAACTGGTGCCCTTTATTATAGCCTTTCCTTCATCTGTCCCTTTTTTTGCCCAGGCTCAGGATATAGCCCCAGAGTCTCCTATCTGATCCTTTACGATTTCCATCTCTTCATACTTGTAATCTCTACTTTATTTCTCGGACTTGATCTTCTGAGTCAGTGATTCAGGGAGTGTGTATGACTGCCTTCACCTCGTCTTTGTGGGAAGAGCTTAGTTGGAAATTCATGGTGTTTTTTTCTTTTGTTTTAGTTCCAGGAAATGTTGTGTTTTTTTCCCCTGTGTGTGCTGTAATTGAATCTCGTTGAGTCCTATTATTACTGTGTAATTAAAATTCCTGTTGTCCATAGCTGTTTCTTGTTGGGTATATGTTCTGTTTCTTCTGAGCCATCTTACTCTTTGCTGTGAGAACTTTGGAAGGGGGCTTTCTTTGTGGGCTCATGGGGCTGGGCCTAGTGCAGTAGCCAAGGGGGAGAGAGAACGCCACCCTCTGTCCCCGTGTCCATAGCTCACACCTGCAGATCCCTCCTGGAGCCCCTGCTCATTCTCCGAGGCTCAGGGGCAGGGAGCGCTGCCTCTTTCAGCCTTTTCTCTCCCTCTGGAGCCTGGCAGTCTCGGCAGAGCGCACAGGCTAGCGTTGACCTTCCGGCAAGGTCCACAGGTGTCTTCAGGCCTCCTGGTCCTGGGGCTCCAGGGCTGGCCCCTCCAGCCTCAAGCAGAAGACGTCTGCTGTCCTCCCTGCCTGGAGCCATAGCATACGCACCCCGGCGCCCGTGGTTCTCAGTGCTGGAGAGGCAGAGCGGGGACAGACGTGAGGAGAAGGCAGTGCTGGAGTCGCCATCCTCTTTCAAGGAGAAATGCGAAAGCCTTGGTCTCAAGGACAAGAATAGAGATTTATTAGGCAGCACCCTCCTGGAATTACTGTATTTCACACTTGAAGACGTATTGTTGTCCACATTATACCTGTGAAGCAGACTGGGAGATGAAGTGACCAACCCAGTAGGTCATAGCGGTGGACCCAGGAGGTGAACCCAGGGTGCTTTTTCAGCTCCCCGTGTCTCTGAGAGGAGAGGCCAGGGGGCGCCTGGCATTCAGGAAGCGCTTAATGTTGGCTGTTACATTTTGTGGTACTCTGCCGCCTACATGGTTACAGACCTTGGGTGCTTTGGAGAAAATGCTGGAGCGAGGAGTTTCTTTCCTATGGGATTTACGTTCAGGGCTTCCATTGTTTCAGACGTTCTAACAAGGACTTGGTCCGGTAGTTGAGTGGATAAATACAAGGGCGGAAGTCTCGGTGACGAACCTTATTCTGGAATACCACATTCAGTGACCACGTAAGCAGATGCCTGAAGCCGCCAACGTCTGCTCAGGCTGAATGTTACGTAACTGAGACGTTAAAATGTTGCTATTGCTGTCACAAAAAGGCTTTGGCTTCGGTCTTTTAGGATAGCTTAAAATTGCTTTGACCTATTTTCCTCACTTCCTGCCTGGAGATTCAAAGACCAGATCCTGAGATCTCCCAGGAGGAGATGAGTGTGGTTTTCTGGAGCAGGCTCAGCCCGGTCCCGTGACCTTTGCCTACGCTGTGTGTCAGCATCTGCCAAATAGCAGGTGCTGGAAGTGAGGGAACTGGGGCAGTTTCTGACATAACGTTGGGTTAAGTTTGAGAGTATAAAGAATAGACTTTTGAGTTGAAATTCCTGAATCTCCTTTGAGTCCAGCCAAATCCTCAGATTTGCAGACTTCCTAGCCTCTGCTGATTTGCTTGGCAAAGTAACTTAACCTGAACGTCAGCTTCCGAGTCTGTAAAATGGGAGAATAGTTGCCACCTCACTGCCTTGTTGGAAGGGACCACATGTTTGTAAAGCATCGATCGTGTCAAACCCTCCATGAGCATTAGTCCCTTCCCCCCACTGCCCCTTCCACCCCCGTCTGTCCTTTGGACCCTTCTGGGCTTTTCTTAAGGGTGAAGGGGAGAGATGCTGGGCCATGTAATCAGTGTAGATGGGATGTGATTGGTCAGTGAACACATTGCAGGCTCAGTCCCTTTGAGGTGATCACTCATGTGCATGTGGATGTCAGTGTCTCTTAGAATCAGTTCTCTGGGGATCTGTTGCTTGTGAGGTTTGGTTATAGAATGTGAATAGGAATGGTTGACATTAATCATTTCCTTTTTCTAGGAAGGACTGGGGAAATCTGAGAAGTCAAGGTCTTTGCTGGGGCCAAAGGC
>NW_027551578.1:1599626-1620658 GCF_008692635.1 Crocuta crocuta | reverse complement strand
TCCCAGGAGCCCTTGCTCCTTCCTGGCAGTAGCTCTAGTGGCTGGACTCCTGCTGTTTCTTAGTTGAGACAGCCGCCACCGTCCACCCCAGCTCCGTCTACACCACGCTCCTGTGCAGCTCTGTCTACACCGTGCTCCTGTCCAGGTCACCTCTCCTGCCTTGTCTGGGGCTGGCGGGTGTCAGTGCCATGCCAGGGGGTGACGCGAGCACTCGGGATGAGTGGGCTCCACTCCCAGGGGAGCCCAGGTGCAGAGGACATGCCAGTGACCAGCGGCAGCAGGTGTGGCTGGGGGCCTGCCGTGTCTAGTTTGGGAGATGCCGGGCTGTGGAAGTCCCATGTCGGAAAACCAGGAAGTGTGAAACCTGATTACTTACGAATGCCAACCCGCTGACCGTTTCTTTTATCCTCTGGAAATGAAAGGAGCGTGAAAATCTCATACAGGGTTTTTTTTTTTCCCCCCTTCTGGATCCAGCAGCCGCCGGCACCTTCAGAAGGAAAGTACCTTGTGCTGCAGCTGGGAGCTCACCAATTTAAAAAAAATTTTTTTTTTTCTTATTTAAGAGGAAAAGAGACAGCGTGAACAGGGGAGGGTCAGAGAAAGAGGAAGACACAGAATCAGAAACAGTCTCCAGGCTCTGAGTTAGCTGTCAGCACAGAGCCCGACGCGGGGCTCGAACCCACGAACCGTGAGATCATGACCTGAGCCAAAGTCAGATGCTTAACCGACTGAGCCACCCAGGCACCCCAACAGAACTCACCAATCTTGACACCCTAGGCAGCCCTCTCGCCCCAGCCTGCCTGTGGCAGGGCCCACTGGCCCTGACCGAGCCCCTCTGGCACTACCTCTCTGCTCTGCCCTTTGAACTGGCTGTGTGATGGCGGTCTGCTCTCTGTGCTTTCTCGGAGCCCCCCTCCGTTCTCTTTGCTCCTCACCCTTCTCTCTTGCCCCAGTAGTGGGCATTTGGTTCTGAGGTCCTCCATGGGACAGTCAGGAGTTCCCTGTGATAAGAGCCATCCCAGTGTCCACAGTGGTCATGGAGCCCCACCCCCCCGGCTATCAGCATTGCCATGTCTAGTATGCATTGTCCCTGCACCCCACAGTGGGTGCACCAGCTTGCTCCCATGACCCACCCCACAGTGGATGCTGCCAAGATGTGCACCTGTGACCCGGGGCGCCCACAACCCAAGGATGCTCATGACCTGGGGTGCCTGTGACCCACTGGGTTGCTCCTTATGATCCAGGGGTGTCTGTGACCCAGGGGCACCTGTGACTTCGGGGCCAAGGCCAGTGTCCTTTATAACCATATAACCTCCCTAAAAGTGAGCACGGCCCACACTGCTGGTAGATATCAGGAATCAGGTGGCAGGGACAGGAAGTGCTGAAGGGGACAGTGGTGCTTCCATGGTAGCTGTGGACGGTACTTCTATTTCTCAGGGTCAGTAAAATCGCCTGGGCTTTGACGTCTGTGTCAGAATCCCGACCCTGTTTCCTCATAGCTGGGTGACTCTCTGAGCGTTTTCTCATAGACAAACATTAAACTAATCAGAGGATGGCTGGGAGCATTCACATTTATAACATTTATAATGCTTCTTTCCTGGTGCCTGGCGCATACGAGGTATTCAGTAAGTGTTGGAACAAAGCAAATTTCTTGCCTTCTAGAGGGGGATTCAGACAACAAGTGATAACGGACCAACAGATGGCATCTTACAAAATGGAGGTGTTTCAGAGGAAAGGAACACTAGACAGGATGGCGGGGGGGGGTTGGGAATGATGAAGCAGGGAAGGTGGGTACATCGTCCTGGAATTACATAGGGCAGACAGGATAGGCCCCATTGAGAAGATAAGATCTGCACAAGGCTTTCAGGACATGAGGGAGTTGGCCAAGAGGTATCTGGGATGGGAGGGCATCCTCCCATCCAGGCTGGGGCATGGCCAGTGTAAAGCCGCAGGTGGATGTGTGCCTGGAGGGCGGGTACCAGGAGGGGCGGGTTATTGAGGAAGGGGGGAGGAGGAGGAAGAGGAAGAGGTCACAAAGGTAAGGGGTGGAGGTGGATCATGGGGGGCCCTTCTGGGCCATTATAAGGACCTGGATTTTACTTTGAGTGAAATGGGTGCCTTGGAATGTTTTTAGCACAGGGTAACGTGGCCGGCTGTTTTTTGTTTGTTTGTTTGTTTTTTGTTTTGAGAGAGTGTGCATGTGCATGAATGGGAGAGGGGCAGAGGGAGAGTGAGAGGGAATCTTAAGTGGGCTCCACACCCAGCATGGAGCCCAGTGAGGGGCTCGATTCCACAACCCGGGGATCACAACTGGAGCTGAAATCAAGAGTTGGACGCTGAACCAGCGAGCCACCGAGCCGCCCCTTGGCATAACTTTTGAAGAACTACTCTGAGTGCGGGTGGAGAACAGAGTACAGGATGGCCACTGCCATAGCTTGACAGGAAATGGTGGGGAAGCCGAGGCTGTGAGCTGTGCCTGTTCCAGATGTGTTTGGAAATTAGATCTAGCTGGGTACTTGGATGGAATGGATGATCCGACCCTGGGAGCTGAGTGTTGGAGGACTTGCTACCAATATTGATGGAAGAAATATATGCATCACTTTGCTAAAAGTGTGGATTTAGTATCGAGTGAAGATGCCATCAGCAGCACCCTGACATTGTTCAGTCATTTGCCCTCTGCCTACCGCATATTATTACTACTGGTGATGGTGATAGCAATACTGATAACAGCTGTCTGGGGACCAGTATAGATGTTCTGGTGGATGTTGCCCATTAATGCTGACTCCCTAGGCATCAAGGAGTTGGGCTTATCGCATCTGTAAGGTGAGCCCATGCTGGGGTCACTGGACCAATGGGAGGGGCTCTGGAAGAGAGAGGCCAGGGAGAGGGGCTAGCTCAGCTGATGGACCTCTTCTGAGAAGAATGGCTCCCCTGGGTGTCTCTGGGCAGAATCTTCTGCTCCTCGAGTAGTTGGCTTTCTGAAGAGATCCCAAGTGCGCATCAGCCAGACAAGGAGGGATTTTTTTTTTTTAATTAGGGTTGTTAGATAGAGTGTAGGATGCCAATTCAATGTGAATTTCAGATGACGAATAATGTTTTATGTAGGTTTGCCCCTAATATTGCGAGGAGTGTTTTCATAGGGAAACTTATTTGTCATTGATCTGAAATTCACCTTGAGCTAGGCATCCTGTTTCTTAATTTGCTAAATCTGGCCACGTGCTCTTGGCGTGTTCTTGCTAATTGATGGGCGGCACCTGAGACTGAATCTGCCCCCTTAGAACCTTTCAGGGTTGGCAAGTAATAAGGCTTTGAAAGAACCATTTACTCTTGTGGGGAAAAGGTTCTGCCAGGTTCCTGGCTCAAGTCAGGCTCCATTGTCTGGGCTGAGAGTCAAGGCCTCGTCCCGAGCACTGATCAGAGCACCCTCTGTGTCCTGCCCTTCCTCTGCTGGGTTTTATTCTACAGGATGTGACCTTCCTGGCCCCAGGGGAGGCGATGCTGAGGGCTGAGCCTCTGGGTCTTCATCTCCCTGCAAACCCTGTACTGGGAGCTGTAGAAGTGGAGTCAGGTGCCAGAAGCACAGAGGCCTTGTGCTGGCTCTGCCCTCTAAGGGCTTATGGTCTGTTCTGCTGGGGAGACCTCATCTTCCAGTCCTGTCCTGAGCATCTACTCTGTGAGATATCATCTCCCAGCTGTATGGGCTGATTACATGCCCCCTCCAGATTAGGAAGTTGAAGTCCTCTAATTCCCAGCACCTCGGAATGTGACTGTGTTTGGAGATAGTCTTTAAAGAGATGATTAAGTTAAAAATGAAGTCATTAGGGTGGGCCCAGATCCAATATGACTGGTGCCCTTACAAGAAGAGATTAGGATGCAGACACAGATGGAAGACTGAGTGAAGACCCAGGGAGAAGATAGCCATCTATAAGCCAAGGAGAGAGGCCTCAGAAGAAGCTATTCCCTGCCAAACACCTGGATTGTAGATGTCTAGCTTCCAGAAATGACAGACAGTAAATTCCTGTGGTTTAAGCCCCCCAGTCTGCAGTACTTCATTATAGCACCTCCAGCAGACAATAGACCATTCTGCAAGGAAGTGGGACAGACAGGTGAGTCCCTGAGGCGGGCAGATTGGACTTCAGGGTTGAGCTCAGGCAGCCTCCACACCTGTGCCATTCAGCCCTTTGGGACTGTCAGGAGCCTGTGGGATTCCCCACGACCAGGTGCACCATGTCACATGCGAGGGTGATCCGTAGGAGGTGAAGGACTTCCTGTCCACTGTGCTGCCGCTGCTGGCCTGGAAAGGGCTTTTGGGCATTGGTGGTTGGTGACCAGAGAAGCCTGGTGCCTGTGCTGAGAACTCTGCCCTCAGAGCCAGCCCTCTGTTTCCACAGGCCCCCAGCTTTAGAGCTGGACCCTTCCTGGTAGCATCTTGTGTTTAAGCGCTACCGAAAGCAAGTCACACAAGGAAAATGTCACCCAGCTCAGAAGCTATGAGACTATTGATCTTCCTTGAGGAGATCTAACTTCTTTACGTGTTTTAGCTGTATCATCCCTGCAGGAGATGCATAATATTAAGTCACAGCTCAATGGATTCCTGCATCTGTAGACACCCGTGTGCTCCTAGAGGACGTTTTGGAAAAAAATATTATCCTAAAGCTCTTTTTATCGCAGTGACGGCTTTGGGTAATTATAATTCATAAGTCTGTCCCAGCCAGTCAGAAACTAGGAATTTGAAGACTTGGGCTAATTTGAGGGAGGAAGAGCAAAACCTGATTCTAGGTTATTGGTTTTGTTATGCTTTAGAGCTTGAGGGGTGCCTGGGTGGCTCAGTCATTGAAACATCTGACTCAATTTCAGCTCAGGTCATGATCTCACAGTTTATGGGATTGAGCCCCACATCAGGCTCTGTGGAGGCTGCTTGAAAACCTCTCTCCCCGCCCGCACACCGCTCTCTCTGCCTCTCCCCTGTTCATGCTTGCCCTTTCTGAAAAGAAATAAACTTAAAAAAAAAAAAAAAGAATCTCAAACTATAGAATTTCTGCTTTTTTCCATGTGAATGCTATTGGGGACTGTTTGCTTTAGGCTCCATAGTTAGGGAAACAGTTTCCTGAACTTAAATTGGGAAGTTAGCTGGTGAAGTTAGCAAAGCCAGAGGGTGGTTCTACGCAGCAAATCAGTGCAGCTTTGAACCTGGGCCTCCCCGGTCTGACACAAGCCTGAGCTGGCACAGCAGGAGTATATTTCATCTGCGGAGGCCAAGTTGAAGATTTCATGTGAGCATACAGGCACATGCGGGTCTGTGCGGCTGTGTGGGGGGGCTGTAGACCTCAGTAGCGTCTTGACTCTCTCTGGGCCATAGCTGAAGAGTTGGCATAAATCACAGTGAAACTCTGTCCCCAGGAGCACCAACGTGCTTTCCAGCCATCGTCTTACAAAGGACCCCAGAGTGTGACTGCAGACCCCTAGAAATGGTGTGTAGGTGCGTGAAGATTCAGGACACCGTTCTGAGCTCCTGATTTTAAAACCTGATTGTTTTACCTGGGACCATATAAACAGGCTTGCTCCACTAATCTGTCCGAGCCTCACAGCGGTCCCATGGGTGGGCTGTCTCCTGGTTTGAATGATGGAGGCTCACATAGGCCACAGCAAGTCAGGTGCACCCTGGGTTTTGCAGCCCTGAAGCTCGGCGTCTTATGTGACGTCCCTCGTGTGTGCTGTCCTCTGTTTACCTGGAGCCTCTTGGGGAACGTTGTGGAGGGTCACCAGCTCAGCACCTGCCCTCCTGGCCCAGAATTCAGTGACAGAGAGGGGTCTTGAGTCCCTGTGGGTGTTCTACAGGCAGGTACATGGGGTGGTGTGGGCGGTTGGTGGAGTTCACCACACGCTGTCCTGGACCACAGGTGCAGAAGGGAGGGGGCACCTGACCAAGGAGTCAGAGGTCTCAAGGGAGATTAAAAAAAAAAAAAAAAAAAGATAGTAGCATGTTGTGTTGAAGAGTAAAGGATGTGGGACTGGTCCTTTTGAAGAACCGCTGGTAGGATTTGAATACAAGAAGTCTGAGATGATGGAAGATGTACAGTCTAGCCGGGGAAACCGAGTGAGTAAGAGAGGAAGGAAGGGGCGGAGGCCTGGGGCTGTGGGGATGGGGGCCAGGGGTGGGAAGAGGGGCTGTAGTGGTGGACTCTATAGCCATGAGGCTGCAGGGACAGAGCAAAACCTGTATTCGTTTCTTATTTTTATTTTTTAATTATTAAACAATAATATTTTTAATTTTAAACTACCATGTTTATCGTGGAAAAACTAATACAAAATAAATCACTCCTAATTCCACTGTATATATACAAACAAACTCTTGGTGGCTTTCCTCCCAGATGCTACTTTGTGCAGATAGCTATGATAGTTGGTCATAAAGCTAGGATTGTGATGTCTCCTTACCCACTTTTCATGTAACAGCCTCTGCATGAGCGTCACATTTTAAAAACTTTTTTGTTACAGAAATTCAAGCATATTCCAGACTGGAGAGAATAGTGTAATGCATCCTTACCTGCTCCAATTCCACGATGATCCGCTCATGGCCAATCGTGTTTCATTTTCACTCCACCCTACCCATCGCCCCTTAGATTATTATTCAGCAAATCTCAGCACGTCATCCCACCCATAAATACAGTTGATGCCTGATCAATACAGGTTTGGACTTCATGGGTTCAAACTTACACACAGGTTGATTTTGTTTTGTTTTTATAAATACAGTACTGTAAATATATTTTTCTCTTCCTTATGATTTTCTTTTTTTAAATAAAAGATCCTTTATTTTTCTTATTCTTTTTTTTACATATATATGTAAAAAATATTTTCTATTCTACATATATATTTTCAAGATAGAATTTAATGATTTATCACTTACATGTAACACTCAGTGCTCATCCCAACAAGTGCCCTCCTTGATGCCCATCCCCCTACCCCAACACCCCTCCCGCAACCCTCAGTTTGTTCTCTGTATTTAAGAGTCTCTTACCATTTGCCTCCCTCCCACTCTGTTTTGTAACTATTTTTTCCCCTTCCCTTCCCCCATGGTCTTCTGTTAAGTTTCTCAAGTTCTACATGAGTGAAAACATGTGCTATCTGTTTTTCTCTGACTGGCTTATTTCACTCAGCATAATACCCTCCAGTTCCATCCACATTGCTGCAAATGGCAGGATTTCATTCTTTGTCATTGCCAAGTAATATTCCATTGTATATATAAACCCCATCTTCTTTATCCATTCATCATTGATGGGCATTTGGGCTCTTTTCATAATTTGGCTATTGTTGAAAACACTGCTGTAAACACTGGGGTACATGTGCCCCTATGAATCAGCACTCCTGTATCCTTTGGATAAGTACCTGGCAGTGCTATTGCTGGGTCATAGGGTAGATCCATTTTTAATTCTTTGAGGAACCTCCACACTGTTTTCCAGAGCCGCTGCACCAGTTTGCGTTCCCACCACCAGTGCAAGAGGGTTCCCGTTTCTCCACATCCTCGCCAGCATCTGTTGTTTTCTGAGTTGTTCATTTTAGCCGCTCTGACCAGTGTGAGCTGGTGTCTCATTGTGGCTTTGATTTGTATTTCCCTGATGATGAGGGATGCTGAACATCTCTTCATGTGTCTGTTGACCATCTGGATGTCTTCTTTGGAAAAATGTCTATTCATGTCTTCTGCCCGTGTCTTCATTGGATTATTTGTTTCTTGGATGTGGAGTTTGGTCAGTTCCTTATAGATTTTGGATACTAACCCTTTATCTAGTATGTCATTTGCAGATATCTTCTCCCATTCTGTTGGTTGCCTTTTAGTTTTGTTGATTGTTTACTTTGCCGTGCAGTAGCTTTTTATCTTGACGAGGCCCTAATAGCTCATTTTTGCTTTTAATTCCCTTACCTTTGGAGACGTGTTGAGCAAGAAATTGCTGCAGCTGAAGTCAAAGAGGGTGTTGCTTGTTTTCTCCTTTAGGATTTTCATAGTTTCCTGTCTCACATTTAGGTCTTTCATCCATTTTGAGGTGTGTGTGTGTGTGTGTGTGTGTATGGTGTAAGAAAGTGGTCCAGTTTCATTCTTATGCATGTTGCTGTCCTGTTCCCCAGCACCATTTGCTGAAGAGACTGTCTTTTTTCCATTGGAGACCCTTTTCTGCTTTGTCAAAGATGAGTTGGTCATACATTTGTGCATCCAATTCTGGGCTCTCTATTCTATTCCATTGTTCTATGTGTCTGTTCTTGGGCCAATACTATACTGTCTTGATGATTACAGTGTTGTGGTAGAAGCTAAAGTCTGGGATTATGATGCCTCCCACTTTGGTTTTCTTCTTCAATATTACTTTGGCTATTTGGGGTCTTTTGTGGTTCCATACAAATTTTAGGATTGTTTGTTCTAGCTTTGAGAAGAATGCCAGTGCAATTTTGATTGGGGTTTTATTGAATGTGTTGATTGCTTTGGGTAGTATTGATAACTTAACAATATTTATTCTTCTGATCCATGAACATGGATGTTTTTCCATTTCTTTGTGTCTTCAATTTCCTTCATAAATTTTCTGTAGTTTTCAGCATACAAATCTTTGGTTATGTTTATTCCTAGGTATTTTATGGTTCTTGGTACAGCTGTAAATGGGATCCATTTCTTGATTTCTCTTTCTGTTGCTTCATGATTGGTGTATAGAAATGGAACTGATTTCTGTACATTGATTTTGTACCCTTCAACTTTGCTAAATTCATGTATCAGTTCTAGTAGTTTTTTGGTGGAGTCTTTTGGGTTTTTCACATAGAGTATCGTAATATCTGCAAAAAGTGAAAGTTTGACTTCTTCTTTGCCATGTTGGCGATTGGCAATGTCAGTTTATTTCAGTTTGTTGTCTGCTGAGGCTAGGACTTCCACCACTATGTTAAACAACAGTGGTGAGAGTGGAGATCTCTGTCCTGTTCCTGATCTCAGGGAGATCTCAGTTTTTCCCATTGAGGATGCCTTTTCATATATGGCTTTTATGATGTTTAGGTATCTTCCTTCTATCCCAACTTTCTTGAGGGATTTTATTAGGAAAGGATGCTGTATGTTGTCAAATGGCTTTCTCTGCATATATTGACAGGATCATATGGTTCTTTTTTTTTATTAATGTGATGTATCACATTGATTGATTTGCAAATATTGAACCAACCCTGAAGCCCAGGAATGAATCCCACTTGATCATGGTGAATAATTCTTTTTATTTGCTGTTGAATTCAATTTGCTAGTATCTTGATGAGAAATTTTGCATCCATTTTCATCAGGGATATTGGCCTGTAACTCTCCTTTTTTGTAGGGTCTCTGTCTGGTTTGGGAATCAAGGTAATGCTGGCTTCATAGAATGAGTCCAGAAGCTTTCCTTCCGTTTTTATTTCTTGGAACAGCTTGAGAAGGATAGGTATTAACTTTGCTTTAAATGCTTGGTAGTATTCCCCTGGGAAGCCATCTGGCCCAGCACTCTTATTTGTTGGTAGATTTTTGATAATTGATTCAATTTCTTCATTAGTTATGGGTCTGTTCAGATTTTCTATCTCTTTCCATTTGAGTTTTGGTAGTGTGGGGTGTCTAGGAATTTGTCCATTTCTTCCAGGTTGTCCAGTTTGTTGGCATATAATTTCTCATAGTATTCTCTGATAATTGTTTGTAATTTGAGGGCTTGGTTGTGATAAGTACAATTTCATTCGTGATTTTATCTGTTTGGGTCCTCTGTCTTTTGAGAAGTCTGGCTAGGGATTTATCAATTTGTTTATTTTTTAAAAAACCAGCTCTTAGTTTCATTGATCTATTCTGCTGTTGTTTTGGATTCTATATTGTTTATTTCTGCTCTGATATTTATTATTTATCTTCTTTTGCTGGTCTTGAGTTTCTTTGCTGTTCTACTCATAGTTCCTTTAGGTGTGCTGTTAGATTTTGTATTTGGGATTTTACTTGTTTCTTGAGATAAGCCTGGATTGCAATGCATTTTCCTCTTAGGACTGCCTTTGCTCTATCCCAAAGGGTTTGGTCTGTTGTGTTTTCATTTTCATATGCTTCCATATATTTTTAAATTTCTTCTTTAATTGCTTGGTTGACCCATTCGTTCTTAGTAGGATGTCCTTTAACCTCCATGCATTTGGAGGTTTTCCAAACTTTTTCCTGTGGTTGATTTCAAGTTTCATAGTATTGTGATCTGAAAATGTGCGTGGTATGAGCTCAGTTCTTTTATATTTATTGAGGGCTGTTTTGTGACCCAATATGTGATATTTCTTGGAGAATGTTCCATGTGCACTCGAGAAGAATGTGTATACTGCTGGTTTAGGATGAAAACTTCTGAATATATCTGTCAGGTCCATCTGGTCCAATGTAGCATTCAGGGCCATTGTTTCTTTATTGATGCCTTTATTTCTGCCTAGGTGATCTGTTCATTGCTGTAAGTGGAGCATTAAAGTCCCCTGCAGGGGCACCTGGGTGGCTCAGTCAATTAAGCATCTGACTTCTGCTCAGGTCATGATGTCACAGTTCATGAATTTGAGCCCCACATCAGCCTCTGTGCTGACTCCGAGCCTTGAGTCTGCTTCGGATTCTGTGTGTGTGTCTCTGTCTCTCTGCCCCTCCCACACCCATGCTCTGTCTCTCTCTCAAAAATAAGGAAAACATTAAAAAAATTTTTTTAAGTCTCCTGCAATTACCACATTCTTATCAATAAGATTTCTTATTTTTGTGATTGTTTTATATATTTGGGTGCCTTCAAATTGGGTACACAAAAATTTATAATTGTGCAAGCTCTTCTTGATGGATAGACCCCATAACTATGATATAATACCCTTCTTCATCTCTTGTTACAGCCTTTAGTTTAAAATCTAGTTTGTCTGATATAAGTATGACTACTTCAGCTACCTTTTGACTTACAGTAGCATGATAGATGATTCTCCATCCCCTCACTTTCAATCTGAAGGTGAAGAATGTCAGGTCTGAAATGGGTCTCTGGTAGACAGCAAATAGATGGGTCATGCTGTTATATCCATTCTGATACCCTATGTCTTTTGATTGGAGCATTTGGTCCATTTACATTCAATGTTATTGAAAGACATGGATTTAGTTTGTGTTATCTGTAGGTTTCATTCTTATAGTGATGTCTCTGATCCTTTGTAGTCTTTGCAACATTCTACTCCCAGAGTCCCCCATAGGATCTCTTGTAGGACTGGTTCAGTGGTGATGAATTCCTTGAGTTTTTGTTTGGGAAAACCTTTATATCTCCTTCCATTCTGAATGACAGACAGCCTTGCTGGGTAAAGGATTCTTGGCTGCATATTTTTTCTCTTCAACACATTGAATATTTCCTGGCACTCCCTTCTGGCCTGCCAAGTTTCAGTAGGTAAGTCGGCTACTATCCTTGTGTGTCTACCCTTGTAGGTTAAAGCCCATTTGTCCCTAGCTGCTTTCAGAATTTTCTCTTTATCTTTGTATTTTGCCAGTTTCACTAGGATATGTTGTACAGAAGGACGATTCCTGCTACGTATGAAGAGAGTTCTCTGTGCCTCCTGGATTTCAGTGTCTGTTTCCTTCCCCAGATTGGAGAAGTTCTCAGCTATGTTCAAGTACATCTTCCACCACTTTCTTTCTGTCTTCTTCTTATGGAAATCCTAATATATGGATATTATTATATTTCATTGAATCAGTTCTCTAATTCTCCTCTCATGGTCTAGAATTTTTTCTCTTTTTCTCAGCTTCATCTTTTTCCATAATTTTATCTTCAATATCACTTATTCTCCCCTCTGCCTCTTCAATTCTTGTTCTCACCACTTCTAGTTCATTTTGAACCTCATTTACAACATTTTTTAATTCATCATGACTATTTTTTAGTTCCTTGGTCTTTGCCCCAATAGATTCTCTGCTGTCTTCTAAGCTTTTTTCAAGCCCAGAGACAGGCCTTATGACTATTATTCTAAATTCTTGATCAGATACAGTGTTTCTGTCTGTTTTGATCAATTCTTTAGCTGTCATTTCTTCCTGGAAATTTCTTTTGAGGGGAATACTTCCGTTTTATCATTTTGGCTAGTTTTCTGTCCCTCATGTGTTTCAAAAGCTTTATGGGGCACCTGGGTGGCTTAGTCGGTTAAGCATCCGACTTTCGCTTAGGTCATGATCTCGTGGTTCGTGGGTTCGAGTCCCGCATCGGGCTTTGTGCTGACTGCCAGCTCAGAGCCTGGAGCCCGTTTCAGTCTGTGACTCCCTCTCTCTCTGACCCTCCCCTGCTCATGCTGTCTCTCTCTCTCTCTCTCCTAGAGGTAAATAAATTAAAAAAAAAGCTTTACGTGTCCTGCACCTGCAAGCACTACTATATTAAAGAGGGGTCATACACTGTCCAGGGCCTGGCCCTTCAGGAGGTGTTTTGTGGAGTGTATTATTCACTCTCTATTATCGTGACTTCAGTTGCTTTATCTCCCTACTTGTAGTGATGTTTTGTACCCTCCACCAGGTGTGCTTTGATTTGATTGTTGACATACCCCTCCGGATGCCTTGGAACGTGTGGCAGCACTGATCTAGAGGAGGGGCTGTCTGGTTGGTCAGCGTTGATCTTGCTCTGGTAGATACCCAGTTATCAGGCATGGAGGGGTGTGATGTGGTGTAGGCAGGTCCAGTCTCCACTGTGGGCCCGTTGTCCTCTCCCTGAATCCCCACCTATGACCTACCAGGTTGTCCCCATGGCCCCTGGAGATGTCTCTGTCACTCTGCAGCCCATACTCTTGGAATTCAAAGTCCTCTGGCCTCTAGACTGCTGTGTGAGGGATAAGGGAACTTTGAGTCCCCCTACTTCTCTGCCATATTGGATCTCTGAATAATTCTTTTTTTTTTAATGTTTTTTTAAAAAATTTATTTCTAGGAGAGAGAGAGAGAGAGACAGCATGAGCAGAGGAGGGTCAGAGAGAAAGGGAGATGCAGAATCTGAAACGGGCTTCAGGCTCTGAACTGGCAGTCAGCACAGAGCCCGACGTGGGCCTCGAACCCACGAACCGCGAGATCATGACCTAAGTGAAAGTTGGATGCTTAACCGACTAAGCCACCCAGGCGCCCCTCTGAATAATTCTTTTAATGTATTGTTGTATCTGGCTTGCTAGTATATCATTGAGAATTTTTGCATCCATGTTCATCAGGGAAATTGTACTGTAGTTCTCCTTTTTAGTGGGGGGTCTTTGTCAGGTTTTGGAATCAGGGCAATGATGGCCTCATAGAATGAGTTTGGAAATTTTCCTTCCATTTCTATTTTTTGAAACAGATTCAAAAATTCTTTTGAATTTTTGTTAACTCTTTTTAAAATGTTTGTTAGAATTCCCCTAGAAAGGTATCGTGCTCTGGACTCTTGTTTATTGGGAAATTTTTTATTACTAATAACATTTCTTATACTGGTTATGGGTCTGTTTAAATATTCTGTTTCTTCCGGTTTTAGTTTTGATAGCTTTGGACAAATGGACAGAGGAATTTGTCTATTTCTTCCAGATTGCCAAATTTATTGGCATATAATTGCTTATAATGTTTTCTTATTGTTTGTATTTCTGCAGTATTGGTTGTGTTCTCTCCTCTTTCATTCTTGATTTTATTTATTTGGGTCCTTCCTTTCTCTTTTTTGTCAAACTGGCTAAGGGTTATCAATTTTGTTAATTCTTTCAAAGAGCCAGCCTCTGGTTTCATTGATCTGTTCTTTTTTTTTCCTGCTGTCATTGATTTCTGCTCTAATCTTTATTATATCCTGTCTTCTGCTGGTTTGGGGCTTTATTTGCTGTTCTTTTTCCAGTTCTTTAAGGTGTAAGGTTAGGTTGTGTGTCTGAGGCCTTTTTCCTTCTTCAGGAAGGCCTGGATTGCTATATACTTCCCTCTTATGACCACTTGCAGCTGCATCCCAGAGGTTTGGGGCTGTTATGTTATCATTTTCATTGGCTTCCATGTGCTTTTTAGTTTCCTCTTTAATTTCTTAGTTAACCCATTCATCCTTTAGTAGGATGTTCTTTAGTCTCCAAGTATTCTTGGTGTTTCCAAATTTTTTTCTTGTGGTAGATTTTGAGTTTCATAGTGTTGTGGTCTGAAAATATGTACAGTATGATCTCAGTCTTTCTGTACTTGTTGAGTGCTGGTTTGTGCACCAATATGTGATCTGTTTGGGAGAATGTTCCATGTTCACTCGAGAAGAATGTGTGTTCTGCTGCTTTAGGATGAAATGTTCTGAATATATCTGTTAAATCCATCCAGTTGTGTGTCATTCAAAGCCATTATTTCCTTGTTGATTTTCTGCTTACTTGATCTGTCCATTGTTGTAAGTGAGGTGTTGAAGTCCCCTTCTATCATGGTATTATCAGTGAGTTTCTTTATATTTGTGTTTAATTGATTTATATATTTGGGACCTTCATGGTGGGGGTGTTGCGCCTGATTCGCGAGTCCCCAGAGACCACCAAGGAGCCGACACCGATGCAAGTACAAAAGGGTCTTTATTACAAGCTTGAGCCGGGGCTCACCCGTCAACCAGTGCAGCAGCAGCAGGGTGAAGCCCCGAACAATAGCGAGTAGGGTTTTTATGGGGTAAGGGATGGGGGTGTTACAGTGCACACGTTGTATGTATAGCATCATCACATAGCACCAATTACAGTTGTACAGCACCCATGGTAACAGCTTTGACCATTCAGTATCTGTGAGGTGTTCATTACTTTTGGTGGGACCCAATCATGACTTTCGAGAATCCTTTGAAAATAACCAATTATGAGGTGAATTCAAAGGGCCCACGTGGGGTTCAGGCAAGCGGTGAGTGAGTGGCTAGTTTGTACAAAATAACTGCCTGCAGTTCCCAGCCCTGACTCAGACCACAGGAATGTTTTTTTGATTAGCTGATCTGAGGGCGGTCCGAGGATGCCTTTAGCCTTGAGCAGTCAGGCTTTTCCTGGAACTGGGGCTACGTGCATCCCGAGGTTGCTCTTAATGGAGGCCTTAATCTCAAAATGACGTTACTTAGACTCTTCAGGGTCATAAATATTTACAACTGTTAGATCTTTTTGGTGGACAGATCCCTTAGTTATGAAATAATGCCCTTCTTAATCTCTTGTTACAGTCTTTATTTTAAGATCTAGTTTGTCTGATGTAAGTATGGCTACTCCAGCTTTCTTTTGATGACCATTAGTATGATAGGTGGTTCTCCAGCCCCTTATTTTCAATCTGCAGATGTCTTTATGTCTAAAATGGGTCTCTTATAAGCAGCATATAGATAGGTCTTGTTTTCTTATCCATTCTGATACCCTGTGGTTTTTGACTGGAGCGTTTAGTCCATTGACATTTAGAGTGAGTACTAAAAGATACGAATTTAGTGCCATTGTGTTGCCTGTAGAGTTGGTGTTTCTGGTGATGTTCTCTGGTCCTCTTTAGTCTTTGTTGCTTTTGGTCTGTTTTGTTTCGTGTTTCCTCCACTTAAAGAGCCCTCAAAATTTCTTGCAGGGCTGGTTTAGCGGTCACAGGCTCCTTTAGTTTTTGTTTGTTGGGGAGACTTTTTATCTCTCCTTGTATTTTGAATGACTACCTTGCTGAATAAGGGATTCTTGACTGCACGTGGGTAGCTCAGTTGATTGAGTGCCTGACTTCAGCTCAGGTCATGATTTTGCAGTCTGTGGTTTTGAGCTCTGTGTCAGGCTCTGTGCTGACAACTCAGAGCCTGGAGCCTGGTTTGGATTCTGTATCTCCCTCTCTTTCTGCCCCTCCCCCCTCTCTCTCAAAAATAAACAAACATTAAAAAAAAAAAAGAGAACTCTTGACTGAATATTTTTCCACTTCAGCACAATGAATATATCCTGCCACTCCTTTCTGGTCTGCCAAGTTTCTGTGGATAGGTCTGCTGTGAACCTGATATGTTTTCTCTTACAGGTTAAGGACTTTTTTTCCCCTTTGCTGCTTCCATAAGTCTTTTTTGTGATGGACTATGATATGCTTTGGTGATGGTCGCTTTTTGTTGGACCTAATGAGAGTTCTCTGTGCTTCTTGGATTTTGATGTCTGTGTCCTTCCCCAGATTAGGAAAGTTTTCCACTATAATTTGTTCACATAAACCTTCTACCCCTTTTACTTTCATCATCTTCTGGAACTCCTATGATTTGGATGGTATTCCTTTTTTAATAAGTCACTGAGTTCTATGAGTCTTGTATCTTGAATGCTCTTTTGCCTTTGTTTCTCTCTTTTTCTTCTGCTTCGTTATTCTCCATAATTTTCTCCTCTGTATCACTAAGTTGTTGCTCTACTTCATCCATCCTTGCATCGTGGCATTGATTCAAGGTTGCATCTTGGTTATACCGGTTTTAATTTCATCCTGACTAGATTATACTTTTATCTCCACAGAAAGGGGTTTTATGCTTTTTTAAACCCCAGCTAGGATTCTTATTATCGTAGTTCTAAATACTAGTTCACACATCTTGCTTATATCTGTGTTAAGCCCCTGGCTGTCATTTCTTCCGGTTCTTTTTTGGGGGGTAAATTCCTTTGTTTTGTCATTTTGGAGGAAAAAAAATTAATAAAATAAAAGTTAAAAATTAAAAGCAAATAAAAATAAAGGAATCTAGATCCTGGTGTGCTTTGGTCTGGTTGTTGAAAGAAGTTTAATAGAATAGAGAAAAAAGGAAAGGAAAAACGAGGTAAAAAATTTTAAAAAATTAAAATGATTTACATAATAAAATAGAGCAAAATGAAATCATGAAATAAAGTGAAATACAATAAAAATGTAAGAAAGTAAAAGTTTAAAAAAATTAAAAGAAAATAATTTTTTTTCTGTATCCAAGAAAAAGAAAAGAAAGGAAAAAACCAGTTTAAACAAAAACAGAAGGAAAAAACGAACTAACGAATGAGCAAATAGAATGAAACCTGAATGAAGTTACATCCAGTCTCCCCTAGAACTGAAGGTATGAAGCACTCTATGGTCCATATACTAAGCGGATGGAGTGACTTGTGCTAGTTTTCTAGCAGATATGCTTGGAGGGCACAGTCGGGTGGGGCTTGGTGTAATGGCTCCATTCTCCACTAGGTGGCACTGCTTAGCTTACTGGCATGGATCAGTGTTGCGTGCATGCGCATGTGCGGAGAGGTGGAAATGGCTTCACCAGCTCCTTAGTCTCTGGCACTAGAACTTCTCATTCTTAGGAGCCCACGATCAAGCACCCCTCCTTTGTCTCAGGCCTCTGTCCACTCCCCACATCTACCTTGTTTGTGTCCAAGCCGTCTGCCTGCCAGGCAGCGCCTCCTTCCAGGGTTTTGAGCTCAGATGAGGTTGACTTCATCTGTCCACACTTAAGAGGCCCTTGCGGGTTGGATTCTTGCCGACTCTCTGGGGGAGTGTCTTGCTGAGCAATGGCCAGGTGCTGGCTTGCCCCAGAAAACATTTGTGTGATGGCACAGTGGCAGAGGTTCAGAGATTATGGCAAATCAGAACACACAGCCGACGCCAGGTTACACCACACTCTGGGATCTTTGTCCCAGTCCCAGCAAACGTGACTGCTCTCTAGGGTCCTGTGGGACCTTTTCCTCTGGGGAGGATATATGGCCTCTACCAAATGCTCTCCAAGCAAGGGAACGGCTTCTCTCCCTAGACCCTGCTGCCTGCTCCTGGGGATTCACCCTGTATCCCCACCAGAGCACCGCCAGGCACTGAGCTCCGGAACTTCAGACTCTACACTCCACTGTTTATAGAGTCCTGGTGGTATTGAAACCCTCTCCTTTCTTCCCATCAGTGGTTTTGGGGAACAGATTTCCTGCTCAGTCCCCTGTGAGTGTTTTCACGCATTTTCTCGCTTTCTCCCCAGCCACTTTCAGGGGAGCGCTTTTCTTGCACAATCCCAATGCACCGGCTCCCCCCTTTACCTGTCCTCTCTGTGCAAAAACAGCTCCCTACCCTCCGCGGCCTTTCTCTCTCCCAGTTAACCTCTACGCACTGTGTACCTGCTGAGGTTTTTGGCTCAGGTTGTACGGATCATTGTGTCAATTCTCAGATCAGTTTCCTAAGTGTGCAGAATGGTTTGGTGATGATCTAGCTGTGTCTCAGAGACGAGAGAAGCTCAGAAAGTCTCCGTGCCCCTCTGCCATCTTCCCCCATCCAGAGCAAAGCCTTTAAAAAGAGCCACCTGGGTTTCTAAGCAGAATGTGGACTGGGTGGGGCCCTAGGAGGACAGCTCCCTTTTTCTGAACTCTGTTCGTAGCCTGTCATGGATTCTGGGATTGGGCCAGAGCCTCTCAGAGCAGATGTGATCCATGCTCTCCGACTGCCGGACCTGCCTGGCTGGGTGATGGGATGTCACCGAGTTGGGCGCTCAGTGTATGCATCTCTTCTTCTTCCACCTTTCCTCCTGCGCCCCTCAGTCCCCGGAGTTCTGGTGTCCCCTGCCACAGCACTGGCCTCATACCTGTCCCAGAGCACACACACCCCTCCTGTCTTTTCCTCCCCAACCCCTCTCTTAGTCCCCAGCACCACCCTCCTCCTATACGTACCTCCTTCCTCCTTGCCCACTATCTGTCTCCCCCACACCCCATCCACCGCCTTCCTGGACACACACCCCCTCCTCTCCACCCCCTCTAGAACTGAGGGTCCAACTGTCTCTCACCACCCACTTGCTGCTGCAGGCTCTTTGGCTGAGCTCCGCAGCTCCATGGAGTCTGGTGCACTGTTCTCCAGGCCCTATGGGTTGGATGGCAAGGCTGTGGCAGCTGGGGGGTGGGGGGAGGATTGCTGTGCAGGGCATCCCAGGCTGAAGCAGGAGCATGGTCAGGGGCAGAAGCTGCTGAGGAGCCATTCAGTCACCGGGGACACAGGTCATGCCTGGACTCAGGGACCCTGTGGACACAGTGGGAGCTGAGGCCCTAGGGGCCGCAGAGCAAAGGATTTGGTGGTAGGAATCCAGTCCGTGCTCTGGCAGAGGAGCTCTGCAAGGGATGGACAAGAAGAGGAAAGGGTGGACGGGGTCATGAAGCAGCTGCCCTGGCCTCCATGCCTGCGGGCTCTTGTGAGTGACAGAGAAAATGAGAAAGCTCCAGATGCTTTTCAGGCAAACTTTGGATGGGGGAAGAGCTGCCTGGAAGTAAAAGACATTTGAAACTTTAACTAAAAGCAGACTCGGGGGGCACCTGGGTGTCTCAGTCAGTTAAGCGTCCAACTTTGGCTTAGGTCATGATCTCATGGTCCATGGGTTCGAGCCCAGTGTTGGGCTCTGTGCTGACAGCTTGGAGCCCAGAGCCTGCTTCAGATTCTGTGTCTCCATCTCCCTCTGTCCCTACCCCACTCATGCTTGCATTCTCTCCTCTCTCTCTCAAAAGTAAACATTGGAAAAAAAAAAAAACAGGCTCAGATCGCCTATCATCAAAGCCTTCTGCCCCCTCAGCTGGGCTTTGGCCTTCCCTGGCCACCTGCTCCCACCTAGTGGAATAGAGTGCAAAGTCATCTGAACCTGAGCCTGAGACTCTGTTGCACGGGCAGAGGTGGGCCCCTGGCATCTCAATACCCTGGGGCCTCCTCCTTGGGGGCCAACTCTCCAATGACACCGGGCTCTCCACACCTGGAAGCGCAGCCCTATGTGGAATACGGGCCAGGAGGCCAACTGGCCTGGGTGTCCAAGACCCAGTCCAAGGTGTATTTTCTTTCTGAGTTCTCTCTTCTTCCCATCTTGCAGCATTCAGCACATACTGCAGGCGTAGACTTTCCTCAGTGATGCCTTGACCCCTTTGATGGAAACCCATCAAAGAAGAAGAGTAGAAAGAAAGTAGAAATATGTGGCAATTACCTTCTCCGCTCCAGCTTTCGGGACTCAGGACGTGTGAAGGGAGACAGGATACAGGCGCAGAAGCAGTGTTTGATGCTGTTGTAGGTGGGGGTCCTCTGTGCCTGAAAGGCATCTGTTGGTTGGCCCCAGCCAGAGTGCCGCCCTGCACTCCCAGGGTGAATGAGCAGCTGTACCCGATTCGCGTGCAGCCAAGAAGAGGAGCCATTGGTTGTGTGATCGGGGGTCCGGCATTCAGTATGTCAGAGATAGAAGCCTGTCATCTTACAGGTGGAAGGGAGTGGAGGCCCAGAGGTTAAGCTTTAAGTGCAGAGCCGGGCCTGACTCCATGGCTCCCTGCCACCCTCAGTGTGTGGCTGTGTCCACACGGTCCAGAAGGCCACTCAGGGTAGTGGAAAGGGGGCATGTGTTGCTTCCTGTGACGATTCCCACATGCCAGCTGGTGAACCACTACTGATCTACAGTGAAGTTACATTTAGTCCATAGTTACAAGGCCATATAAGGGGGTGCCTGGGTGGCTCAGTCAGTTAAGCGTCCGACTTTGACTCAAGTCATGATCTCACCATCCGGGAGTTCGAGCCCCGTGTCAGACTCTGCCACAGCTCGGAACCTGGAGCCCCACTTTGGAGTCTGTGTCTCCCTCTCTCTCTGACCCTTCCCTGCTTGTGCTCTGTGTGTGTGTGTCTGTCTGTCTCTCTCAAAAATGAATAAATATTGGGGCACCTGGGTGGCTCAGTCAGTTGGGCATCTGACTTCAGCTCATGATCTCACAGTTTTTGGGTTCGAGTGCCAAACTGGGCTCTGTGCTGACAGCTCAGAGCCTGGAGCCTGCTTCAGATCCTGTGTCTCCCTCTCTCTGCCCCTCCCCCATTCATGCTCTGTCTCTCTCTGATTACCAAAAATAAATAAAAATCAAAAAAATTTTTTAAATGAGTTAAAAAAATTTTTAAGGAAAAATAAGAACCCTGGGGTGATGCATGAAACTACATGTGGTTTTGATTGCAGTTGCATTCTTCCTACCTTTTTCATGTTAAAATGATTAAAATCCCATTCAAGGGGTGGCGGGGGAGGGGACTTACTGCAAAATAATCTTTGGAGTCTTTTGGATTCCCTTCTGTTTTTTAAATGGTCATCAGTGTGTGAAATTGAAAAGGACCTGGGGCGCCTGTGTGGCTTAGTCGGTTAAGCGTCCGACTTTCGCTTAGGTCATGATCTCACGGTTCGTGGGTTCGAGCCCCG
>NW_027551578.1:1482354-1599620 GCF_008692635.1 Crocuta crocuta | reverse complement strand
AAAAAAAAAAAAAGAAAGAAAAGAAAAGTACCTTAACACGAATGTGTGTAGTGGCCTCCTCCCTCCCATCGACTGGGAAGGGTCCTCACTTGGCCTGAATCGGGAATGTGCCCACCTCCCCGCCACCCACCCCCCCCAAACCCAGCAGGCTTAGTGCCTCCTGGCCCCATTCCTCCTCCTGAGGCCGAGGAGGGCCAGCTTTTGGCTTGGGCTCAGCCCCTTGGAAGCTCACCAAGGCACTTTAAAAGGAAAAATTCAAAGGCAGTAAGATTTTCATATGGGTTTGAAATCTAGGTATGTGCTTTACTGTCCTGGGAAGCATCAATCCTGCCTTTTCCTGTAAAAAGTTCATTTCATCTCGGCTCTTTTCTAACTGCATCATTAAATAAGCCCATGCCCAGCAGGACACCCGCATCTGGCTCCCCGCGGTCCCCGTCTCTGGGGAGGGCTCCTGCTGCTGTTGGGTCCTGAAGAAAGGCATGCAGTTCGTGCCTTCGTTTTTTTATCCAGTGGTAAAATGAAGACCAGTGCCGGGCATTCGGTGCTGCTCAATAATTGTAAGGCTCATTTTATTTATCAGCTATTAGGGTGAGGATGAGGTTTATTTCTCTTGGAGACGGCACACTCTCTTAATTGCACCAGAAGTCCTGCGGGGGCTGTGTTCTCTGATGACCAAACTCCGCTCTTTGTTTGGTCATGGAAGCTGTACTAGTACAAAGAAGAGAGAGAGCATGTTGTGACTTAGCACATACAGTGTTGACCTGGAGGAGAGGGGCCTGATGTTAGTGTTTGTATAGGGTGTTCGACTTCTCACGGATGCCAGCGTCCTATGTGGGTGGAGCCATAGTCTATGCCATTTTATAATGATGCCATTTGAGCAGTCATCTACCTGGGAAACCTCCATTACATCCCTGTGGGGAAGGACAGAGCAATCGTATTTTTTCTTAGGGGAGAAAACGTGGGGCAAAATTGGAAAATTGCTTAACTATAGTGCCATATGCAGTTGCTGAAGCTTTCCTAAATGTTTTGATGACTAAATGAGAGAGTGAGTCAGGACCCCCTATCGGATCCTCACTTTGCACTGTTGTGAGTTAACCCCCATGTGCTTTGTTCCAGATGTCTGCTGCCAGGGACTGACAGGCAGTCAACAGCTCCCCCCCGCCCAACACACATACATTTGGGCAAACCCTGCCCTTGGTGATGGGCCCCGGTGCTATCCTGATGGACGAAGCCCAGTTGCTGTGACCAGTCAGTATGACATGGAGGTAGAGACACTAGCACTGAGCTCCTGCTAAAACCCACACCCCGTGAGTCAGCCTCCCGGTGACTGAGGTGCAGGAGCAGGTTGGGCTCCCCGGAGTGGGCAGGTGGGGGGTGGGTGGGGTTTGGAAACCCTCTGCTAGTTCTGAGACCAAATCCCCGCTCTGGGGGAGATACTGGCTTTAGACTTGGTTTGCCCTCGCTCTTGTCCAAGCCCAGTGGCAAAGACAGCCCAGAACACAACTGTCGTCAAATAAATGTGGGTTGACTTAGTTTGCTGCAGTGAGAATGTGCACCAGACTGGTTGGCTTGGTAAGAGGGGCTTGGGGTTCTGCTGGGCGATTCTAAGACAGCTTTCAGGGAACCGAGGCCAGTGCTGGACTGGGGGATGTCCAGACCCATCACCGATAGTGTCCTGGTCACTTTATCTAGAAGCTAGAGGGCTGTCGTGGGCTGGAGTGGCCGCCAGTGGTAGATGGAGCAAGGGATATTGAGTTCTTCTTACGTTTGCAGAGTGCTCCTCCGGCTGGTGTCTCCCCATGTTACCAGGTGGCTTCATACCATGATTGTTACATTCCAGGGCACTGTAAGTTCATTTGGGAATATCCCAGCCTGGGTGTCAGCAACGTCAGGGCTGTGCTCTATTTTCTCACCCTCCCACCTCTCCTGGACCCCAGTTCCCTTCTTTATAAAAGGGGTAGGGGGTGACTCCCTGGGGGCTGGTTGGAAATCCAGATGTAGGGTAGATGTGGGCTCACCCAGACACACTGACATTATGAGGTCCCACAGAGGTTTCTAGGCACACTCAAGTTTGAGTAGCACTGCCTATTGTGCATCTGTGTATTCAGCAAAGGGAATGTGTCTGAGGAACAGCATGCTGGGAAATGGGCCCTGTCTGCCCTACATTTCTCTTGGTGCCCTTTTGAGATAAGATAGCATACATGAAATAAATGAAGAATGTCTCAGCCATCCTGCTTAAAGCTAGGGTTAAGTAAAGTTGTGAGGTAGGTAGGATTTGTGTTGGGAGCCTGGGTCCCGCACTGACCTCACCCTCTTATGAGCCATTTCTTCTCCCTCCTCCTCTTTTCCCTACAAAAACTTGTCCTGCCACTTAAGAGAAATTTCATAAAGTCATTATGCTAATAACTTATTTCCCTACCTGGGAATATAATACCTTTCTGGGGTATTTTCATTTTTTAACCAGGTACAAGGGTCTTGACCCACAGGGAGTGAAATTCTAATGATGGAATTTCTATAATTTCTAGGAGCGAGAAGCTTGCCCTAGTAAAGAGAAGAGCTGTGAGTGCCAGGCTTGTAGCTTACCACCTGTGGGCATTTGAACACGACTGAACAGGCTCTACGGATGAGGCCAGGTGAAGCTTTTATAGTCCAGACACCACCAATCTCATGGAGTCGCTTCATTGATCCATTGCGTGGAGGGTGATAAGGTTACCAGCCTAAAGGTTTCCTGGGATGGAGGACTTTCCGCACTAAAACTTGGTCATTCCTAGACAGAGAGGGATGGTCAGTCACCAGAGGGTGAGAGATGTACCTGTTTTGAAAGCATGTGCAAGGTGCCAGATGTTGGTACTGCCTCACTTCAAGGATACTGGCCTTCTGTTTAACCTTGATCTGATTAGAGTGTGGTGGGGTGCTGTCTGGCCAATGCTTTCATGCTATCTCAGCATCTCTTGGGAGGACTCAACAGTGCTTGAGATTGAGAGTGACACAGGGGCAGTGTCTGGGACCCAGGGGGCCTTTCAAGGGGCCTGAGCTCTGTGGCTGTTTGAGAGCTTCACTGCTCAGAGCCTGGCAAGGCGTGTAGGCACTTAGCCATCAGCTGGCTTTCCCTGGCTTTTGCCTCCATCTCTGACTTCTCAGATGAAACGTATTCTGTGGAAAGGCACCCTGTATGCTCCTGCCTTGTGCACAAGAGCCTTCGAGGGCTGACAGGGTGAACAGAGATGGGAGTGGAAGCCTGGCGATGAGAGAAGTCAAGGTGGAGATGGGCGGAGCAGGCTCAGCCCTCACGTGATGTCAGCAGCTTGGGGAGATGGCAGTATGGTTGTCCGTTTCAGGCAAAAGTACCTTTGTGTCCAATCAAGTGGTTGAAAAGCTTCCTGACTTAAAAGGAGCCAGTTTGTTTCACGGGCAGGAAGAGCCCTGATTTCTTTGGGGAACACTTTTTGGAAAGAGGGTTTGGGAAATGGAAATGATCAGTGGGGAGGTATTGGACCACATCTTTCAACCACTTAGATCCAATGTAAGGTTATTGTTGAATGTCATGTTACTAAAAACAAGAAAGTAAAGCAGTCGCAGGAGGGAACGTGTGTTCATATTTTTGATGTTTTGACTTTGGATAGCTCAGTGAAATGTAGGTTTTTGCCCTTCTGGGTGGGAGATGGGGGAAGAAGAGGGGTTCTGAGAGATATATGTTTTGGAGACTTGGCTAGGTTTGTATGGCACCGTGCAATGAGATCGTGTGCAGCGATCCTGGAGAGAGATGGACTCAGGTTCAAATCCTGCCTCTGGCATGCAGATCTGGGGTTCCTGGGCAAAGTATAATCCCTCCTCTTAGTTCTCCCCTCTGCTGAGCACACATGTGGTAGGCGCTCTGCTAAAAAATTACCATATGTGCCCTCAATTAGCTTCACGGGTATGGATAGTAGTTTCATTATGCACATTTTATAAATAAAGAAACAAACTTAGAGGAGAAAAGTGACTCATCCAGAGTTCTACAGATGGTAAGGACAGAACAGGGATCTCAGGTCCATTGGTCATGTATCGTTTTTTGGCTTCAGAATAGAAGTGATTTATGGGGAAGAACACTGAGGTTCCCTTCCCCACCTCCCTTTGTTCTTTTAGTGTTCAACCAGTCTTCTGAAAAGCTGTTTCCAGGAGGCAGTTCAAAATGGAGGCATAAGAAGACCCTGAACTCACCTCCTGTCATGAGCACACCAAATCTACAGCTGTGTATGGAACATTCCCTCCAAAAAAGGCTTGAAAGCTAGCTGAACAGCTGTTCTACAACAGAGAATAAAAAGGCCACACCAAGATGGGTTGAAGAGGCAAAGACACAATGATCCATATGAGGAAAAGAGCTCACAGACAACAGCTCATGGCTCATGGAGTGAGGGGTTTGAGCCTTACAGCAGGCACCCCAGCCCTTGGGACCTGCACTGAGGAGAGGAACCCCAGAACCTTTGGCCTTGAAAACCAGCAGGACTTACACCCAGGAGACCCATAGGACTGTGGGAAACTGGGACTCTGCTCTCAAAGGGCTCATGCACAGACCCACTTTCCCTGGGATGCAGTGCACAAGGAACGTGTAAAAGTGCTTACACCATATGTGAAGGGAATTTATTGACTAATCTTAAAGCATCTGCTAGAGAGGTAGGATTGTGATGTCACCTCTCCAGGGATGGAGGCCCTGGTGAGCACTGCTTTTACACTCTTCCCTCTATCTTGCTTGTGCTATTTGCCTTGACCCAGTGCTTTCCTATGGCCCCGCACCACTACACCTGTCAGGTGGGTCCCAGCCTGGTGCTGCCTGCATCCCTGCCAAAGTCGGTGAGTGAATATGTGGCTCTGGTCCCCAGGGGGCTTGTGTTTCTGGGCCCCAGAGAACTGAAACAATTGGAGAGGCGATTCTTGGCAGGCTACCATCCCCAGGACACTGCATAGACAGCCAACCAAAACACACCCCAGTCTTCCTGTGACCACCCTTTCAAGACTGGGATTGACCCCTCTTTTGCCTAATACATGCAAGCAAACAGTGAAATAAAATGAGGAAACCGAGGAATATTTTCCAAATGAAAGAACAAGATAAAACTCCAGGAAAAAAAAATGCTAAGGAAATGAAGATAATTTACCTGATAAAGATTTCAAAGTAATGGTCATAAAGGTGCTTACTGATCTTGGGAGAAGAATGGATGCACAAAGAGAAAATACAGGAAAGTACCAGACAAAAGTCTCAGAACTGAAAATACAATAGGTGAATTCAAATACACTAGAAAGATTCAACAGACTAGATGAAGCAGAAGAAAGGATCAGTGACCTGGAAGATAGGGCAGTGGAACTCACCCACAGAGCAGCAAAAAGAAAAAAAAAATTTTAGAAAGTGAGGAGAGCATAAGAGAAGTATAATAGAACATCAAATGGAACAGCATTCCATGATAAGTCTCCCAGAAGGAGAAGACAGAGAGAAGGGGACAGAAAACACATCTGAAGAAATAATGGTTAACAACTTCTTAACCTGGGGAAGGAAGCAGTCAATTATATCCAGGAAGCCCAGAGAGATCTACAGCAAGACATGTTATAATAAAATTGTCAAAAGGTAAAGAGAGAATCTTAAGTAAGAGAAAAAAACAACTTGTTTCATATGGAAGAATCCCCATAGACTGTCAGACTTTTCAGCAGAAACTTTGCAAGCCAGAGGGAATAGCATGATATATTCAAATTGCTGAAAGCAAAAAAATCAACCAAGAATATTCTATTTGGCAAGATTCTCATTCAGAACTGAAGGAGAGAGAGAGTTTTCTAGACAAGCAAAAAGTAAAGGGGATTACCACCATTAAACTGGCATTACAAGAAATATTAAAAGGACTTCTTAAAGCTGAAAAGAAAGGGCATTAGTTAATAACAAGAAAACATATGAAAGTAAAACTCTCACTGATAAATTTATAGTAAAAGTAGTGGACTAATCACTTAAGTTAGCATGAAGCGGAAAAGACAAAAGTAATAAAATTAACTACAACAGTTAAGAGATACACAAAATAGGCACCTGGGTGGCTCAGTCAGTAAGTGTCTGACTCTTGATTTTGGATCAGGTCATAATCTTGAGGTTCTCTGTGCTGACAGCATGGAGCCTGCTTGGGATTCTCTCTCTCCCTCTATCTCTGCCTCTCCCTGCTCTCACATAGCACTCTCTCTCAAAATACATAAATGCTAGAGAAAGAGAGAGAGACACATAAAATAGTAAAATGTGACATTGACCACATAAAACATCAGAATTTTAGATGAGTTCAAAATTAACTTGCTATCAACTTAAACTGTTGTGTATATACAGAGAGAGACTCATATATGGATGTCTTGTGGTAACCACAAAACAAAAACCTAAAGTGGAAACATAAAAGAGAATGGAATGTAAATGTGATACCAAAGAAGGTATCAAACCACAAAGGTAGAGAACAAGAGAAGTAGAAAGGAACATAAAGTAACTATAAAAAGGGAAAAAGCAATGAAAAAAAATGGCAGTATGTACCTATCAAGAATTACTTTAAATGTAAATGGACTCAGTTCTCCAATCAAATGAAGACCCATCTGTATAGCTGTCCACAAGAGACTCACCTTGCTTGTAAAGATGCACATAGACTGAAAGTTAAAGTTTAGAAAAAGATGTTTCATATGAATGGAAACCAAAAGAAACCTGAGGCAGCTGTACTTTCATCAGACAAACTAGACTCTAAAATGAAGACTGTGATACAAGACAAAGATGGGCATTCCACAATCAAGAGATCAATCCAGCAAGAAGATACAACATTTGTAAATATTTATGTGTATAACATATGGATGTTTAAATATATAAAGCAAGTATTAACAGACCTAGAGGGAGAAATTAAAAGTAATGCAATCATAGTGGATTTTAATATTCACTTACATCAGTAGATAGACCATCCACAGAAAATCACTAGGGAAACATTGGCATTAAATGACATGTTAGACCAGATGGACTAAATAGCTATGTGTACAGAACTTTCCATTCAAAAGCAGTGTAATGCATATTCTTCTCAAGTGCACAAGGAGCATTCTCCAGGATATATGTTAGGCCGCAAAACAAGTCTCAATAAATTTAAGAAGAGCATATCAAGCATCTTTTCAGGCCACAATGATAAGGAACTGGAACTCCATCACAAAATGAAAACTAAAAAAAATCACAAATATGTGGAGATTGAACAACATGCTACTGAACAATCAGTGAGCCAGTGAAGAAATTGAAGGAGAAATAAGAAATTCATTGAGACACATGAAAATAAAAATACAACATTTCAGAATCTATGGGACATAGCCAAAGCAGTTCTGAGAGAAAAGTTCATAGCAATACACACTTACCTCAAGAAATAAGAAAAATCTCAAACAATCTAACTTTACATCTAAGGAAAATAGAAAAGGAAACACAATAAATAGACTAAAACGGTGATAGAAAATATCAGTGAAACTCAGAGCTGTGTTTTTAGATAAACAAAATTAATAAACCTGTATTTAGACTCATTAAGAGAAAAAGAGGACTCAAATAAATGCAGTCAGAGACGAAAGCGGGGAAGTTACAGCCGATACCAAAGAAGTACAAAGGATCATAAGAATTAGTATAAATAATTATAGGCCAACAAATTTAACAGCCTAGAAAAAAATGGATACATTCATAGAAACAGTCTTTTAAGACTGAATTATAAAGAAATTGAAAATCTGAACAGACTAATTATCAGCAGAGATTGAATCAGTAATCAAAAACCTTCCAACAAACAGAAGTCAGGGACCAGACTACTCCACTGTTAAATTCTACCAAACATTCAAAGTTTTAATACCTGTCCTTCTCAAACTCTTCCAAAAATTGAAGAAGTGCTTCTAAACTTACTTTATAGGGCCAACATCACACTGATACCAAAACCAGATGAAGACACAACTAAAAAAGAAGTATAGGCCAATATCTCTGATGAACATAAATGCAAAAAAAATCTTCCCCAAATATTGTAAACTGAATTCACTCCTACATGAAAAAGATCATACACCATGATCAAAGGGGGTTCTATTCCAATAATGCAAGGATGGTTCAATAGCTGCAAATCCATCAGCATGATACACTGCATTAACCAAATGAAGGATAAAAATATATGATCAGCTCATAGAAAAGATTTTGAAAAATAGATTCAGAAAAAAGCATCTGACAAAGTTCAGTATCCATTTATAATGAAAACCGTCAACAAAGCAGGTATAGAGGGAATGAACCAACATTACAGACATACGTGACAAGCCCACAGCTAACGTTATAGTCAGTGATGAAAAGCTGAAAGCTTTTCCACTAAGATCAAGACAAGGATGCCCACTCTTGCCAGCTTTATTCAACATAGTATTAGAAGTTTTAGCCAGAGCAATTAAACAAGAAAAAGAAAAGGGATCCAAATTAGAAAGGGAGAAGTAAAACTATTATTATTTGTATATGATGTCATTTTATATATGAGACTCCACCAACAAGCTATTAGAGTTAATAAAATCAGTGAAGTTGCAAGATACAAAATCTGTACAAAAAGCTGTTTTGCACTTTTTTATGCAGTAAAAATGAAGTTTCTGAAAGGGGAATTAAGAAAACAATCCCATTTACAGTTCATCAAAATGAATAAAATACCTGGTTACAAATTTAACCAGGAAAGACCTACACACCGTAAACCACAAGACATTGATGAAAGAAATTGAAGATACAAATAAGTGGAAAAATACTCTGCCCATGGCTTGGGAGAATTAATATTGTTAAAATGTCCATATTTTCCAAAGCAATCCATACATTCAGTGGCAGTTCCTAACAAAATTCCAATGCCATTTTTCACAGAAGTAGAACAGATCTAAACTTCATATAAAGCTGCAAAAGATCCTGAATAGTGAAAACAATCTTTAATAACAGTAGTGGAATGTGATGGAGGCATCACACTCACTGATTTCAAATAACAAAGCTGTATTACAAAGCTATAGTAATCAAAACAGTATGGTTTTGGCATAAAGTCAGATGCATAGATCAATGGAACAGGATAGAGAGCCCTGAAATAAATCCAAGCATATATGATCAATTGATTTAGAACAAAGGAACTGAGACTATGCACTGGGGAGAGGACAGTCCCTTCCATTAATGGTGTTGGGAAGACTGGGCCACTGTTTTAATCCATACCCCAAAATTAACTCAGATTTGGAGTAAGCACTTGAATATAATATAAAAAACCATGAAATTCCTAGAAGAAAACATACACGGTAAGCTCCTTGATGTTATTCTTTTTTTTTTTTTTTTCCTTGATGTTATTCTTGGCAATATTTTTTAGGATCTGACTCCAGAGGCAAAATGGCAAAAACAAAACAAAACAAAACAAAACAAAAATAAACACATGGCCTTTGTCAAACAATAAAGCTTCTGCACAGCCAAGGAAACCATCAACAAAACAAAAAGGCAACTTACTGAATGGGAGAAGATATTGGCAAATCATATATCCAATGAGGTTAATATTCAAAATACATAAAGAACTCTTAGAAAGCAATAACAAAAAGCAATCTGATACAAAGATGGGCAGAGAATCTGGGCATTTTTCCAAATAAGACATACAAATGGCCGACAGGCATAAGACAGAATGTTCAACACCTTTAATCATCATTTGATTGGCATTGGGAAATGCCAGTCAAAACAACAATGATTAGATATCACCTCGAGCTTCTCAGAATGATACTTGTTATTATGAAATAGCAAATGTTAGCAGGGATGTGGAGGAAAAGGAACCCTCGTGCAGTGGTGGTGCGAATGTAAATTGGTGCGGCCACTGTGGAAAACAGTATANGAGCTTCTCAGAATGATACTTGTTATTATGAAATAGCAAATGTTAGCAGGGATGTGGAGGAAAAGGAACCCTCGTGCAATGGTGGTGGGAATGTAAATTGGTGCGGCCACTGTGGAAAACAGTATGGAGGTTCCTCAAAAACTAAAAATAGAACTATGATATGATCCAGCAATTTCACTACTCGGTATTTCTCTGAGGAAGATGAAAACATCGAGAAGATACATGCACTCCTATGCTTATAGCAGTATTGTTTACAATAGCCAAGATAGGGAAGCAACCTAAGTGTCCATTGATGGATGAATGGGTAAAGTTGTGATATATACATACAATGGAATACTACTCAGCCATAAAAAACAATGAAATATTGCCATCTGGGACAAATGGATGGACCTTTAAGGTATTATGCGGAGTGAAATAAGTCCGAGAAAGACAAATGCTGTCTGATCGCACTTATGTATGGATCCTAAAAGAAAGCAAACAAACCCAGAGTCAATCTCATAGATGCAGAGAACTGATTGGTGGTTGCCAGAGGAGAAGGGGATGGGGGGGGTGTGTGTGTGTGTGTGGGCTAAATGTGAAAGGGAGTCAAGAGGTAATAACTTGGAATCAAAGAAGTCATGGGGATGTAACATACATCATGGTGACTGTAGTCAATAATATATTGCACATTTTGTGACTATATGGTTATGGAGATGTTGGACTTACTATAGTGATCATTTTGCAATGTACACAAATATGGACTTGTTATGTTGTACACCTGAAATTGATGTTATGTGTCAGTTACAACAGAAGTAAAAATCAAAACAAAACAAAACAAAAATCTGTTTCCAGAAACACCAGTGTTGGTCCAGAGCGTTTCCAGGTGTCATGGCTTAGTTACTCTTCCCTGAGCTGTAAGCTGTAGCCAGGACCCTGGTTAAAGATGGGTTACTTAACCCATCGTTAAGTAAATATGTTTTTAGTCCCTGAACTCAACTTTGCTCTTTGCAAAGGTGACAGTGAAAATTCTGTGTTTATTTTGCCCATCAGCCTAGCAATGCAAATGGAACAGGCTTTCTTTTTCTCTCCTGATGTATTCATGCCCAGCCTTGGGCTTGAAATTTTAGTCTCCAGCACATGGGACGATTTGGATGCAGCTCCCCCCAGAGCTCACTCTGTTCCCCTGTTTGCTGAATCACAGTGTCTTCTGGCTGTGGGGCCTTGACTTTGAATAGGGAGACAGATGCTTGGTAATTACAAGGTTTCCTTCCTACAGTAGGGGATTGGCAAGCCATTGCCTTGTTTTTTAAGGGAGAAATGGAAGCAGCATTTTAAAGAGCCAGAGCCACACTTTTACATGACAGGAAAAATGAATTGAGCCCTTGAAATATGTCCACCTGCCTTCCTGATGCAGAAGAGATTTTGGAAAGGAAGCTGGACTGAGATTCCACTGAAGTGAAGGCAGGATGCGAAAGGCTGGAGCGATTGTTAGGACTATTGCGGATGGGCACCGTGTATTGTAAGTGTGCTGAGTCACAGCCAGGTTCTCTCTCCACCTCTTTCATGGTGCCCAAGGAAGGCTCCTTTATCATAGGGAAACTTAGGAAATACAAATAAGCAAAAGGAAAAATACCTAAATTTACCAGCACTCTGAGCTAAACACTGCATCTTGGCAAATATCTTTCTAGATGCTGTGCACGTGTGTGTGTGTGCGCGTGTGTGTGCACGCATGTGTTTAAAGATGAGCTTCTATTCTATTTTTTGTAAGCTGATTCTCCCCACCCCTCCCCATTTAACACCATATAGTAACCAAGTGTTTTTCAGTGAATATACATCCATCCTTCTATTCAAAGTGTGGTCCTTGGACCAGCAGCAGCAGCAGCTGGGAGCTTATGGAAATGCAGANTATTATTATTATTAGAGAGAGAGAGAGCGTGGGCAGGGGAGGGAGAGAGAGAGAAAATCTCAGGTAGGTTCCACACTGCCAGCACAGAGCCCGATGTGGGGCTCAAACTCACAAAACCATGAGAGCATGACCTGAGCTGAAATAAAGAGTTGGACACTTAACTGACTGAGCCACTCAGGTGCCCCAAGCTTTTAATTTTTTAAATAAACCTTATATATAGCCTAGCAGACAAGTAGTAGTATACATCTGTGTGCATAGAGTATCATTTCCATGAAAATTTTAGAATTTCAAAATGGATAGCAGGTAGGGACATGGACAAGAAATGTGCTCTGAACGAAATAAGTCAGGCAGAGAAGGACAGATACCATATGTTTGCACGTATAGGAGGATTAGGAGGAACTTAACGAAGGACCGTGGGGCAGAAGAAGAGGAAAAATAGTGTGGGGGAGGGAGGCAAACCATGAGAGACTTTTGAATGCCAAGAACAAACTTAGGGCAGATGGGGGCAGGGAAAGGGGGGTGATGGGCATGGAGGAGAGCACTTGTTGGGATGAGCACTTGGTGTTATATGGAAACCAACTTGACAATAACTATTAAAAAAAAAAAAAGAAAAATGTGCTCTGAAGACATTGGTGTTTCAGAATGACCTTACTTATAACCTCATTTCCAGGATTCATTATTTCTGAGCCAACAATAATAAATTAGCCTCATTGAAAGTACTTTTCTCTCTTGACCCTGATTCAGTTGCTTTTTAAGGAGCTGGTGTGGTTTAGATTTAGATTTAGAATAAAGGACCCAACAGGCAGAATCCTAGCTGGCCCCAGATGGCCTCTGGGCTCTGGGAGGAACCCCTGACTTACAGAGCCCAGCGGGCTGGCTGTGTCCATGCAGGGTGAGCCAGAAGGCTGTGCCGGGCTCTGCTGGGCCTGCAGGGTGAAGGGAGGGCCAGTGGGGACAAAGAAGCTCGCCTTCTTTTTGGCAGGAAAGGAGCCCTGGGCCAGTTCTGCCCTCAGCAGTATTATCGCCTGCTCTGGGACACACAGAGGCTGTCAGGACGATGCGCTTCCAGCACCTTCTTGAACCTTCTTGAAGAGAGGGTCATTCTGCACTGACACACACAGGGCCGACTCTGAGCC
The DNA here is from genome assembly GCF_008692635.1 of Crocuta crocuta. NCBI lineage: Eukaryota > Metazoa > Chordata > Mammalia > Carnivora > Hyaenidae > Crocuta > Crocuta crocuta. The sequence goes on along the minus strand of NW_027551578.1, from coordinate 1,586,748 downwards.
TTTCCTGGGGACATGATTTGGGCTCCCAAGGAAGACGTGGGCCGGCCGGAGGCTGACACTGTCCCAATAAAAAACAGGAAGACGCGGTGAAACGCTAACATTTGTAGGAGAATGAGATCAAGTGCTTGGGGATCCAGAGGAAGGGAGTATGTTTTGTTTAAAGACTAAGACCGTGGGGAAAGTGTCGTGAGGAAGCTCCCGGCTGAGCTAGATTCTGCAGGCTGTATAGAGAATGGATGTGGGAGGGAGCCAGATGGGCGCTCCAGCCTGAGGAAATGTCGTGGGCTTGGCACTGCATAGCATGTCCAGGACCACATGGGTCCAGTGCCGGCCCCCTGGCCAAGATGCCAAGACTGGGTGTGCCCGAGAAGTGTCGCCCTTCTGCAGTGGTCATCAGGAAGTGGCGGTGACCTCTGCAGCACTGGGAAAGACCCAGGCTCCATGCTGGGGCAGCATGTGCCCCTTTCCCCAGGGACAGCCGGTGGGGGGAGGGGTTGCTGATGGCATCTGCCGGCCTCTATGTGTCTTCTGAGCACTTGCGAGCAGCACGATTATTCTACGGTTCCGTGTTTCCACCATTCGAGAAGGGAAGCACTCTGGACTGGGAGACAGAAAATTCTGGATGAGTTCTAGTTCATGTAAATTTCTCAACGTCATTCGGCTTGCAGTTTACTTGTCTGTAACATGGGCAAAATAATAGCTGTTTCAGAGGTTCGATGTGAAAATGGTAGGAGACCATGTGTGGGACAGCAGCTTATAAACTGTAAAGCACTGTGAGCACAGACGGTGTGTTCCTCAGTATTGCTCCTCTCTGCAAGAACATCGCAGGGGCTGTTCTGGCAGTAGACAAACAGCCACCCCCACCCCCCCCAACACCGTCCCTGGGCCACCCACCTGCAGCTCTGTGCAGAGCCGTCTGTATCCCTTGGAGACTGGCGTTCTTTCTCACTTTCTTCTGTTCCTGGCTTGATCCAACCATTGCTCTCTCGGGCAAGTCAGTGTTCTTACCTTTATTCCATTTAAGCACTCTCTTCTTCCTAACAGTTTAAGTTCTTTGCACAAGCAGAGACTGCACCTCTGGGGCTTGGGTACAGGTGTGGGTGCTGACCAGCACAGCCTCCTTCCCCACTGGGTGTGCATTTGCTCACCGGATCCTCTTTGAAAATCCTAAAGCCACCACCCATGCTTGGCGTGGACATCACATCCCCTCTCCTTTCTCATTTTTGCTGAAGCACAGAGTCTTGGCAACCAGAGTAAGAGGCAGGGGTGAGGCTGGGGGGCTGGGTGGCGTTCTGGCCTGGAGGGGTGCTGCAGGGTGCAGGCCTGACCTAGGTGTGCCCTAACCTCTGCTGCCCTGAGAACCCAGCACAGGGGGGCGGAGCTCCTGGCCACTGCCCATGACATTGGTTTGGTCTGAATTAAGAACTTGCAGCAGCGTTAATTTCTCTATGTAATTAATTAAGTAAAGGAAATGGCTTGAAAGAATGCTCGTTTCCTCCACAAGGCACGTTTCCACATGTGGCTTTGTTTTCCCTGCTTTGATTACAAGGGCAGGTCATTTGGTTTAATTATCTTGGGAGGCATCAAGCACATGCACCTGTCTGGCTCTGGGCTCCTGTCTTCCCTGGGACACGGGCTCCTTTAGCGACACTCGCTGGATTCTGGGTCTAGCATCACAAATAGTCCATGCCCTCTGCCCTGCGGGACTGCCCAGCCCCGGGCAGCAGGTGAACCAGAAATCAGTAATTGCAATCAAATGTTAATAAAGGTAATAATTAAGAACTGAGGCACAGGAGACAGCCTTTCTGAGTTCACTGCAGCAGCTTCAGCAAGTCGCCAAATCTCGTTTCAGTTTCTTGCATCTATAAAATGGGGACAATAGTAAGATCTTAAAGGGTAGGATGAAGAGCAAATGAACTCATACCTCTCAGTGCTTAGAACAGCACTAGATACTACTACTGGGAGATGCTAAGGAAATGCTAGCTTTTTAAAAAATGAAGTATTATTGGCATGTAACATTTTCAGATGCACAAGATAATGATTTCATATCTATATATATATGGTGAAACGATCTACATAAGTGTAGTTGATATCTGCCGTATGTAGTTACAGTTCTTTTCTTGCCATGAGAACTTTTAAAACCTACTCTCTCAGCAGCTCTGCAGGGCGCACATTATATTATTCACTATAATTCACCACCCTGTCCGTTATGTCCCCAGGACTTAATGTATCTCGTAACTGGAAGTTTGTGCCTTTTGCCTCCTCTGCCAGCTCTTTTGATCTTGGGAGAGGAGTGGAATGCAGACGAAGGAGTAACCGACCTGTGGTCCTGAGGGGCTGGTCGGGTGAAGGATTGAAGGATAGTAGGAATGTGTGGAAGAGGGCCTAAAACACAAGGCATGTTGGGGAGCACGAGTAGCTGGTGAGGAGGGCTCTGGGAATAACGGGTACCTAAGTGAAGGCAGGCGTGCAGCGGTGAGGCAGCAGGGCAGCCCTATAGAGCCCTCCAGATGAAGGCAACCTTTATGCTGTAGGCACTGTGGGGCCAAGGGGCATTTCTAGTAGGGCTGTAGCATGATGAGGGAAACGTTTTAAAAAATTGACTCTAGGGCCGCCTGGGTGGCTCAGTTGCTTAAGTGTCTGATTTCAGCTCAGGTCATGATCTCACATTCCATGAGTTCAAGCCCCATGTTGGGCTCTGTGCTGGCAGCTCGGAGCCAGGAGCCTGCTTTGGATTCTGTGTGTCTCCCCCTCTCTCTCTGCCCCTCCCCAGCTTGTGCACATACTCTCTGTCAAAAAATAAACATTTAAAAGAAATTAACTCTAGCAATAATGAGGGTGGAGAGAGAGAGACTTGACAGTGCTCTTGAGCCTTACCTGGGGAGGTACAGAGGAGCCTGGTGGGTGTGGGCCTTCGGGGAGGACTGGGAAGAGTTGTTCAGGATGCAGGTGAGGCAGACTGAGAACAGGGCCCCCCGGGGTATGGCTGGGAGGGCGTGCTGGTCGCCTCCGGGGATAACAAGAGCAGCAGTTGAGTGTGTCGCCCGTGTGGTGCTCCCCAGAGGCGGACAAGTAGGTGGTCAGCCCCGAAGGGCGGCTGGAGCTGGGGTGAGAGGCGGAGGTCCTGGACTGTGGACTGTGGTCAGTGTGAAGCAGCACGTGGGTTGGGTTCCTTCAGGGTCCCTCTCCTCCCAGGACGGCTTTCTGGATCAGAAAAGGGACCCCTTGGCTTGGCAGCGGGATCCTTCCAATCTTGCGCGTATGTCACCGAGGAACCTTGGATGACCTCCGTCTCTTGGGTTGACTCCTGCCAGTGACCTTAGCCACCAAGGAGGATAAAATTGGCCCTACTCACAGGGTAACAGAGAAGGCCAGGGGAATGCGGCTCTGTGAGAAGGCCCCTCAGTTTACTCATACCTACTGGTCTGTGCCCAGTGGGCCAGGCCAAGATCTGCCAGGCTGCCAGGAAGTCTTGGTGCTCAGGGCTGTGTGACAGCTCAGGAAGAGCTTTTACGGGGACATTTGTCCCTGTGAGATTTATGTAGAGCACACAGGAAGTAGGCAGGTGGGTTCCAATGGAGGTGAGGAGCAGCCCCCTCACGTGGGGAACCATACGGGGTCAGGATCTAGCCCAGCACTACCGACTCCAGGCTATACCCCCAATGCCATCTCCTTCTGTGTGCAGGGGTGTGTAGGTGAACTAGCCACGTGGCTCCAGGTGGCTGGGAGAGTTTTGAATGCAGAGAGAAAAGGAATGGCGGGTATCACCACGGGGCGGGGCTTAGGGGGTGGCAATAAGGGACACGTTGTCTCCTTTCCACTCAGCATCAACTTGCCAGCCAGTCTTATTAACGAAAGAACTCTCTGATGACCTTTTTAGTGTAATCCCTGCAAAGGATGTGTTGGTGTGGTCCTTTGGTGCTGTGTTAGAGCCTGTCTCTACAGAGAGGCGATGGATGGCAGGAGCAGAAGGAAATCCCACTTCCCATGTGGTAATTTACAAATTATAATCATAAATGGAAGGTGCATGAACAACGCATCCCTCAAATAATTCTATCACCCTTGAGGCAAAAGTAAAGGTGCATCTGGTGTTTGTTAACCTGTGATGCTGAGCTCCCTGGGCTCCTTGAACTTGGGTTTGGGAAGAGTAGCCAGAAAGAGATCTCAAAAATCTATGCTTTTTTTTTTTAAATGTTTATTTATTTTTGAGAGAGAGAGCATGAGTCGGGGAGGGGCAGAGAGAGAGGGAGACACAGAATCTGAAGCAGACTAGGCTCTGAGCTGTAGCATGGAGCCCAATGTGGGGCTTGAACTCACAAACCATGAGATCATGACCTGAGCTGAAGTTGGGTGCTTACACGACAGAGCCACCCAGGCGCCCCCAAGAGTCTTTTATTCATCTCTGTAAATGTAGTTTCAGTTCCCTCCTCCTCAGACTCAGAGTCAAGCCAGAGGTGCATCCTGATTGGCCTCACTGGTCTTCAGGAACAAGCTGTAAGTCAGAGCAGCACGTTTGCTTTGGGAGGCACGTGACTGACCACCAGCATTGGGCAGATGGCATTAGTGACAGTAACAGGTGCTGCTTCCATGTTTGGTGCCCACCAGCTGTGGCGCTCTGGTTTACGCGCAGCGTTTTGTTTCATCCTCAGGGTTGCTCTTTGGGGGGGCGGGGGTGCTATAATCGTTCCCACTTTGCACATGGGGCAGCTGAAGCTTTGTGGGGTCACAGACCTTGTCCAAGGAGCACCCCGTTGATGGGTCAGACCTGCCTGACTGCCGGTGCTCCCTCGCACGGAGCATTCTTGGAGACTTTGCTGTGCTTCAGCCTCGTGCTCGGTTGGGCTCTGTGGTCAAGGGATCCGTTCCCAGGCAGAGCGGACTCAGAAGGGCCCTTCCATGTCTGGGAACCAGGTCCTGTTCATCGTGTTGTTGGAATCATTGTCATCCATATAGTGCCCTCGGCATCAGCCTGCCTTTGGGCTCCCACTTCTTTGTGCACTGGGATTGCAGAATCGCCTCTCCATCAGGACCAAGATGGAGTCATCTGGAGATAAAGCACCATTCCCGCCTCCCCTTGAGGGATTTGCTGCAAGGGGATCAAAACCCAGCACCCTGCACCTGTGCATTCCGGGTTTCATCCCACGCCAGGGTGATTGCACTTGGAGTTAGGGAGGGGTTTTCCCTTTCACACCAAAAGCAAGGCAGCTCTACGCCTCACTTCTAATAAGATTTCCTGCAGCTGAGGGCTCCTCTCCTTTCTAGCAGATTGTCACTGGAGGTGCTATGAGTGAACACTTTGTGCGAGGCACGGTGCTAAGAAATGTACAAATGCTGTCACAGTCCTCCTTCTGACTATTCTGTGGGTGGGAGAGGTTTATCCCCTTCTTATGGCAGTGACAGTGAATTTAGCGCTGGCTTCTTGACTGGGGACAACAGCCCTTCTTCTAAGAAGAACCTTAGAGGTCTTCATCCAATGCTTTATTCTGCCCCAAGGAAAAAAGACTTTTGCCTGGCATCGGGCTGCCCATCAGTGGTGAAGGCGGGCTGGGACCCCTGCTGTCTCCACCTGCTGCCCCACCCTCTACTCTGTCCTGCTGGCGTCTGCACACCCCTCCAGCGCCCACCCTCGTCAGCAGGCAGCGGGCACAGTGCCAGGTCTGGACCCTGCAGTGTGTGTTCACAGTGACTTGGGATTAGCACGAACAGTCTGAGCGATGGCAATGCAATGCGGTCAGATTAAATGGGAACAATGACAGCCCCGGGGACAGCTCCACAGAGGGCAGGGGCCACCCGATGGGGAAGCCAGGGGCAGAGGCTCCCTGGGCTCTCGTGTNGGGGTGTGGGGGAGAGAGGGGAAAATGGGTGATGGGCATTGAGGAGGGCACTTGTTGGGAGGAGCACTGGGTGTTGTACATAAGTGATGAATCACAAGAATCTACCCCCCAAACCAAGAGCACAGTGTACACACTGTATGTTAGCCAACTTGGCAATAAATTATATTAAAGAAAAGAAAAGAAAGAGAAAGGAAGAAAGAAAAGGAAAAGAAANAAACCCATCAGTCCTCAGTTTGTTCTTGGCATTCAAGAGTCTCTCATGGTTTGCCTCCCTCCCTCTCCCCCCCATTTCCCCCTTTTTAATGCGGCTGCTGGTTTGGATGCTCACTCTATTTCCTGTAGTCATTCTGGGAAGAGGCCCAGAGCATGGATCGAGTGGGTAAGGCAAACAGCCCAGGAGAGTGGGACTCCTCATTGACCCTTCAGAGAAGCTCCAGGTTTCACAGGGGACAGGGAGTGTCTCCTAAGTGGTTGGAATTCTCTCCTTAGCAAAGTGTGCTAGTTAAATGACACAAAGCTGCTCCCCTCTGAAGTATCCCCTGGGACCGGACTGCACAGAAAGGAAGGAATGTGCGCGTTCCGGGTTGGACATCTCCTGGTGCTCTGCCCATGCCCTTCTCTGTTGATCATGTCAAACCACGAGGCCCTGGGTGACAAAAGCAACAACGGCAATAATAATAGCACCGTCAGGAGCAGGCGTAGCCTGTAGTTCCCGAACGCTTCCTGATGCATCCTGGCTCATGTAGGTAGGTAGCCTGAGGCTCCAGGTCCCATAGCTAACAAGCCTGAGGCTCAAGGTCACATGGCGAACGAGCAGCAGATTGACACTCAGTCTGTTGGGCTGGGATCTGCACTGTCCACACGAGCTGCCCTGGGAGGGTGGCAGGATTTAAACAAACACAGCATCTGACGTGGAAGTGCCCACAGCAACTCCCGACACTGGTTTGCGGAGGGAAGAGGGATGCTCTTTCTTGCTGTCTCCCCAGGTCCTCCTGGGTATTTCCCTACCTCATTGTGAGGTTCTTCCATCTACTGAGAGAGAGAGAGCGAGAGAGACAGCTCAGATGAGCTTGTGTCTTTGAAACTCAAAGTCTGGCCTGGCCATCTATTTATCTCCGACGTAAGGGATTAGGAAGATGGCGGATTATTTTCCTTGGCAACTCTCAAGCATCCGGGAGGAAATTTCAGCCTGCCTATCTGCTTTTTGGGTTCAGGACCAACTCGAGGTGGGAACATCGTGTGGGAGGAGCTTCCTTGCCTCTTTAGCATTTAGCTGCTCCCTCCCCTCTTCTGCTAGCTCATTAGTACCCGCACTCCTCCAGGCAGGGCTCTTGCATTTTGTCAACAGCTGCTAACAACTGTTTTTCCTTCCCAGAGCCTTGACAAACAATACCCTGGTCACCAAGAGGAATATTTATAACTGATGGAAAGCACAAACAAGTATAGGACTGCCATATTCCCATTTTGGGTATTCTTTTATTTTTTTCTGCAGCCTCATTAAAAATTCATCCCCTGAGATCTATACTGTTTTCAGTCTCCCTAAGTTGAGGGTGTGTTTGTCTGCTCTTATTCCTTCTTAGAAATTTAGGAAGGGGGAGGAAGAAATCCCAAAGAAGAGAAGGGAGCTGGAAGCCTCTGGAATTGTCTGGAGAGATTTCATTGCAGGCCCCTCATCACCGGGGTATGGACAGGGGGCACTCCAGGCATGGGGTTGGGGCTGCAGGTTCTGGAAGGGTGACCTGGGATTCGAGGTCCCTTCTGTTTCTCATGGACTCTTGTGGCCTCCTGTGTAAGGAATAGAGGCTGCTGCTTGACATAGACACAGTGCGCAGGGTATCACTGCTGGGTACGGATCTGGAAATCTCCTAATCCCTCTCTGGTTTTGCAAATGAAAATGACCCTTTACATTAAAGGGAAGGTTAGAAGAACATCAGGACCTCAAGTGCCCTCTTCTTTAAAATATCATCTGCTTTTCTTTTCTGCTTCTAAAGGCCATTCGTTTGGCTGTATCATTTATTTCCAGAAACCATATTCAGAAAAACATAACAAAAATGCAAATCACTTGTAATCCTGCCACTTAAAGATGATCATGGTGAACCCTTTGACTTAAATCTTTTCCATTGTTTCAGGTTTACAGGCACACTTTTTTAAATTTATATTTGTACTAAACCACTTGTACTGCTTTCTAGTCTTTTTAAAGATGGTCTCATGAATGTTTTCTTAGGCTCATCAAGAACATTTCCTTTTTAACGTATAGGGAATCCCACATCCTGAATGTTTCCTAGATGGGGACTTGTAGTTTATTTGGACTGTTTTTCTTCTACAAAATACATGGGCATCTCTGAATATTTCCTTAGAATAACATCAAAGCAGGGCACCTGGGTGGCTTAGTCAGTTAAGCATCCGACTTGGGCTCACGTCATGATCTCGTGGTTCATGAGTTCAAGCCCCATGTCAGGCTCTGTGCTGACAGCTCAGAGCCTGGAGCCTGCTTCCGATTCTGTGTGTGTCTCTCTCTCTGCCCCTCCCCTACTCACGCTGTCTCTCTCCCTCTCTCTCTCTCTCAAAAATAACATTAAAAAAAAGAAAAAACATGAAAGCTTGTGAACAATTTGTAAAGGCAAATTTCCCCTTAGAAATGTTATGTCCTTTTATACTTTGATAAACAGAGAGTATGTTTCTGTGAGCTCTAACTAATACTGGGAGCTGATCTTTTAAGTGTGCTCAAATGTCTGAGAGAGAGTACTGACTTGTTTCTCTCTTCCCCACTAAGTGTGGCAAATATGTGGCTCCTTGGTGCACCCTGGCCACCCTCACCCCCAGTAGCTGCCACTCATCAGTCACGGCGCCACCCTTCCCCCGGCCACAGACTTCAGACTTCTCCTTAACACGGGTATAGGCAGCGACTAGCTATGCGAATTGATATAAGAGCCCAAACCTATTTGTCATCTCTGGATCAAGGATTGACACCTATTCTGAAGAGGTGTGCAAAGACCTTCGCTTTATTTATTCTTGGAGAGAGGAGTGTGTGTGTATGGGCTGGGGGTGTAAAGCATCTGCACAGATTGGTTTCGGAAGCACCGTGTGCCTTGTTTCGATAGGCATCTGAGCAAGACCAAGATCTACAAATCTCGGGGCAGCTGGGTGGCTCGGTTGGTTGCACATCCAACTTTGGATCTAACGGTTTGTGAGTCTGAGCCCTGAATTGGGATCATGGCTGTCAGCACTGAGCCAACTTCAGATCCTCTGATCCCCTCTCTCTCTGCCCCTCCCCTGCTTGCTCTCTCCCTCCCTCTCTCTCTCTCCCTCAAAAATAAATAAAAACATAAAATCTACAAATCTTAGCCCCAGTTGCTATCATCCTCCGTTACCTGGCAGCCATTCTGTTCTCTACCACTGGAGTGATTTCGGGATTTGAAGCCTCTGATAGTCATTGAAGCCTTTATTAAAATGAAAACTCCCTTGGGATGGGTCATACCTGAAGGCATTACCTGCTGGTACTTAAGTTCTCAATCAAGAGCCTGGCAGTGCAGCAGGGTTTGGGTAAGAGGAGGTAGGGGGGGTGCCCCATGGAGAAATCCTGGGCCCACGGGAGGCTCCAGGGCCCTGAAACCTCCTTGCCTGCGCCTCTGTTCATACCTTGGTTGGCCACCGTGAAGCTTTCTGGAAGGGACCCACACATCATATATGGCGAATGGCATCCATCCAGCAAATGTGGTCTGCTGTCACAGCAGGAAGGAGTGGGGCAGTCATTTCCATCTCTGTCTCCATTACCACGTAGCTAGTAGTCTGTTGCAGAGACATCTCTCTTTAAAGAAGATGTGAAGGGCACCTGGGTGGCTCAGTGGGTTGAGCATCCGACTCCTTGATTTCAGCTCAGGTCATGATCTCACAGTTTGTGAGTTCGAGCCCCACATGGGACTCTGCACTGACAGCATGGAGCCTGCTTGGGATTCTGTCTCCTCCTCCTCCTCTTCCTGCTCCTCCTCATTCTCAAAATAAACTTAAAAAACAAAGGAAGATGTGAAACAATTAGGGTTTATATGGAAGTATGCCAGCCTTTCCATATCCACCCCGCTTTGAAGGATGTCAGTTGAGAGGTGCACTCTGTTCTTAGCGTTTCCATGGGTTACTCTCCAGAAGCAAGCTCTTTATCAAAGAAGAGAACATTCGTGGGCTGATGGTGGGCAAGACGTTTATGGCATTTGCCAGGTACGGTGTAGTGTTCTGTGTCCCCTTACAGCGTAAACTTTCGCTCACTCATGCCAGTTTCTTTGTCTTCACGCGTGGAGATTAGGAGTGGTCGTGTATGCGCTTTGCAATTGACCTTTCTAGCATGGCATCACCTGGCCCAGGAAAGAGAGCTAGAAAAAACCTGAGAGCTACAAAACTGCTGTCTGAACGTGGTCACAGAGCAATCTAGTGTGGGTAATTTGATTTGTTCAGAAGATGAGTGCTGAGCAGCAGAGGACCCTGCTTTTCCCTGGACTTACAGCACTTGCTATGAGACACCTAGACATGTACCTTGGTCACTGTGCTTTGGCTGTCTAGGGTTGCCTCCCAGTGGGAAGCGTTTATTCCCCCTCCTCACTCCCCCACCCGGTCCCCCTCCTCCTCGGTGCTTAGGTAGCCATTCCATGGCTTTGATTAGCCTTTAGGGCACTGCCCTTGGTCCTGTGCTTCCTTCCACAGTAAGGCAGCCACCTGGGGGATGGAAGCAGCTTGGGCTCCTTCTCAAGCTCTGACCTCGAACGGTTGGTCCAAGCTCTATGCCTCTGTTTACACATCTGGAAAGCTTCCCTTAGAAATGTGGTGTCTGCACTGTTGGTGGGAATGCAAACTGGTGCAGCCGCTCTGGAAAACAGTGTTAATTAAAAACAGAATCACCCTATGACCCAGCAATAGCACTACTGGGAATTTATCCAAAGGATGCAGGAGACATGCACCCCAAAGTTTATAGCAGCACTCTCAACAATAGCCAGATTATGGAAAGAGCCCAAATGTCCATCAACTGAAGAATGGATGAAAATGTGGCTTATATATACAATGGAATACTACTACTTGGTAACGAGAAAGAATGAAATCCTGCCATTTGCAGCAACGTGGATGGAACTGGATGGTATTATGCTGAGTGAAATGAGTCAGTCAGAGAAAGACATACCATGTTTTCACTCATCTGTGGAACTTGAGAAACTTAACAGAAGACCACGGGGGAAGGGAAGGGGAAAAATAGTTACAAACAGAGAGGGAGGGAGCAAACCATAAGAAAACTCTTAAATACAGAGAACAAACTGAGGGTGGATGGCGGGGTGTGGGGGAGAGAGGGGAAAATGGGTGATGGGCATTGAGGAGGGCACTTGTTGGGAGGAGCACTGGGTGTACATAAGTGATGAATCACAAGAATCTACCCCCCAAACCAAGAGCACAGTGTACACACTGTATGTTAGCCAACTTGGCAATAAATTATATTAAAGAAAAGAAAAGAAAGAGAAAGGAAGAAAGAAAAGGAAAAGAAAGGAAAAAAGAAAGAAGAAAAGGAAAGGAAAGGACAAGAAAGAAAGAAAGGAAAAAAGGAAAGGAAACAAGAAAGAAAGGAAAGAAAGAAGGAAAGGAAAGGAAAAAAGAAAGAAAGGAAAAAAGAAAAGGAAAAGAAAAAAAGAAGAAAAGGAAAGGAAAGAAAGAAGGAAAGAAAAAAAGGAAAGGAAAGGAAAAAAAGAAAGGAAAGGAAAGGAAAAGAAAGAAAAGAAAAGAAAGGTGGTTCCTGCCTGCCTAGGTACATCAGGATTCACCTCTGAATCAAGCTTAGTATCGCCTCCCCCACCAGATGCCCCAAACTTAGGTACCTCGTGAAATTAAAGAATGGACCTCAGAGGCTCCCTTCCTGAAGGAGTTAATCTGGCTTTTGTCCAAATTGAATGGATCTGTCCATGCTGTGGGTTTCCACTCTCAGGCTCTTTGATGTGGTGGCCAGGGGCTATGTGGCTGTCACCCCTGTGTCTTCCTCAAAGAGCAGATGTTTCTTAAACATCCCTGAATTCTTTGGAAATCAAGTCTCAGCTGCTTCTTTCCACTGGCCAGGAGCTGGCCCCCCAGGACTGATTCAGGGGGCAGCCTGAGTCTCCCAAATGAAAACTGCCTCTCTGGAGCTTGGTCCCATTCAAGGGTATTTTGTCTGATGACGACTGCATTTTCGTAAAAGCCTCATCCTGAAGTTGCGTAACTTGACGTTTAGGAAAAAATAATACTGCCATGAGATAGGGCAATTAGCACGGCTTTTGTGTTAGCAAGTCTAAATCCAGAGTAGAAATTGCACAGGCAAGTGTCAGAGTTTGCAGATAGCCGGGGGTTGGGGGGAGGGGGGGTCTCACTGATCTGAGCTGGGCTGTGACTCTGGACTGTGTCCGTGAGTGCCTGGCCCCATCCAAACTCAGAAGGGAAAAGGAGGTCCCGGCGACACCTCAGCAAATATTATTCAGCCACCCAGCTGTCACTGGGATCCAGTAACGGGATTCTGGAAATAAGCCAAATGAGCCCCTGCACCTGTGAGGCTTGTGGCCTAGCTAAATGCAGGGGGTCAGATCCCAGATGGGCAGTTGTGGGGAGGCTGCTGGCTTCCTCTCCCTCATCTCTGTAGAGGCTCCGCTGTTGTTAGCCATGTGTGTTGGGGCCATGAGGTTGTGTTGTTGTGGCGGGGGGGTGGGGNAGGGAGTGGAACTGGGAGACTCTTTCAGCCAGATTTACCACAGTGCGGTGGTCACGGGCGTGGCCTCAGGCTGGGCCATCAGGTGCAGATTCTGGTTCTGCCCTTTGCTAATTGTGTGACCTCAGGCAGGTCCCTTAACCTGTCTGTGACTCCGTTTCCTCATTGGACAAATGGAGGTTGATCGTGGTACAGATGTTGCAGAGTTACCATCAAGGAGTAAGTGAATCAAGTTATCATTTAGAAAGCAGAACACATATATAACATACGGAACACATATATAACATACATGATGTGTACATGGATGCTACACAAAATAAATAAATGTCCCTTTATGTTTATTGGGAAATAAATAAAAGACTCCCCTCAGCAATACTTGTGGAGCTGGGCTCCAGATGAGCGACCCTGAGAAAGGAAAGGCTCCAAGAAGAAGGGGATAGGAGCCTGGAGGCCAGAACTGCTCCAGCTCAGTAACCATGACATTGACCTTCTCTGGTCCTCGTTTCTTCTTGGGAAGGGGAGGCTGCAGGGTGGCTGATGGGACGGGGCCAGCCTCTCCCCACAGTCCACTGAACACGGAGGCCAGTGGCTCCCCCCACCGGCTTGACTCAGTGAGTCGTAGCACAAATGCGGACCCGCTCATGCTTCCCGGCCAGCTCTGTCCTTGACCTTGGCCCTGCCTGGCATCGGCCTCGCCTTCTTTTTCGGGTGAGGATGCCAAGGCCTGCTGCTGCTTCTGGCTTCCTCTCCTGGGGGCGGTCATTGCCAGGGGGCGCTTCTTCCCTGCCTTCACCCTGGTACCTTCTTCTGTACCCCAGCCCCGCTTTGTCTCCCTTCTCCTCTCATTTTGCATACCTTCCGCTGGGGCCTGGAGGGCTGTGCAGGGCATTGGAGGGTGTAGTTAGGGTGCAGGGATAAAGCTCCCCCAGCTTGCCTTCGTTCTTAGACCAGCTGTGCTGAGACAGCGCCTGATCCCCTCTTCCATGCACAGGGTGCTGTGGGTGTCCCAGAGGACTAGAAAGGGGGATGACAACTGCACGGAGGGGGGGGAGGGGTGTGGCCACCACCTGTGTCCTAATAGGTTTGTCTGGGGAGGGAGTCAGCCCACTTCCGTGCAGTCGCCTCTGATGTCCGTCGTTGACCTAACCACCATCATGTCAACACAGACACTGTCATTGCCACACGGGAGCTGCTTCTTGGGCAGGGCTCCTGAGCCCCAGAACAGAGGTCCGGGACCCCCTTCTGATGCCACCAGCGGGGTTCAGGCTGCAGTGTGACCTTCACCTCTCCTGGGTTGGAAAGGGCTGGACCCTTTCTGGGGCCTCACAGAGGCTTCTGGCCTCTCCACAGACTCTCTCATTCCCTCTGGCCTGTGGCGAAGGTATTGCAGAGGTCACGATGGGCCAGTGCCTGTTGCTTTTTGTCTGCTTCCTTGGGCTCATGGTACTTTTTAAATTGCTAAGACTGGATTGTACACATGGCACATTTCATGTGCCCAGCCCAGTCTGTGCATCTCTGTAACTCCGTGTTTAATCTCACTTGTAGATAGGCACAAAGGTCTAAATCCAGGGTCTTGAGGAACGTGAGGTGTAGACAAGTGGGTCCCACTCAAATCCCTACCCACTCTTCAGACACGCATGCGCATGCGTGCGCGCATGGGCTGTTTCTGCCCGTACCTCGGGCTGCCTGCACGGGGTCCCTGGCCCTACCTCCAGCGCAGACATTGTGGGCCCGACCCTTTGTTTTGTCTTCCCTCCCTCATCATATTCTAGTGAGCACCTCAGTGCCCTTGACCTTCTCTGTGAGCCGCAGGTGCTGCTGGTTACCCTGAAACCTGCAGGGTCATTAGCCTTTGAATACATTCCCTTTTCCTGCACTCACTCTAGCACCTCGATGGCCCAGACACTTCTCAGCGGCTAAGATCCAACAGGGAACCCAACAAACAAAATTCCCATCCACATGGACCTCCCACGCACCCCTTCTGGGCCTCTCCCGAGGGATTCTCCACTGTGATAAAATCCCTATGACTTCTTCCCAAATTATCCAGGATTTCCTGTTTGCGCTCCAGCAGCCGGACTCATTGGTGGTGCGTGTGCTCCGCTGGGCCCCCATTGTCCCCATCACTGCTCGTTTTGGGGGTGGGGGTGTTGTGCCTCAGCTCAGAGTTCTTTCTAAGACTTTAGTGCAGTCAGGGAAAGAAACTCCCAAGTCCAGTCCCAAGTTCAGCTCCTGTCCTGTCTGCCACAGCCATTGTCCTCCTTCCTGAGCTGGTCCTCTGCCCCCCCCCACCCTCTCCAGATCAGAACGTCATCACACGCATGGGAAATCAGAAGCAGTAACAAAGCTAGGAAGACTCAGCCACCTGGGGGGGGGGGGCGGTCCATGCCCGGGTGTGTGGAGTGTGCATCACAGGGGGAAGAGACCGTCAGCTCCATCATTCACCAGCTGGTGTGACCTGGTGCAGGATCTTGCTTCTGTGGCTGCAGAGCGGCCGTCCAGTGCCTCTGGGGTCGACCCTCGCAAGAATCAAGTGTGGTCAGGTAACTGTTCATTGTAGTGCTTGATGCAAAGAAGACCTTCCGTGAGGCACACCAGAGTTTTCTGTGCCAGCAGGTACATACTTGGAAGACACTTCTTGAAGCCCAGGGTGACTGCCCATCCTTTTTTTCGTTCGACTCGTCCAAAGTGCCTGGGACTTGGTCCCTTTCTCTGTTGCTCTCCTTGGAAGAGTGTGTACTGTGATGCCACGTGGGCCTGGCCAGGGCTGGCAGCAGGTTGGGGACACCAGTGGGCTTAGCTAATGCCCACTGCGCAAGAGGAAGAAGGTCTGGAGAAGGAGCCTGAGGAAGAAACAGCACCCAGGCGGGTGGAAATGGGCCATGAGCCTGGTCTGGTTAGGCATGAAGAATTGCAGTGCGTGTGCTTGGTGCAGCGAGAAGGGAAGCAAGAGAAAGTTGTGAGGTCATGGAGGAAATGAGCAAATTCTCCAGGTGGCCCCTCCCCACTTGTCACTGCGCATGAAACAGGGCCTTTGCAGTGGGCTGGTCCCAGACAGGCCTGATAGCTCCTCAGCTCCACGTCCCCTCCCCATCGTGTTCTTCCCGAGTAGGAAACACAGTCCTGCTGCCCTTTCTGGCTCTAAGCAGAGGCTTTAAAAATACAGCCTCCTGTGAAAACCAGACATGGCGTCTAAATGAAATATAAACTGTGGTTGCTAAGGCGTCTGCTCTGTAATAGCCATCTGGTAAGTCCACCCCAGGAAGTAGGACAGAAGCCTGGGGTAGGGGACTGGCGGGCGCTGTCAGGCATGTGATCTGATCCCACCACTGGAAGCCTCAGGCTCTTGCCGTGAATCGTCCTGCATCATCTGCACCCTGACTGTGAATCTCCTGGTGTTCTTTTCTTCGTTTTCACTCTACCAACGTGGAGACTGTGGGGCACCAAGCACTATAGACTGAACGTTTCTATGCCCCCCGGTATTCACATGCTCACACCTCATCCCCAAGGTGAGGGTCTTAGGAGGTGGGCCTTTGGGAGGTGCTTAGGTCTTGAGGGTGGGGTCTCATGATAGATTAGCATCTTAGAAAAGAGACCCCAGAGGGGCGCCTGGGTAGCTCAGTCGGTTGGGTGTCTGACTTCGGCTCAGATCCTGATCTCATGGTTCGTGGGTTCGAGCCCCACATCGGGCTCTGTGCTGGCAGCTCAGAGCCTGGAGCCTGCTTCAGATTCTGTGTCTCCCTCTCTCTCTGTCCCTCTCCCACTCATGCTCTGTCTCTCTCTGTCTCAAAAATAAATAAACATTAAAAAAAGTTTTTTTTAAAAAAAAAGAGACCCCAGAGATCTCCCTGGACCTTCCGGAACCTGCACAGAAACACAGTGAGAAGATGGCCCTTTGAGAAGCAGAGATTGGCCTTCACCAGACACCAAGTCTGTCAACACCCTGATCTTGGACTTCACCTCCAGAACCGTGGGAAAGAAATTTCTGCATTCAAGGCACCCAGCCTATAGCATTCCACAGGTGCTAAGGTGAAGAGATGAAGTGACTCGGCCAAGGTCACTTGCCTCGTGAGCCACAGAGCTGGAGATCAGTGCAGGTCTTCGACTCTGTTTCAGAATCATGATAGGAGACTTTTCAATAATTATTTACATTCCTCAGAATACTTCCATCGTTGTCTTTACCGTGTCGTCAGTCTTGGAAGGGAGGGGAGGAAATCTGCCAACGAGGAACTGAACCCCAGAGAAACTGCAGTTTCACAGTGAAAGAGCAGCGCACAGAAGCAGCTCCCACCCTCCCCCCCATCCCCAGCTGCAGGTAGCTCCGCCTCTCAGCCTCCTCAGGCCCGTCTCCCCACTGTGGTTTAGCTCAGCACTAAGGAAGAGTGAAATCTGTGGGTTTGGTGGGGAAGTGTCCTCGTGGATATACCTGGTCCAGGGCACAGGGGATGAGTGTGGTCCTGGGCGTGGGGCCTGAGCCCAGACCAGTCGTTCTCATGAGCCGCACAGACTGCTGAAGTCTATAGCACTCCTAGCCACGGGAGGACCCACAGACTCACGGATGCCACGGAATAGCCCTGTCACTTGGCCTGTAGGTGACTGCCACTAAGGGAGTCAGAGTCCCAATGAAGCTTCGTACCTGGTAGTGTCCATTCGTTCCTTTGACACCTGAGCTATTCATCTGTAGCCACGTCTATGCTGGGCACACAGCTCCTACCCCCCCTACCCTGTGTTGTCCCCTCACCACTTACACCGAAACCAGATCTGGTGGGAGGGATAGCAGTTCCCTGTTCTGTCCATACGTGCCTGTGTGACCTGATCTGTGTTTGCCAACCAAGTCCAGAGAATGGTTTGTGTGCATGACCTGGAATGTAGACCACCAGTGCCCCAGAGAGAGATGACGCCAAAGTGGGGGGGAGGTCATCAGGCCCAGGTGTGCGGCAGTGAGAGCTGATCCTTGCTGCTCCAGCTGCTCCCCACTAGCTGGGTGCATGTGGAGATGGTCGGGGCCCCCCCTGCCCAGCAGAACCCCACCCTCACTGCAGGTGGCAGGTACTTGAGCTGGCTGTCACCTATTGATGAAATTTCGTGTTTCGTGTAAGATTATTATCGGTGCCCTGTTTTTGAAGGTGCGCTGTCTTGAAAAGCCTTTATATGTCAGGCGTGGGTGCGTGCCACCCCTTCTCTGAAAAGCATCCCTTTGTCACGTGACATCCAGTTGGGGGTGTAGATTTAATGTCTGGAGTAGCCAGCACATGAGCCCTCCTCTGCCAGAACTATGTACCACTGTTCCGTGGCCCGTGTTTCCTGTGAACGGTGTCACCTCAGGTGTCACGTTCCAGAATCGTCATTGTACTGCCGGTTCTTTGCCCATCACATGCTGTGTCAGCTTGAGGGAGGCCACACACGCGCACACGCACAGTTTACTCTTACTGTTCCTGACAAGGAAGACTTGCAACCGATAAATTACGTGACTGAGGCTATACTTGGGTTTCCTGGCCAGGTTCCTGCACGTTCTCTAACGGCCTGGCGAGTGGCTGGAAGGTGGCTAGGAGCTTCACGTGTCCTCCAGTGGGAAAGCGCCATGTCAAGGACTGAGTTAATCTGAGCCCGTGTTGGTACGTCGTGGGTCAGCGTTGCAGGTCAGACCCAAGCAGAAAGGGGAGCTGGACGCAGCCCCAGCTGCCCAGTGAGACAGGTGCACGTGACCCCATTGGGCCACCCAGATGGGGAGGCTGAGCCCTGGGGAGGTCAGGAACACGGCCTGGACTCCTACCCGAGGCTCCCACCGCTGCATGGACGTTCCTTGGTCTGGCTACAAATGACATTTGTTACCAGTCATGTAGCCATGAGCCACGAGGTTGAACAAGGAACGAAGCCTTGTGGCTGGAATCTGCGGCTGAGACCTGGGCCCTCAGCAGCTCGTCAGATAGACAGCTTGTCCTGCACGTCAGCCATGGGCGGGGGGAGGAAAGAAACAAGTGGAGAGATGGACACAAGGATTAGTTTAGCCCAAGATAAAGGCCCAGCTGCAGCCGGCACTGAGCACAATGGCTCGGCTATTTCCTACGTTACCCTTTTACAGAATGTAATATCTCGATTGTTTTTTTTTTTTCACATCTCAGCTGAGAGGAATATTTTGGTGATAATGCAGGATGTTCTATTATATTTTTATATCTGCTTGATTTTGCCTGGAGATAATTATTTCGGTATTTTAAACCCTTAATTCAGAATATGAAGGGCCCCTTCTCTGTGGCACAGAGCTGCCGACAGTCGATGCCTCCCAAATGCCAGCTTATGCAAAATGCCCTTCTCATCTCGAATGCTTTTGTCTCTAGAAGGTTGGACTTTAGAAAACCTCACTTTTTGGGGCACCTGGGTGGCTCAAGTCAGTTAAGCGTCCGACTTCAGCTCAGGTCATGATCTCACGGTCTGTGGGTTCAAGCGTCAGGCCTGTGCTGACAGCTCAGAGCCTGGAGCTTACTTTGGATTCTCTGTCTCCCTCTCTCTGCCCCTCCCCTGTTCATGCACTATCTATTTCTCTCTCTCTCTCTCTCTCAAAAATAAACAAACATTAAAAAGAAATTAGAAAAAAAAAAACACACTTTTCTTCCAGAGTGTGAAGGAGGGGATCAGGGCCACATGCAGCTGTGGTCGTGAAGTGGGCACCGTGAAAGCTGATAGGGGTTGCTCCTACGGGACCCTCACAGCCAGTGGGGGTCATGGTGGACTGGCCGGGATGAGCCGTGGCCTGTGTGCAAAGTCCTGTGGCTTTCATTCACTCAATGCTGCTTCTTACCCCCACCGGATAGGTAAGGAAACCAGGGTGCAGAGATGTTATGTGGCCTGGACATGGTCATCTAACCAGCAGCCGTAGACAGGGAGGGCCGAGAAGAGTTCCGAGGTGTTTCCACCAGCTCAGAGAGGGAGGAAATTGAACAAAACAAGACAGGGAGCCAGCCCACGCCAGCTGGGGACGGGTAGCCATCAGTGATGCACCCCGACCCACGTTCTGCTCAGTGATCAAATGTTCCAAATTCCCAGGTGGTCTCCCATGCCAGGACTTAAGGCTGACCCTTCTTCTTAAACCTCACGGAGGTCCTCAGGGAGGCGTGTGCAGAGCTGTGCCCAGCCCCGGGCCCCCTGCCCAGCTAGTCGAGTTGAGCCCTGCTGACCTATATTGTACTCCTCGCTCCAACCAATCTGGCCATATAGCCTTCCTCCTGCACGCCGATGTGTCTGGCACTCCTTCCCTTTTTCTTTTTTAATTTCTTTTAATGTTTATTTATTTTTGAGAGACAGAGCACAAGCAGGGGAGGGGCAGACACACACACACACAGAATCCGAAGCAGGCTCCAGGCTCCGAGTTGTCAGCACAGAGCCGGACGCAGGGCTTGAACCCACGGACCGTGAGATCATGACCTGAGCTGAAGTTGGTTGCTTAAGCGACTGAGCCTCCCCCAGGCACCCCTCTCTTTCCCTTTTTATCAGACATCAACATGGGCTGTTGTCCAGGAAACTAGATCCTTTCCATGGGGCTCAGCAAAGATGCCCTTCCTCCTGAGTGGGCCGTGGCATCTGCCCTCCCCATCACCCACTCTATCCACCTTGTCAACAGGTGTGTCCAGCATACTATGGGCGGGGCTTAGAGCACCGCGACAGTCAGCCTTCACGTTGGCCGTCACACTGCAGCCAGGTCAGAGGGGGACAGCAGAGGCAGACCAAAACAGGTGTGTAAGCCCCTGACCAAACAACCGTAGGCTCTGATACATGCAGAAAGGAGGCATAGTCGGGCTGGACATGGACAGGACTGGCTCTCTGCTTGTGGCTGGGGCGCTTTGTCTGTCACAAGGAAGGCCTGCTTCCTGCAGATGGGCCTGCGTGGGGGCAGGCCGGGTGGTGGGAGGAGCTTGCCAGAGCCGGGGCCTGCCCCCAGCTCCATCTGCACACCTTGTGGTCGCCAGGACTTGGAGCGCAGCCTAAGATGGGGGTGGGTAGCTGTGACCAGGCCATGCAGGGCCCTGAGCACTTGGTAAGGAACGTGGATTTGCTTGAACGCAGTGGGGGCTCCCAGGGGTGTTCAAATGAAGCAGGGGACTGTAGTGACCTGGTTTATGTTCTTTTAGCAATTGTTCTCGTTGCTGTGAACCATTTGGGGGAGGCCATTTTTGTCTTCCGGGCCAGAGGTGGTGGCAGCCCAGGCTCGAGCAGGGGTTGGTGGATGACACACAGTAGTCCTGCGTGGAAGCAGCAGCACAGGACCCCACGGTGGTTTTGGTGTCTGAGGGACTGGCGGGGAGGGGCACCCAGGGAGAGGACAGTGAGGATCTGGAGTTTCAGCCTGGACACACGTGTTGTAAGATAACAGCATGTTGTAAGATAGTGTGTGTTCTGGTTCAAGTGGAAACGAGAAATTGATGAGGCCCCAGGGTTTGGGTCCCCTGCAGTACCCCGGCTCACTCGCAGCCTGCTCCCCCTGCCCAGCTTACCTGTATGGAGATTGAGCACCGTGCAGTGTGCAGAGCTGAGGGAGCCGGGAGAGGAAGCTGTGTGACCACCCCTCTGGTCCCCCCCAGGGCTCACTGGCCCTGGGAACAGCCTGAGGCCCTCCCCACACACCGCCTGCAGCAGCGCTTCCTCCTGAAGCTGGAGCGTGATCCGCGGAGCTCACAGTCCTTCTGGCCTTGCTTGGGCGGGGAGGGGGGCCGGTCCAGGCCCCTGCACCTCAGTGCTTGCAGCCAGTCTTCTCTCTTGCACAGTCTGCTAAATGCAGGGCCTTTGCGGGAGATGTTCTCACTGCCTGAGATCCTCTGTAACCTCCCTGCCCCCACCCCTTTGCAGCTGCCAGTCTTTAGAGCCGTCTCACCTGGCTCTTCCACCCCCTCTCCCCAGGATCTGAACTCAGCGTCCCTCCTGTGAGCACCGGCCTCTCCCCAGCCTGACATCACTGGATCACTGTCTGCTCCCTGCCCTTATCCCTGCACCGAGAACTCCTGGGGACAGCGCATTGGGTCTTACTCCTTTCTATTCCCAGGATCAATAAGACACTCACGAGTGTTCTCTCAATAAGCGGTTCCGCTAACTGCCCTTGCGTTGCAATCCACCCGCTGAACAGGACATGTGCTTTTGCAGATGCTGCTCCTGGAAAGAGGGGGTCGGTTTCTACCTTGGGGGAGTGGGGGAATCTCTTTGGGGGATCTGAGCATCACTGAACTGTTCTTGATGCTACGCTGTGGGCCTGCTGTGGCATGCTGGGATTGAGGGAGCAGGCGACCCCTGGGGGCCGAGGGAGCCAGCTGGGCAATGGTGGATGGGCCCTGGAGAGTGACATGGTGGGGTGTAGAGGGGAGAGAAGGGAGGCGATGGTATGAGTCTCTAGCCTGGCAATGCATCCTCAACACGCAGAGCCCCATCCCTGCTCTGCAGACATGAAGGTAAACCCAGGTACACTTGCTCTTCCTGCTGCAGCTCCTTCCTACCACCCGCCCCCATCCCCACCCCCAATTCCATGCTCCCTTGGCATTTTTCTCCCTTCAGAAGTCTTTCTGGCTGTGCACTGTAACCCTGCCTTGCCCGCTGTGAAATGTGTGCATGCCGGATGTAGATGGAGCTTGCGGGGTTTGGAGGCCGCACACCTGCTTAAGCTGTGTGTATGCACTGTGTATCAGACAGCCACATTCCTCTTGTCCACTCGCGAGAGCAGAAGTGGCGTGTCCCTGATGACAGCAGGCAAAGGTGCTCTCAGACCGGCTCTGGGCCAGGTGGGAAGAAGGTTGCCCCAAGTATAAGGCACGTATGAGTGAGTGACCTTGGGTGGGATCCCTGTACTTCCGGCCTTCTACTTCCGTACCTGCAGAAAGGGGTGATACTTCACAAGGATGCTGTGAGGATCACGTGGGGTAATATCTGGAAAAGCTCCTGTGAATGAGGCAAATGTAAGAGAGTCTTGTCTTGGCGGGCAGTGCTGCCCACCCCCAGGGCCATATTATTAAATAGGTTGGTGTGGTGATACGGGTTGAATCTACTGAATCGCGCTTTCTGCCTTCCGCCTTTCCCCCATTCCTTCCCAGTCTGTGCCTGCACTTTTGCATACGAGGAATCAGAACAGCTCAAACAGGCCGCAGGGGATGCCTGTAAATCCAAACTGAACAGATACGAGGGAGCCTGCAACTTGCCGGTTTCTTCATTAAACAGTTGGCCAGGTCCAAGTCTGCTGTGAGAATCCATTTTGAAATAGCCTGGGAGGCAAAATTACTTGAAAGGTAACTTTTGGAAGCGAAAATGTCATTCTGCTGACTCAGCATGATGTAGCAATTAAAATGCTGGTTTTCCTCCTCTTTGAGCGCTATCCCTGAATAATTTATGGCCTCACCCACCGGAGGCTGCAAGGCTTCGCTGAAATAAAATGATTTCCACTAAGAGCATGTGTGGGGCTGTGGGCCGCAGGCCGTGCTTGCTCACCAGGGCCCCTCAGCCAGGGCCGCCGCCTCCGAAAGCAGCTAGGCGCCAGCGGCACCAGGACCGCCTGGTGCCCTTCCAAAACCTGGTTGGTGACAGTGAATATAATGGTCACTTCACTCTCTAGGCTTCAGTTTTCTCTTCTGTAAAATGAGGGCAATGAGAGCATTCGAAAGCCCGGAGCCCAAGGCAGTGGATTTCTGCTGATCACATCTCAGTAAAGGTTTCCAAGTTTTCGTAAAATCCTTGCAAAGCAGGTGTTCCGCTTTCCACGTGGGAAAGAGGAAATTTATCTAAGACTGTGCATTTAGCTAGAAGTAAATTCAGGGTTTCACCTTCCCAATCGATCTGATCTGAAACCTGGGCTGTCGGGTGTACATGGCCAGGCTTATTTTGCTGTGGAAAAAACTTGTTTTTCAGAGACTGCCTAGCTCAGTAGTAGAGAAAGGTTGGGGGTGGTGGTGGTTAAAAATCTGAAACACGTGCATGGCTTTGATTAGAAATTGCAAAGCCGGTCTCCTCAAGGGGTACCTGGCTGGCCCGGTTGGTGCAGGTGTGACCCTCCGGTTGTGAGTTCAAGCCCCGAAGTTGGGTGTAAAGATTACTTTAAAAAGAAATTTTTTTTTTTTTAATAAAAAAAGCTGGTCTACAAACCTCTTCATCCTGTTAGCCTGGCTTAAGACACTATATATGGGACTGAAAGCCATATCTCTTAATGGTGGATGTGTGTGTGTTTATGTATTTCAAAAGGTTGTCCCTGCATTAGTCAGAAATGTGAGCTTTTTATTACATTGGTGAAATTATCTAAACAAGCCCCTTTAGATTCTTCTCCAGTAAATTCCAAATCGCCACGTGGAGAATACCAGGAAATAAACATTGCAGTCTCTCCCGGGTGGAAATTTTCAGGGCCCGAGGGGTGAAAGCATTCTTACTTACAGAAGTCAACTTACCAGAAAGCGAAAGCCAGAAAGTCACAGTGAAGCCGCTGTGTTAGGTTCAGTGTGTCCTTGCGTGCGTCTCCTCCCACCGCTGCGTCCCTGTGTCTGAATTTGCTGGACAGGGAAGAAGGCGGGGCCGGGATGCCCGGTGGAGGGAGGGCCTGCAGGTGCGGGGTCCGGGCTGCAGGGGGCGCGCGTGCCGCCGTCCAGGGTGGGGGACGGACGCTCCGTGGTGGGGGGAGGCGGGGGCGCGCAGGCCAGCCAGCTGCTCCGCAGAAGGGGGCGGGGGAAGGGTGCACCCCGCGGAGCCCCCTGCGGTGGTTGTCGCAGCCGTGAACCCCCTGCCTGCTGTGTTTTAGGTCCAACCCGAAAGATGCCCCCCAGCGCAAGTGCCATGGACTTCTTCCAGCTCTTTGTCCCCGACAACGTGCTCAAGAACATGGTGGTGCAGACGAACATGTACGCCAAGAAGTTCCAGGAGCGCTTCGGCAGCGACGGCGCCTGGGCCGAGGTGACGCTGACGGAGATGAAGGCGTTCCTGGGCTACATGATCTCCACCAGCATCTCCCACTGCGAGTCGGTCCTCAGCATCTGGAGCGGCGGCTTCTACAGCAACAGGAGCCTCGCCCTGGTCATGAGCCAGGCCCGCTTCGAGAAGATCCTCAAGTACTTCCACGTGGTGGCCTTCCGCTCCAGCCAGACCACGCACGGCCTCTACAAGGTCCAGCCCTTCCTTGACTCCCTGCAGAACGGCTTCGACGCTGCCTTCAGGCCTTCCCAAACCCAGGTGAGGCCTGTGGGGGGTGCCCCAGGCTCTCCCCTATCCTGCCTCTCCGGCCCACCTCGGAGTGCAGGGGGTGATGGACTCACGGGCCCATGCCACAGAGACCTCAGAAGGCGGGCTTCTGCAGCTGCCTCCCCCTTTCCTCCCCCCTCCCTCCCCTAAATGGCATTTTCTTTCCAAATGATCTGCTTTCCAGGCCTGTAAGTTTCTTATATATATATGTTTAAGTTTATTCATTTATTTTGCAAGAAAGAAAGCATGAGTTGGGGAAGAGCAGAGAGAGCGAGAGAGAGAGAGAGAGAGAGAGAGAGAGAGAGAGAGAGAGAATCCCAAGCAGGCTCCACACTGTCAGCACAGAGCCCCAGGCAGGGCTTGAACCTGCCAACTGTGAGATCATGGCCTGAGCAGTAATTGGATGTTTAACACCTGAGCCACCTGAGTGCCCAATTTTCTTAGATTGAGAAGAACCTTTGATGATAGCTTTCCCGTGTTTTCTGAGTATGTACGTACTCCTGGGCTGGTGGGAGGGGCTGAAGCCTTGTGGGTGACAGAGGGAAAGAAGCTAGATCTCAGCCGCCCTGCAGGTAACTGGGAGTTACTCGTCACTCAGGTCCAGGGGTGGGGAGATCCACCTGGCACGCTGTCACTGGCAGGGCCTTTGTACCAGGGTTCCATAGAGCCCCAGACCTAACTGTTAGGGCCCCCCCAACACCTCCCCAACTCCCTAACTGGTCCTAGAAGGCTCTGTGGGCCCTCGGCTCCTGAGTCGCTGCCTTCTGGTATTGACCTGTGGCAAGTACGCTTGGCTGTGGTGAGAGAGGGGTTCCAGAATCATCCCCCAAAGTGCTCTGCTGCTCTCGCAAACCAGCTTCTTTCCAAGATGCCCCTACCCAAAACTTTTGGAGGTTTTTGGCCCACGTGAGTCCGGTTCCTTTTGGCCTGTTCAGTGTGGAAACTGAAGTTCACATCATTTTTATTCATGCGTTTAAATAGCCATCCATCTACCCACTCTTCCTCGTGCCTTTCCTTTAAGGGCCTTCTTCATAACCTCAAATTCTTTTTGATATTTTTCTCTTTCCCTGACTCTGTATCTTGCCTTTTTTCTCTGCACAGCTGAAAATCACAGGACTTTTGTGGGGGAAGATCTCGCCCTATTTCAGGTCTGTGGGAGCCTTAAAACAATCTCTGGAAGCGCTTCCCCTGCTGTGCTGTGAATGTGCTGGGCTCATTATGATTTCCAGGTGTTTGCAGTGCTCTTTCTGGCGCCCAGAAAGCTTTTCCCTCTTCTCTCTGCCTTAGCCGACAAACGGAGTCTCCGGGGCCCAGTGCGGGGCCCGCAGGCCCGTGGCGGTTCCCCCTTCCCTGCATCTCCCTACTACTAATAGGGCAGCCACGTGCCATTCTTTCTTGTCCCCAGTTGTGTCTCTTACCTTCCAAATAGGAGGTGGGCTCTTTTGGGGACACAGGCCCCGCCTTCAGGCCCTGCAGGACCAAATAACAGGGCCAGGCACATTCGTTTTTGTTACCCTGAATATGTGCCTGGTTGAACATGAACCAAACCAGAGCCCTTCCGGCTGCGTGCAAGGGGTAGAATACAATATTCTGACCATCGTTGGGGCCAGACCTTTGAAGAGCCACTGGAGGAGGCTGCGGCCTGAGTAGCTCTAGAGAATATACCAACCAGCTGCTTGGATGATTGGTATTTAACAGCCTAAAGATAAGGTTGCCGAGGATCCTTCTAGCCCCAGGACCAGGCCAGCCTTATCCAGGGTTATAGTCATGTGTGTTGTGTGCTGCTGTGAGCCAGCCTCGTGCTGTCTCCCTTCTGAAACTGCAGTGTCCGATACCCTGAGACCTGTACCCAGGGCAGTTAGCATGTGTGCATGTGTCCCTGGAGCCCGGAGTAGCTTGTGGGGACGCTGGGGTGCCCACCAGCCAGTGCTGAGATCACAGGCCTGTCCCTTCCTGGCCCGGCCCATTCCCGAGCCAATAGTATCTGGACTGCGGCTTGCGTGGGCAGCTCTTCCCTCCTCCCCCTGCATGGCTCAGGTGCGCAGCGAGGAGCCCAGGACCCCTGAGAGCCCGGAGATGCGCTCATGTTCTCCTTGCCCCCACGCCCATTCTTTGTTTCCAGGTTGTCGAGGCTGAGAGGAAGAAGAGGGTCCTATGAGAAGTCTTTGTTTGGGGTCATGTTGGGGCTTTTTTCTTCTTTCCTTTTTTAAAAAATATACTCTGTATTTGATTTTTATGTTTACTGTGGTGTCTGTGAAGTTGTGTCTGCGGTTTGCTACTGTTCTGTATCCAGCGCCCTATGTGTTGGTCAGGATCCCAGCAGGAAGCGAATCCTGTGTTCTAGAAGGGCAGCTGAAGAGGACTGGAGGCGGGGACTGGATGGCGTGTGGTCAGGGTGAAGGGACATGGCTATGCTCGTGGCAACAGTGGGAAACTGGTCTCGGCCATGGGCCCAGGAGAGGGCGTGCGCCTTGAAGCCCGGAGGTGAGGGCGCGGGCAGGCGGGGGGCTGCCTCCTTCTCCTGCTCAGGCCTCCGAGTTGGCCTTGGGAACCCATGCTGGGAACAGAGGCCTGGATGGTGTGGTTTACAAGGCCACAGTGCAGGGCAGGAGGGGTGGAGAGTGGGTCTTGAGGGCAAACAGAATACCCACTGTGCTCCGCCCAACAGACAGGAACCCGAGGCAGAGGGAAAGTCCGAGTCCCTTGGACCGGTTTTCCAGCTGGCTGGTCATCAGATGCCATTGTTCTCTCTCGTCTTCTTCCATCTTCCTCCTGACTGTGGGCACCATTGAGCCAGCTCTGTGTCCGTAGGCGCCAGAGGGTCAGCCAAGGGAGATGAAATCATGAACCGCAGTGTGTGATTGATTTTGACCAGGGTCAGGTCTTGCCGCCAGCTGGGGGCTGCTACGCGTCCTTCTACCCTTCCTTTGCAGAGAGGCAGCCTGACCCCGCGTGCACTGGAGAGCACTGGGCTTTCTGTGCAGAGCCGGACCTTCCGTCCTTCGGGCCCGCGCCGGGGTGAGGGGCATCAGCCTCTGGCCTCCAGCATCAGCACATATGCTCCATTCCTGCCCTGCTTCTCTTCTCAGCGATGCGTCTGCCCCCTAGAAAGACTTCCTGTTCTGCTCCTTGACTAAAGAATCTAGAAGTTCTTTCTTTTGTAAAAACTTTTATTTAAATCCCGGTTAGTTAACATCTAGTGTAATAATGGTTTCAGGAGTAGATTTGGTGATTCATCCCTTACATGTAACACCCAGTGCGCATCCCTACAAGTGCCCTCCCTAGTGCCCATCCCCCATCTAGTCCATGCCCCCACCTCCCCCCCCAGCAGCCCTCGGTTTGTTCCCTGTATTTAAGAGTCTTTTATGGTTTGTCTCCCTCTCTGTTTTTATCTTATTTTTCCTTCTATTTCCCTATGTCCATCTGTCTGTTTCTTAAATTCCACATATGAGTGAAATCATATGGTTATTTGTCTTTCTCTTTATTGACTTATTTCACTTAGCATAATACCCTCTACGTCCATCCACGTTGCTGCAAATGGCCAGATTTCATTCGTTTTGATTGCCAAGTAATATTCCATCATTATGTCTACCACATCTTTTTCTTTTTTATGTTTATTCATTTTTGAGACACACACACAGAGAGAGAGAGAGACAGAGCATGAGTGGGGGAGGGGCAGAAAGAGAGGGAGACACAGAATCCAAAGCAGGCTCCAGGCTCTGAGCTGATAGCACAGAGCCCGATGCGGGGCTCGAACTTACAGACCGCAAGATCATGACCTGAGCCAAGTCGGATGCTTAACTGACTGAGCCACTCAGGTGCCCCTACCACATCTTCTTTATCCATTCATCAGTCGAAGGACATCTGGGCTCTTTCCGTACTTTGGCTGTTGTTGATAACACTGCTCTAAGGATTGGGGTGAGTGCCTGTGTCCCTTTGAATCAGCATTTTTTTACCCTTTGGGTAAACCTAGTAGTGTAATTGCTGGGTCATAGGGTAGTTTTGGAGGGACATCCATCCTGTTTTCTAGAGTGGCTGCACCAGTTTGCACTCCCACAAGCAGTGCAAGAGAGATCCTTTCTCTGCACCCTCGCCAACATCTGTTGTCGCCCGAGTTGTTGATGTTATCCATTCTGACAGGTGTGAGGTGGCATCTCACTGTGGTTTTTATTTGTATTTCCCCGATGATGAGTGACGTTGAGCATCTTTTCATGTGCCGTTAGCCATCAGGAGGTTTGAAGAAGCTAGGAATTGTAAAGGTTTCCTGGTTCTCCAGCTTTTCTGCTCGATGAAAGGTCCCCCCTTGGGCTCTGGAGCCATCGTCAGGGTAGAACGTGACAGAACAGTGAGTTTGGTTGAGTTCCCACCTGCCACCCCAGAGCCTCGGGGCCCCTCTGACGGGTCTACACTCTGCCTGCTGCGGGCAGTTGGAAGAGTTCTCTGGCATGTGGGGGTGGAAATGCTTGTGGCTCCCAGGCATCACCCTGCACTCTGCTCCCACACATGCCCCCAGCCCTGCCTTCCATGGAGCCTTTCCCTTCCATCAAACGTGACCCTCTCGGATGAGTTGGAGCTTTTGCAGAGCCTTCAGAAATCTGACGGTTCTCAGTCTAACAGCCACCCATGCAGCCACGTGTCACGCACATGTGGCCACACAGGGCTGTGCACACAAGTGCAAAACAGAGAGATGCTTCATTTCCTCAGAACCAGGGAGGGGTTCCATAGAATATTTTCAGGGAGGGAGCATACAAGTAACAAGTGGTTGCTTTGTCTTTCCACTCCCATAACCTCCCGCCGCACCCCGAAATGAGCTTGTCATCCACAGAAGGGGACTCGGGAAATATGTTTGGGGAGCAGAGGGATGCTGGCCAGTGGGGAGTGTGGAGGAGGGAGACGCGGTTTTCCCTGGGTAGTTTTCACGCAGAGTTTGCGTGGGCGAGGCACGTGATGAAATATAAATGCGTCCTGATTTTATGAAAATGCACATGGACTAGAGGTAAGCTGGCTTTCTGAAGAGGAGGAAGAGAGGGCTGTTTTACGGACTGTGGCTTTGGTGGGGGTGAATAGGTCACGTGTCTTCAGCAGAGCTGATTGAGCAGGGAATACGCAGCCAGCAGAAAGGCCTTCTTTCTGCCGTCTTTCCCCTTCCCCCTCTGTTCCATTTCCCCCGCTGTGTGTGTGTGTGTGTGTGTGTGTGTGTGTGTGTGTCTTGTCCGTTTTGCTCCCATGGTTCCAAATGGGGCTTTGAATGTTTTATGAGCCCACAGAGTCGGCAAGGTATGAGGGCCCGTGGCCTGCAGCCTCTTCAGCCCTCCCGTTCATAAGCGTAAGACGTGGGGGGGAGGCCAAGTTTAATGTCCACATGCTTTCAACAGCAGGTAAACTGAAGGGGGCCAGACTGAATGCTACAAGTCTGCTGTTGTTTTTAATGGATTTCAAGGTAGCCTTGACGGATGGGTGAGAAGGTACTGTCCAAATCACAGTTGCTGAGTGCTGTCCTCCAGTCTGCCCTCGTCAGCCTGCATTCTGACATCGCTAGAAACCTGTTGGAAATGCAGAAACTCTGGCCCTGCCCCACGCCTACTAAAAATCAGAATTCACCTGTTAGTAAGATCCCTGGTGACTAGTCTGTCCATTAAAGTTCCAAAAGCACTGATGGGGAGCGAGATGGTACACTTTTGCTGTCAGTGGCTGGACAGTTGGTACGTTAGACTTCATGAGCCACGTGGTCCCCGAGGCACTTGTCAGTTTTGCCATCGTAGGCCAGGAGCAGCCGCTGACAATATGTAAGTGAGTGTGCGTGGCAGGTCCCAATAAAACTTTATTTACAACAGGTGGTGGGCAGACTCCAGCACCGTTTACTGGCCCCTCGTCTAGGGCATTAGGGTTCTTGAAATCCTCCTGTTTCCCGCATTCTTCGTTTCGATGAAATCCAGACACACACGCCAGTTCATACTTGAGCTTGAAATAGGACTTGCGGGAGAGGGGTGGCAGTTTCCTAAATTTACCCAAAAGTCTCCTCGGAAAACCTTTAGCTTTTAGAGACATAAAACTTTGACCCCTCCATTTAGCCTGTTTATTATGCTATTTCTTTTTACTTTATAGCCTTGTCATTGAAAACATCTTAATAACCATGTTATAAAGAAACAAATAGGTGAAATAAGTTTAAAAATTGCTTCAGGAATCCAGAGTCTGGAAGGACATGATGATGCAGAGGAAAACCAGAGGCTGGGTGGTGGCCACAAGGTCACAGGCCCCGGGTTCATGTCAGGGGCTGATTTTAGAGAGAGATTGCTTGGCCCGGGATACAAAGAGGTTGTGGGCCAATGTGAGGGCCGTCTGGAATACCTACAGAAATAGTATATGCTTTTCTTTGTTTCTCACAGGGACAGAAGGCAGATCAATAGGCTCAGGTTAAATGTAGGTAAATTTTGAGTCCGTGAGGGAAAGAACTTTTGAGCAGTTGGGGTTGCCCATCAGTGGAAAGGTCTTTCCTGACAGGTGGCCATGTCCAGTGAGAGCGTGCCCTGGGAACCTTCAGCCCCTAATAATAATAATAATAATAAACAACAATAATAATAATCTGAATAATCTTATTATTGTATAAGATGATTATAAGTATATTTAAAATGTATATACTGTATAAATGTATAAAAATGTGTGTTTTATAAATACATAAAAATTAAGTTACTTTTTAAATTTCCATTTACTAAATACCTACCATATGTCAGGGCCTGTACTAAGTGCCTTGCCTATGGCTCCTTACTTAGTCCTCCCCAAAATGCTGGCGTAAATATTGATACTACCCTTTTATAGATGAGGAGAGCCAGGATCAGAGGGGAAATGTGGCTTAGCCAAGGTCGCACAGCTGGTCAAAGGCAGAGACTAGAATCGAGGCCACAGCTGATGACCCCCTGCACGCGCTGCCTCCCGAGAGCTGAGCCTCTCTGCTCTCTCTCTCTCATCCCTGGCAGGTGCTACATGAACCCCTGATTGACGAGGACCCTGTGTTCATCGCCACGTGCACAGAGCGGGAACTGCGAAAGAGGAAAAAGCGGAAATTCAGCCTCTGGGTCAGGCAGTGTTCTTCCACCGGCTTCATCATCCAGGTGAGCACTGGGATGGGCCCAGGAGGCCGAGGGGAGACCATCTGCGCGGTGACTGATGAGCAGCCGGCACCGCCCTGCGTGCTTCTCCTGTCCCGTCCGGCCCTTCTGGTTAAGTAGCAGCAGGAAACGCTGATCGAGGCTCAGGCCCCGACAGTGTTGGCCAGAGACTTTACCAGAAGAGTGGGGCCCAAGAGGTGACTGCTGTCTTTCTTGAGAACCCACTGTGCGGTGGTCCCGGAAGCCCCCTCCCACCCCCGATCGGCCAGCTGTCTGTCCATATTGAGGAAGTCCTTCTTCGCAAGCCATCAAGAGCCAGCTGCTTAAGTGAGCATTTGTCAGAAGCGCGGGCGGCCCCTGGCATTGCCACCTGCTCGCTGGCTCTGCTGTGGTCCAGGCGGGTGCTGACATGTGTCTCCGAAGCAGTGGCTGAGCTTTGCTACCGGGAGGGTATGAGGTGTTCAGCCGCTGGGATCGGCCAGGGTGCGGAGGGCACAAATGGAGAAGGTGGGGGCCGGCAAGCACAGAATGTGGCCCCCGAGGGACAGATCCTGATCCCGCCTGATTTTTCCCGCTGGGCTGCTCAGGCTACCTTCTCCCAGCTGTCAGGCCTGCCGGCCCTGCGGTCGGTCACAGCTGACCCCACCTCGCTGCCCCTGCCTGGCTGCAGCCCCAGGTCCCAGGCGCAGGGGATTTGCCCTCCCTCCTTTCCCTGAGCCAGAGGAGGATTCATGGGAAGATTCAGTGGAGCATCCCTTTGCCCCAGCAGGGAAGGTGCACGTGCTCTGGGCAAACGTGACTGCTCAGAGGGACCATCCCATTCTCCCCGGGGGCTTGGGGGACCCTCCGCTCAGCCTGGGGCCGGGATCTCCAGCTCGACCCCAGACTTGCGTCAGCTTGAGCACAGGCTTCAGGCAGTTGCTAGGATGGACCTGCCCCAAAGCAGGATTTACTCTGGATGGGCCCTCTGTCCCCACACAGCCCCCGGTGGCCCCTGCCACCTTAGTATGTCCTTCGCAGTGAAGCTCACTGGGGATGGGAGGGGGTTCGCTTTATGTAATGCCTCGTAGGGAACACTCAGTCCTTTGAATAAATGCTTCCCGAGTAGCCTGTTAGCTGGCGTGCCCGGCCCTGGGATGTGGGGGCATGGTCCTGCCTTCTCAGAGATCTGACACGTTCAGCACTGTGTCCCCCAGCTCGTCTCACGCCCCCTGGGCAGGTTGGCGCAGTGACCAGCTGCCCCAGTTACAGACAGCAGAGTGACCAGGGCGGTGGACGTGCTGCATGATCCTCGGCCCCACTGCCGTCTGTCTGCGTTCCATGCCGAAGTGACACTTTCTGGCACTTGTACGGTTCCCAGGACAGGCTGTCATCAGGCAGCTCTGCAGGGTGCCAGGTGCCTGGAGTGCCCGCCCAGCCTCACTTCCTTCCTGACTCCAGCCTTTCTGCTCTTACCCCCTGACCTCAGCGGGGCTCATAGGTTGTGATGATTAATTTCACGTGTTTGGCTGGGCCACAGTACCCAGATACTTGGCCAAACACTATTCTTGATGTTTCTGCGAAGGTGTGTTTTGGATGAGATTAACGAATCCATAGACTCTGAGTAAAGCAGACGACACTCTTTAGGGGGTGGGCCTCATCTAATCAGTCAAAGACCTTAATGAGGAGGGGGGAAAACCTGACCTACAGTAAAAACGAGGAAAATCTGCCGGAAAACTGCCTTTGGATTTGACCTACACATTTTTCCTGGGTCTCTGGCTCACCGGCCTGCTCTACTGGACTTACTGAGCCTCTATAATCATGTGAGCCAATTCTTAAAATAAATATCCATCTCTCTCACCAGAGAGAAGGGGGACACACACACACACACACAGACTCTCTCTCTCTCTCTCTCTCTCTCTCTCTCTCTCTCTCTCTCTCTCTCTCTCTCTCTCTCTCCCTCTCCCCCTACTGGTTCTGCTGCAGAGGGCTTTCCTGCAGTCCACCTGGTATAGAGGTCAATGTTCTAGTCGGAGAGATGGGCATATTAAAACCATTCATAAATACAGTGTGACAGGTGCAGTGTTAGAAACATGTGTACAATTTCTATACGGGGCTATAGCAGGGCACCTGGGAGCTAAGGAAGGCTCCCTGAGGCGGACGGGACAGGCCATGTGGTATGCCCGGCAGAAGGCATCGTGATGGCAGTGGGCAGAAGGGCCAACGTCACCCACCGCAGGCCCGGTGCTGAGGCGCACCCGCTGAGCCTGATGCAGCACACCAAGCAGTACACGGACCGGGACACATGGGAAAACGCGAGCTCCCAGGCAGCAAGTCGCTTACCCCAGGACTCCAGGCTGGGACGCGGCAGAGCGGGAACCGCAGCCACAGGGCTGGCGAGCCCCCGCGCTGCGGTCTGTCGGGAGCCCACGTCCTACCCACCGCCCCCCCCAGGGCCCTCTGAGCCAGGGAGGAAGAGAGAGCAGCCTAGCTCGGGGCGCTCTCTTCCCTCACACAGTGGGTGTCTCAATGGAAAGTATTCCCGTGACTCCCCTTGTTTCGAGTACCCGTTTCGGGAGAACCAGACGTATTCATCCCTGCGGTGGAAACCCTTGAGGCTAACGGAGGCCCGTCTTCTCCCTCGTGAGCCCGCACCCTGGCGCCTACTCCCAGCAGCCTCGTGGAGGGTCTGGAGGCCTTTTGACTACAGGTTTCAATAGCAGTCGAAGGAGTAGGCAGGGGATCGTTTATAAAGCGAGGCCCTGAAAATCCTGACATGTAGTTGCTCCTTGGGTTGCAGACCCTTTTTAAGAAAAAAAAATTTTTAATGTTTAATTATATTAGGGAGGGAGAGAGGGAGACACAGAAGGCTCCAGGCTCTGGGCTGTCAGCACAGAGCCCGACGCAGGGCTTGACGCAGGGCTTGAACCCATGAACTGTGAGATCATGACCTGAGCCGAAGTCAGCCACTGAACTGACTGAGCCACCCAGGCGCCCCTGGTTGCAGACATTTTGTACCACATGCGACCACAGCGAATGCCTTCTTTTTTGGCACAACCACCGCCATCTCCAGATGTGGTACGCTCAAGGGCGTGTACTCTGTGTCCTGTGTCACAGGCCAGCCAAGAACTGTCCCCAGCCCTAGCACACCCTCTAGCCGAGGCCATTGGCAGAGGGTCTCTAAGAAACGGCGCCAGCCAAGGAGACAGGCTCCACTTACCCCTCTGTGTGCACCCTCCCTGTGAGCGGGGGAGACCGAAGAGATTTGTACACAAGATGAGGCTTCCAGTTTCAGGGGGAAGTCCTGTCAGTGAGAGGCTGGAATTCTTTAGTCTGGGACGTCAGGTTAGCTCCTCTTGGAAGGCGTGTGGCCTTTCTGTGGGGTCACAAGGAGACTGTCCCTGCACAGTGTTGTTCTGTCTGTCCTCTGTCAGAAGGATCGAGAATCCAGTGGGGAAAAGTTGGCCAATGCTTTAGTTAATGTTATATTGAGCCATGGGATTCTTTGAGAAAAATGAGGGTCTACTAATTAAAAACAAAAGAACTGGGGTGGTCAAAACAAGCAGATTTCTACTATTTGAATGTGTCGATCTAGCCACCTGCCTCTGCAGTGTGAGACCGGATTCCCCGTGATGGGTGGTGGCGGGCAGGAGAGCCCCAAGAAGGGGGTGCAGGGCACCAAATGCCTGCCGAGTGCACCGTGCTTGATCTCTAAGGGACCTAGGGACGCTCTGCCCGGAAAGGAGTGGCTGGACAGTCCCCAGAGAGTTAGTGGCTGCCATGTTGAGCAGGGACAGAGCCATTGTAAATGGAAAGCCGTGCTCTCCTGCTCAGTGAACGATAACATTGACTGGAGGTGGGTGGGCTTTGGAAGCCAGAATTCAAGATGGAACTTCCCCAACGAGAGGACCCCCACTTCCCACCCCCATATGTCGTTAAATGTGTCCAGGCAGAGCCCAGATGCACATCGACGAGGGGTGCTCGGAATGAGGTCCTGCACCACTTAGTGCTGAGCAGCTGCTCTGAAAGTGTCTCTCCTCCCTTCAGCCCAATCTGTGGATTCATGACGGCCCCTCAGGGCTCAGGCTCTACGCTCAGGCCCTTGACCAGCATTGCTCACATTCTCTTCACCACAACCGTATGACGTAGGCAGTGTTCCCGCCCATTCCACGGTGAGGAACTGAGGCACGGGGGCTAAGCTACCTTGCCCAAGGGTCAGCCATAAAGCTCTAGACCTGGGATGAAACGCAGCCTTTCCGGCCCCAGACCCCACCCTCTTACCCACCAGGCTGCCTGAGGGAATTTTCCTCGCATTAGACAAAACCATGTCTCTCTCTCTTACCCAATTTGCTTGTTGTTCGATGGATGGTTTTAGCATCAGCTGTTACCGCATCTCCCTTATTTTTGAGACTTACTTTTTACATTGAAAGGAATTGAAGAACTTGTACCGCAGTGGTTTCTCTTCTTATTTGAGTTTTAGTCTTGGAACAGGATTAGCTCAAAATGCAAGGATCAGAGTGGGATTAATTAACTAGAGTGGCTTTTGCTTCTGGAGTCAAAAACTGGGCAGCACAGGGCCCTTGTCCATCTGTTTCCTTGTGCCTGCTGGGGACGTGCTCTTCCAGCCTGGCCACCTTGGATGTGCTTGTGTCACAGGATGGAATTGGCTGGGGTGCAGGACATCTGTCACTTTGTCTCTTGAGTGTCCTTGAGCAAGGAGCTGAGAATTCCTTTATCCCTCCGTCTTTTGGAGTGGGGTTACTTTGCCCAGCCCTCCTTACTGTGGAGGGGCTCAGAGGCGACGGTAAAGTATCAAGTGCCCATATACATGCGTCAGGCACCAACTGGACCCGACTGAACCCCGGCCTTCCCTGTGAGGGGCTTAGACTCTACAACCGCACAGATG
Organism: Crocuta crocuta; assembly: GCF_008692635.1. Taxonomy (NCBI): domain Eukaryota; kingdom Metazoa; phylum Chordata; class Mammalia; order Carnivora; family Hyaenidae; genus Crocuta; species Crocuta crocuta. The sequence goes on along the minus strand of NW_027551578.1, from coordinate 1,550,037 downwards.
TGAATGGATGCAGACCCGCAGAATGCTGGCCCCCATCCCCACTCCAAGCCTTACCAGGATTAGCGCTTCAGGAAGAGACGAAAGCGAGTTTCTTGTGAGGGTCAGTCATGCCAAAAGCGCAGTTAGAGAAGAGAGCAGCCTTGCACACGAGCCTTCCCCGGCCACAGTCAAGGTAGGAGGCAACGTGAGAGATGGGCAGCACAAGTCGGCGATATGGGGTGGTTTGCGGACTTCGCTGGAAAATAACCAGGCTAGTAAATCAAGGCTGGCCTAAGGCAGCACTATCCAGTAGAACTTTCCTTGACAGCTGCCAGCCCATGTGACTTGAGAACTTGAAGTGTGCCTGGTGTGACGGAGGAATCGAGTTTTTAATTTTATTTAATTTTGGTTAAATAAAAACAGCTACACATGCCCAGGGGCTGCATTGCGGGTATAGACCCTTGCTATTAAAAAAAAAAAAAAAAGATTTTTACATAGACAGCCTTTATCACTGGCAGTGGCCTTGCGAGGTACATAGCATATTATTATCCTTACAAATGAGGAAACCAAGTCTCAGTGCAATTAAGGAACTTGGCCCCAAACCACCAAGCCAGTAAACGGCAGAGCCTGTACCCGTTGAACCCAGCGCCGATGCCTTCACTGTCTGCGTGCAGCAGGCCCCGTTCCTCTCCTGGTGAGGGAATATGACATCCATGCTACAGCTCTCACCAGTGGCCACCCCCCCTCCGCGGGATGTCCCAGTCAGCAGCCTCCCACATCTCCAGGAGCTCATTCTGCATAATTTCAACCAGTGCACACCATGCCCTCCAGCATTGCTTCCCCCCTGCGAGGATTCCACCCTCCGCCCACTCCATGCACAGCTTGTGAATTACAGGCTCAAGCAGAAGATCACGGACCCGGATCCTGAGCGACTTCTCAGTCCCCAGAGATGCCCTGCTTCAGCAGATACACAACGGCAACAGGGAAGCCTGGTTCTCTTCTGTTAAGGAGAAGTAGGGCCAGGGGTCAAGGCCAGCGGAGCTGAACCAGGTTCTCCCCGAGACAGGGAAAGTGCCGGAATGCCAGTGACAGCTTCGTGGGTGCATCGTAATGAGCTCTGAATGCAACCGTCATTACAGCTGTCACCGTCACCAGTATTCTCCTGAGAAGGCGGGGTGGGGGTGGGGAAGGGGAGCCGGGCCCCACCTCTCAAAGTCTTGAGGCATTTCAGAAGCCGGCTGAGATAGTTAGGTGTTAGGTGTGCCCTCCACGGCATTACCATGATTCCTAAGGCCCTTTCTGTTGCGATGTCGATATATAATATATAGCGTGAGAGGTAACATCCTGGGGCAAAGCATAATGCTGTGTCTTCATACATTTTCTTTCCTTTTTTTCGCATATATATCTGAACGTTAGTAAGTCCTAAGAGCAAGAAAAACTTTTGTAGGGAAAAAATGAAAAGCTTGGCAATGAAAAAATACAGTTTTCAGACAAGCTGGTAGCTCAGATTGTAAAGTGTCTGCAGCAAATTCCCTATTCCCAGGGGAGGGCAGTGCCCGGTGCCTCTCCGGGCTGCCGGAACTGTTTCATTGTAATGATGCGCCCTCCACGTGTGTACAGGGGGAGCCAGGGCCTTTTGGGAGTCACAGGAGCCAGCACTTAACACATCTAAGCGAAGGGAGTTACCTCCGGCATTGGCCTTTGGAGGCTCTTACAGCAAGCGCCCAGCAGGTATAGGAGTGGGTGTGTGGCTCTCAGGCTATGCTGCCTTTCTCAGATTACTGATCTTTAGGGCGGGCTTCTGGTCCCGACACAATTCACGTGTGTGTCTTCAGCAGTTATAGCAACGGCGGAGTTGGAATAAGATTCCATAGGAGGTTCTGGGGTTTTTCATAGAATTCTAGATTTATTCGTTCTGCAAAAGAGTACAAATTGACATTTACGATGTCTTGGCTGGGACTTCTAGTTACAGTGTATTTATGTTATTATTTAAATGTAGATCCTATTTTATAATCACTTTAAAAGTAAACTCAGGCTGGAGGGGAGGTGGGGTGGAGTAGGAGATACAGGGGAGGGGGATTAAGAGGTATAAACTTTTGGGAGCCTGGGTGGCTCAGTCAGTTAAGTGCCAACTCTTGGCTTCGGCTCAGGTCATGATCTCATAGTTCGTGAATTCGAGTCCCACGTCTGGCTCCGTGCTGAGTGTGGAGATTCTGCTTGGGATTCTCCCTCCCTCTCTGCACTTCCCCCACTTATGTTTGTGCCTTCTCTCTCTCTCTCTCTCTCTCTCTCTCAAAATAAATTTAAAAAAAAAAAGAAGTACAAACTTCCAGTTATAAAATAAGTCACGGGGCATAGGCGATAGAGTCAGTAATAGATATAGTCAATAATAGTGTAATAACTTTGTATGGTGCCACGTGATTTCAGTTCTCATGCTCTGTATGGCTGAAACTAATGTTTGTATAATATTTTTCAATTTAAATTTTTGAGAAGTCACATGTAGCAAAACCATAAATAAACACACTCGTTATTTCATAGCAATGAGTGCCCCCAAATTTGGGACCATTCTTGGATGTTGGCTGCCACCCCGGTGGGCCTTGGTCTTCCTCCACATTTCCCAAGAGGAACATGAAAACCTCTGATCCGTGCCTCTCCCCCACCCCTGTGCGATGGAGCAGCCGAGGGGTTTGCTCCCTGGGAGGAGACTAGCCAGAAGGTGGGGAAATGCCAGCGTCCATTTGTGCCCGTGTGGGCAAACTCAGGTCAACAACTCCAAGATAGCCCTGTAAGAGGGACTGCGTGTCGCTGGCTTTTGGGGAAACGTGTATTTCCCAGGCCAGCATGGCCACCCGCTTCCTGAGTGTGCTGGACACAGTGTACATTAACAGCCACTAACTTAGATCTGGGGCTGCCTTAGGGAACAAATTCTATGAGTTCCAAATGTGCCTATGTGTGAGTAATCCTGATACAAAAGTTCTTCTGTGATTATATTTAGTCTTTTTGTGATGAAATTCTATTTTAGTCTCTAAAAACATAAACACTTCAGAATATCCATAATTCCAATGTATAGAGATAGCCACTTGAGGATATTGTCAACATATATATATAAACACACACACACCCCATTTTATAGTGTAGATACTTATAAGAACATCATGAACCTTTTTGCTATGTTATTAAATAATTTTTGTAGATCATGATTCTAAAAGAAATTGCACTGCATTCCATTATACCTACAGATAATAGTTTTAATCAGCCTCCTTTTCGTTTGAGTAATTAGGTTGTTGCTAATTTTTTTGCCGTTAATTAAAAAATTCTGAGATACATAGGTGTGTGTGTGTGTGTGTGTGTGTGTGTGTGTGTGTGTGTGTAGAGAGAGAGAGAAGGGGGGCAGGCCCTCGGTGCATTTCTGATTGTTACCTTAGATCTATTTGCGTTTCTGATTGTTATGTTAGAATTAATCTCTAAAGGTGGAACTCACCAGTAAAATAGCCATACGTATGTTTCAGATTTTTCTTTCATACTACAGAGTTTCCCTGCAGAAAGATTGTACCAGCTTCACATTCCCAGCACTGACAAGTGGTCTCTCACCAGTAACGTGGGGGGGGTGGGGTGAGGGGGGTGTTGGGAAGATGGCATTGACGTCGGTCCACATACATTGTGTGTTGAGATCAGTCTGTTTTCCAGGGAATAAAGCCGACATCATCTCCACTCTGCTGGTCTTTTTTTTTAATGTTTGTTTATTTTGAGAGACAGAGCAAGTGAGCAGGGGAGATGCAGAGAGAGAGAGACAGAGGGAGAGAATTCCAAGCAGGTTCCACGCTGTCAGTACAGAGCCTGATGCAGGGCTCAAACCTGTGAACCATGAGATCATGACTTGAGCTGAAGTCGGATGCTTAACCGACTGAGCCACCCAGGTGTCCCTCCATTCTGCTGGTCTTTTTTTTTTTTTTAATGTTTATTTTTGAGACACAGAGAAACAGAGCATGAGCAGGAGAGGGGCAGAGAGAGAGGGAGACATAGAATCTGAAACAGCTTCTGAGCTGTCAGCACAGAACCCGACGCGGGGCTCAAACCCACGAACTATGAGATCATGACCTGAGCCGAAGTCAGACGCTTAACCGACTGAGCCACCCAGGCGCCCCCCTGCCGGTCTTAATAAGATGGGCCAGCACTCCATCTATCAGCTATGGTGTTGGAGTTCTTCAGATCCATAGAAATGATGCTTTTAAAGTAAATATGTGGGTAGTAGGCACAACTCTTGAGACGCTCAAAAGATTCCTGCCCCTGGCATGCGCATACCTTCTCTACTCAAATGCTAATCCAGGCATTGCCCAGGGAATTTCGATTTTGTGGGTATAATTATGATCCCAAGTCAGTTGATCTGAAAAAGGCAATTATCCTGGGTGGGTCTGACATAATTAGGTGAGCCTCTTAAAGGAACGGGCTCTTCCTGGCAAAGAGATTTGCAGAGAGGGAGTCATCCGGAGGGAGGGTTTGCAAGGCAGGCTTTGCAGGTGAAGGGGACACGTGGTAAGGGACGCATGTGGCCTGGGGGAGCCGAGGGCAGTCCCCACTCACAGCTGGTGGGGAAATGGGGACCTCGGTCCTCCAGCCACACAGAAATGACCCGAGTGAGCCTGAAAGAGGATCCCGAGTGCCAGCCCGAGAACACAGCCGGCGGACACAGTGACTGCAGCCTTGCAATACCTGGAGCAGGAAACTTATGCCCGCATTTCCAACCCATAGAGCCGCGAGCTAATAAATGGGTATTGTTTAAGCCACGGTCACAGAAGCAGATGCTGGATTCTTTCAGCCACGTCATGTGACCTGCTGGATCATTTCCTCCTGAACACATTTTACCCCTTTACCTCTCTCTTCTCATTCTCCTTCTCTGACCCTTCCTTTCTGTGTTTCTCTGGGAGCCCCGTGTCCCTGGCCACCCCCCAAGAGCTGGTGATACCCAGGAGCGTGGCTCAGCCGCCCTCGGGACGTCATTGCACCTGCGCGCCGTGTCCTCCTCCTTGACCTCCTCCGTGTCTGTCCTCCTCAGTCTGGGGCTGCTGCTTGCACCCCGGACTCAGCGTGGTCACAGCTGGACTCGTCCCCACCTCCTCCCACTGCCACCACGTCACCTTTTCAGGTGCCTCTCTCTGGATTAGAACCAGGTCCTCACATCATTGCCTGGATCTGACCTCTCCTTAGAGCGGGAGCAGTGTCGAGGGCCCCCAGCCCATCTAGGCGAAATGTGAAGCTGTTTGTTTCCCTCCCATAAGAAGGGGGGAAAACAACCTTTCAGGTTGAAGAAAGGGCTTTCACGCATCGTATTAATGTGTTCATCTGTCTGGACGCCAATGCAGTTGTAAAACGTGGTTGTAAATATTTGCGTGTGGAGGAGAGAGGCCCGTGGAAGCTGAAGGGCCCACGAAGGCACAACACAGTCCTGATGCCACCTTATTTCTAGAGAAGCAGGCGTCTGCACGGGCAGTGGCCGGCATCACCCCGAAAGCAGGGAAGGTGTTTTTCGAGGTGGTCTCTATGGATAGATGTCTTCCAGCTTTCGTTACCGGGAGGGGTTGCACATTGCCGGTGATTTGGGGCTGCTGCTGTGGCCACCTCAGCCTCGGCCGGGGGTGGCTGGAGCTGGGAGGCCCCCCTTGCCTTCAGCTACTTGGTCCATGTGCTCCGGTACTTCCCTTGCGACGAGTGGGCGAGGCCAGTTTCTGGAGTGCGTGTGGCGGATTCTCTGGCACCCTGGCTCCGTTCTGAGCTGGAAGGCCACCCCAGCCGGACTGTGGCAGGTCCGTGCAACCCCTGCGTGCCACCCCACACCCATTCCCGAGGACGTCCATGCTTCCGGAGAGCAAAGAGGGAGGGAGAACACGCTGCTCTGAGCAACTGAATCTGGTCTGGAAATCAAAGAGGCGACATTTTGAAGGCGCACCATGCTTTGAGGCCCAGGTTAGCCAGGCGCCCGGGCAGTCTGCCTTCCAAAGGACCTGCGTTAGTGCTGAGAAGGAGTAGATGAGGCTCTGGGTCACCCAGTGCATCTGGCAGGAAGATGTGATTCTCTCTAGATTATGGTGAGATCCAGGAGACAACCAGGGTTCTCTGAAGCCTTTGCTGTAGGGACTCAAGCCGAGCAGTGTTCTTTTGTTTTTTTTTTTTTTTTTTTTTTTTTTTTACTTTCTTTTACTTATTTTGAGAGAGACAGTAGGTGAGGGGCAGAGAGAGGGAGGGAGAGAGAGAATGCCAAGCAGGTTCCACGCTGTCAGCGCAGAGCCTGACGCAGGGCTCGAACTCACAAACCGCAAGATCATGATCTGAGCCGAGATCAAGAGTTGGACACTTACCTGACAGAGCCACCCAGGCATCCCGGAGACAGTGTGATCCTAATGTAAGAGTCAGACCCGCTCCCGCCAGTCTCCCCTCCTGTGACAGAAGAAGGGCTGCATGTTTATCAGGGGAGATCGTTGTCTCCTGTGCAACTTTGCTGGGGTGTCTGAGGTAGGCTGGTGTGCATCTCTGTTCCACTCTTTGGTGCTGACGCATTTCCTCTGCATCTGAAGCTCAGACCCAGCTAAACACGAAAGGTGTGAAGGAAGGCTCACCATCTCAGCAGCTGTTGAGCCTGGCTTTCTCTAGGTGTTCAGACCCCCCACCTGGCTTGTCCTGGGGCCTCCCGGAGCCACCCGTTCAGCGTATGGGTCGCTCTCAGTGTTTGCGAGGGTCCTGATGCTTGACCAGAGTGTTTCCTAGCCGTTCGTGTTCAGGCATCCTGGTTCTGCCTTGGAAAGCTCTGAATTGCCATCCGCAGTACAGCCCTCTGGCCCAAAGAGGCGCTTCCGCGGTTCCTGATCCAGGTTTGGTGCCTCCCCCTCCCTTACGGGCTGAGTTGTGCCCCTCAGATGCATGTGTTTTAGTCCTTACCCCCCAGGACTGCAGAATATAACTATATTTGGAGATGGGACCTGTAAAGAGTTAATTAATTCATGTTAAAAAGATGTCATTGGCAGGGGCCCTGATCTCACATGACTGGTTTCCTCCAAGAAGAAGAGACAGGACCCAGGCACATGCAGAGGGACGACCATGTGAACATACAGTGAGCAGAGGCCTCAGGAGAAACCAGTGGACCTACAGTGTCCAAAACTGTGAGGAAGTACATTCTGTTGTTTAAGCCATTAGGTCTGGATTAGCGGATGGATCCATCAACCCCTCGCACCTCTCACCAGTCATAGAAAGAGTGGTATCAGAAGAACCGATTGTGGTTTGACCCGCGGAGAATGAGACAGTCCCCAGCCATGTTGTTAATAAGCCAGGATCCCCTTAACTTGGCTGGTCATGGCATCCAGTGACCGTCTCCAAAGGCTTTAGTGTTTGTCTTCTCCAACTATTCTTGCTAAGTCACGTTTCTTGTGTCCTATGCTAGAATGCCGTTATTTTTTGAACTTGGTTGTGGGATTTGACATTCAGTCCTGTTAAACTTGGCCTGCATTGACCGCCTCCATCCCTGGGGGCTGGGGGGAGGGGGCTTTAGAAACCATGCTGGGTGACATGGTGGGCCTGAGGGGTTCCGGTGACATTCTTCCCATTTCCTGGTGGAGGATTTACTTTTGGAGACACACGGGACAAAGCTAACTGTCCCTGTGGTGGATTTCAGGACACACCGGGCCCAGGCGTGGATGTCATGTAATTTCAGGCAGGGTATCTGGGAGAGGCGGGTCCGAATCCGAGCCCTGGGTTCAGAAGTCGTGGTAGTGGTCATAAGAGTGGGGCTTTGCTGAAGGAGAGAAGACAGGTTCCGAGAAGACGGCCTAGCTCTGCTGGAATCACATGTGACATGTAATAGGGATGGAGATTGGCTTCTCTGTCCCTGTGTTTTCCTCTCTATCAAAGGGATTCCTTCTGGGAATTGAGGTGGAAAAGGCAGAGAGGCCCCAAAGTGAAATGTCAGAGTTGTTGCCAAGTTATCTGCAAAGGTGTTCTGTATCATCGAGGCATTACCTGCCAGGCTGCAAGAAAGGAGGGTCCTCCCTGAGGACGTCTCGGGTGAGTGAGTGAGTGAGTGGGACAGGATTAACCCTCGGAAGATGAGCTGCTTTTAAAATTAGACTTACATGGGGTGCCTGGGGCGGCTCAGTCGGTTAGGCCTCTGACTCTTGGTTTGTGAGTTCAAACCCCACGTCAGGCTCTGTGCAGGTGGCATGGAGCCTGCTTAGGATTCTCTGTCTCCCCCTCCCTCTGTGCCCCTCCCCAGCACTCACTCTCTCTCTGTCTCTCTCTCTTTCTCTCTGTCTCTCTCTCCTTCTTTCTCTCAGAATAAATAAATAAACTTTAAATAAAATTAGGCTTTATTTCTAGAACATCAGACACTGTGTTTTGCAAGTGATCATAGTTCTCTGGCCAGACAGGTATCCCTCCCTGGGGCCATGTTGGTTTTTCATAGCAGAGTATCATTGGCTGTCTGCATGGGCAAGCCTGCCCTCAACAGTTCCGTGCCTCAGGACGAACAGGGCTAGCCTCATTGCCAACCAAGTGTCTGTTGTCTCTAGGCACTGGACAGGCACAAGTGAGCACTATTAGTTTGTGAATGCTGCCCGTAAAGGCACGTAGAACATTCCCCAAGAACTTTTCTCCCTCACGGAGATCACTAGGTAATACCCAGATGATAGATTCTTCATGACTCGGTCAATCATTGGGAGACCCATACTTTTCTTGCATCTATTCCCATTCCCTGTGATGACCGCTTGGGTGATGTTCATGGAAGATGTTCATGCCACCACAGAGAGTTGAAGAATTGCTTGCCAATTCCAGCACGTCCTCTTTGCTGGTCCTGGCACCTCAGGTGAGTTTTTAATCCCTGATCCTGTCTCCTCCTCTGCCGCATGAGGTGACTGCTACCTCTTCTGCCTCTGTGGTGGCTTCTGAAAAGAATAAGGAGTAATTGCAGATTCACTTTGTGAATTAAAATCTGTGTTCAAATGGAAAGGATGCAGATAAGTGTATCCCTTCCAGGTGAGGTAGCCGTTAGTTTATATTCATTGTATGCTCAAGTCCCTCCCGTGCTTCTGGACTGGGGGATGTTTGGATTGACCTCAGCTCCCAAATTCATCACGTGTGATCATTTGTCCCTTTTCTCCTCCTACCTTGACATTTCCAAACTGAAAAGTCTGGGCTGAGCCACCAGCTGCCTAGGTTACAGGGTGACCTTGGGAATGATCTGGGGCCTCTGCGGGCTGACGAGGTGATGGGGTCGTAGGGACTGTGGAACTGGTGGCTCAAGGAAGAGGTGGCTTTCCCACCCATTTTTGGCCCAGCGACAGCCACCTGTGCTTCCCCAAAGCCTTAGGTCCCAGGGCTGACACTGACTCCCGTGTGTTCCTGTTTAAGATTTACGTCCACTTGAAGGAAGGTGGGGGCCCAGATGGGCTGGATGCGCTCAAGAATAAGCCCCAGCTGCACAGCATGGTCGCCCGGAGCCTGTGCCGGAACGCGGCGGGCAAGAACTACATCATCTTCACGGGGCCCAGCATCACCAGCCTGAGCCTGTTTGAGGAGCTGGAAAAGCAAGGTTTGTCACAGGGCGGTCTGGTCCAAGAGTGGCCCCTCGCCCCTGGAAGGGTGGTGGGAGAGTCTGGAGGTGCACGTGCATAGCAACTGGCACAGACCATAGGCCACTGGGCCAGGAGGGGACACGGGGGTCTCAGCCTGCCGCATGCCTGCCTGGACCCTGCCGGGCGCTGGTGATCTACAGGGATACTGGCCACAGACTTGCAGTGTGTGGGGGGCGTGTCGGCCCAAAGCTCCACCCAGGGCACATTTCGTCCTGTCCTTTGTTGTGAGACTGTGGCCGTGGAGGGGTTCTTCTAGTGTCTTATTCCGTTTGGGCTGCTCTACCAAATTACCACAGACTGGGCAGCTTATAAACAGCACACATTCCTTGCAGTTCTGGAGGCTAGAAGTTCAAGATCAGGGCGCCAGTGTGATTGGGTCTCTTCTAGGTTGCTGATCTCATGTGACCAAAGGCACAAGGGAGTTCTCTGGGGTCCCTTTCCTTTTCATCTTTTTTTTTTTTTTTAATGTTTTTTATTCTTGAGAGAGAGGAAGACAGAGCATGAGCAGGGGAGGGCCAGAGAGAGAGGGAGGGAGAGCCAGAATCTAAAGCAGGCTCCAGGGTCCAAGTTGTCAGCACACAGCGGATGCGGGGCTCGAACTCACAAACCGCGAGATCATGATCCAAGTCGAAGTCAGATGCTTAGCCAACCAAGTCATCCAGGCACCCCATCTGGGGTCCCTTTTCTTAAGGTCACTGCTCCCTGTGCATGAGGGCTCCACCCTCGTGACTCAGGCACCTCCCAAGAGCCCTGCTGCTTAACACCATCACCTTGGGCACTAGGCTTTCAGCAGAAGAATTTGGGGGGGAACACACACATTTGATCTGTAGCTCCTACAAAGGTTCTGAAACCTGGACTCACCCGCATCTATAATGTGGTCCTTCCAGTTGACACAGATGTCACAGAGAATTATGTAGAATTAATACAGGCAGCAGTACAGGGGGCCTCAGAACATTCTTAGTGTGCCATGGTGCTGGCATATTTCATTCATCTGGTCAGAGATTAGGAGGCCTTCTGTGGCTGTGGCACCAACGGGGGTTGTAGAAAGAGATCTGGACCAAGTCAGGGAGCCTGACAGAAAGCTGTATATCCTTTGCTTTGTCCTACATTTGGGGGGATTTATGTCGAATCCACTCGAGAGAAACATAAAAAGCCTCTCCTCCACTATGGCAGCCACTGAAATTGCAGACCCATTGCTTAGCAACAGATCAGACATCTGACCTTAAAACAAAACCCTCACAAGTGATGGGGAGCCAGCAGCTTCTGACCTTGACCTCAGCCACTGTGACAAGGAAGCAGCCCCTGGACTGTGTGCCCCGCTGGCCCTGGCTGTGTCTGACTCACCGGCAAAGTCCAGTGCCCAACAGGGCTCAGTGTTTAATTGCTGGGAGAACTCAGGGTGGAGAGATCAGACCACGGGAAGAGGGGCTGTGGAAGCCACGTTGGAGAAAATGGGCTGTAATGAGTGTTAACCAGCCACGCTGGAAGAACGATGAGCTCCCATGTTAGAGCATGTGGTAAGAGCCAGGGTGCCATCCCTGCTCACCCGCTCGTTCAAGTCCAACTGTGGGTGCGTGGCCATGAACCCTGGGGCCCTGATAGCATTCGCGTGCCGTTGGGGCCACCACGCCTCACACAGTATGTGCTCCCATCACCTGGACTGAGAGTCAGGTGGTGCATGTTTTCCAGGTGGGGCTGGTGTGGGGCAGAGTGAGGGTGCCCAAGGACTGTCACGGGCCATCAGTGCTGCTGCATGGACAGCTGGCCATGCTGGTGTGTGATTCTGGGAAGAAAAGGATGCTCCCCAGCTCAGGGAATCAGGGAAAGGCTGGAGGAGAATCTTCTAGTGGGAAGAACATAATTAGACATGGAATTGGAGTTTTCCCAAGAATGGGCAAAGATTTCATTGCCCATCTTCTGGAAGCTTCTAGAGCTCCTGCATACTTCTTGCACGCCTCGACTGTGATGACAGACATCTGGGCTGGAAGTTCCCCATTGTCCCCTCACTGGTGGCTGCATGGGCCCCCAGGGAGTCTGGCTGCACTGGACGGGGCAGGTGCCCTCCAGGGCATTCTCACGGGCAGCCAGGATTGAAGAAGGGCATCGTAGCCGAGAGTCTGGCCGTCCCTCCGCGGGTGCACAGAAACCACTTTGTAGAAGACCCAGAAGAAGACGTTGATATAATAAACACTATTTTCATAAAGAGGCAGATTCATGAGACTTGGGTGCTGTTTGGATTTTCTTCCCCTCTTACCGAATTGTTTGGCTGATTGTGTACACGGCCTCAGCGGGAGGATTTAAAACATCAGTTTTCCTTGTTCATCGAATCCTCCCCACTGTTTTAAAAATAGTTTTTTCCTTTTAAGTATTAAGGCTAGGGTCGTTGGAGGAGTTCAGGGTACACAGGTGTGAGTGGCCAGCAGCCCCCTGCTTCAGAGCAGTGAGACTCGATCATGGCACCCAGGGGCTCTTCCTCTGTACCCACTGCTGCTCATAAGGCAGTGGGAACGGGGTGGTTCCTCTGGCCACACCCCTGCCCCAGGGCAGGCTGGAGACCCAGGGATGAGGGGAGCAGGCACACAGGTCATAGAACGTTTCAAGTTAGTGATGATGTCATGCCAGCCTTCAGTGAGCTTCAGTCTGTGATGGAAGAGCCCCGGGATGAGACCGTCCCCAGTAACTTCAGTCAAAAGTGCCGCTTCACGTCCCCTCCAGACTTCCAGACTGAGGATGCTGGCTGCGAGGAGAAGCTGACTCCTCTGGGCCCTCCGTGGCCACCTTGACCCGCTCAGTGGGGCAGGCCCGAGGGTGGGCCAGGCCAGGAAGGGCCTTGCGCCCAGGGCGGAATTTAGCAAAGCCTCTTTGTCCACGTTGACCTCTGCCCACAATCCCTCCTGCCTCTGTGGGACCTTCTGTGCATTAAAGGCCACACGGTAGCTCCTTCTCCCTCAGGGTGCAGAGGTTTCTAGAAGCAGATGAGCAGTTGGGAGGTTAGGTACACTGAGCCTGGCACATAGCACTTTAACGAGACTCCTTTTGTTACTGCTGATTCACTGCGATGGTCTCATGTGTGATCCTAAATGTTTATTTTTTTATTTTTTGAGGGGGGAGGGGCAGACGGGGGGTGAACAGAAGCTCCTTGCGGACAGCAGAGAGCCTGATGTGGGGCTTGAACTCAGGAGCCGTGAGATGGTGACCTGAGCCAAAGTCGGACACTTAAACCGATGGAGCCACCCAGGTGCTTGGTCTCACGTGTGATCTGAAACATACTTCTAGAAGTCCTGGGAGAGAGCCCCTCTGGGATAGAAGCCCCCAGACTGCAGCGGTCCTTCCTGCAGGGAGGGCCTGTCTCCCAAGCGTCAGCCCCAGAACAAGGCAGGCCCGTCCTTTCCACTGGTGTGCGTGAGCATCCCTGATCGTGTGGATGCGGTTTTGTGTTCGTCTCCTCCCTGCAGAGATCTACTGCTGCGGCCTGCTCAGCTCCAGGAAGAGCGACTGCACCGGCCTGCCCCCGTCCATGCTGAGCAACCCCGCCACGCCCCCGGCCCGGGGCCAGCACCGCATCAAGATGAAGGGGAACATGTCCCTGATCTGCTGGTACAACAAAGGGCACTTCCGCTTCCTGACCAATGCCTACTCGCCCGTGCAGCAAGGTGGGCCCCGGCGGGGGGTGGGGGTGGGTGCAGCCCAGGTGTCCGGTGACCCCCGTCACCGTGAGCTTCCCGGCCGCTGCACCTGACTGGGGGGCCGACACAGCTCCCATTGCTCGTCAGCAGCCGAGAGAAGCAGAAAGCGACCAGGATGGGGTCTGCAGGCCCCCCGGGTCGTCTGTGGTCACGCCAAGGGGCGTTATGTGTCCGGCACCCACGTGGTCACTTTGGCTTCAAGGATTCTGTGGAGGACATGTCTGAAGGGAGGGGAAGCATCAGCCAATTTTATTGGCTCGGTGCCTTCCTCTGAGGTTAACCGCTGGGGTTGGGGTGGTGAGGTGATTCTGTCATTCATTTTCCTTGGGGCTTAAAATCCATAAGGTGCCTGCAGTTAAAGTGACTACAGCTACCGCCTCTTTAACCCTCTGACGGGGGAACTCAGGTGACAGAGGTGCCTACCAGACATCGTCACGTCACGTCGTGTATTCAAAAATCCCTTGTAATTGTCTGAGTCAAGAAATGTTTCCTCTTTTCTGTGGAAGGAGCACTGCAGGGGGCTCAGTTGTGGGAGGGGTGTGTGTGTGGGGGATGTGTATGTACTTATGCACATGGTGTGTGTGTGTGTATCTGTGTGAGTGTATGTGTGTCTGGTGTGTATGTGGTGTATATCAATGTGATGTGTATATATGTGAGTACGTGTGTGTGTGTGGTGTGTATGGTGCATATCTATGTGATGTGTGTCTTGTGTCGGTGGGGGGATGTGTGTGTGCTTAATGTCCGTTCATTTATTCCCTACTCCCCCACCCACGCACCTAGGCCCTGTTCCATTCCAGTGGAGATTACAATCTGGGACGCAAGCCCATGGGACTTAGGCTTGGAGAGGTCTGGAGTGCTGCCTGTTACCGTGTCACTCTGTCAAGGTCACTCGGGGGAAATGTTTGGGCTTGACCTTGCAAGCAGAAGGGCGAGTTAGAATTGGACTTCCATACTCTGGTAATTGGGCAAGGGCCCTCCCAGGGAGAATGTTCGGGAATAGGGTATAGGAGCCGCCTCCCTCCACATTATGCATAACAAGTTGCAAATCATGCACTAGGATTTAAGACGAGGATTTAAGACAACAGAACCTTAAAAAACCTCAATCTCAAAGGCCGGGAGCCTTAAATCCATCATCAAGGGAAGCAGCAAGGAGGATGTTGATGTGGAAGAAGGGAAAATTGGTAGGGTTGATTTTTAAATATGCCGAAACTTACTGTGTTTCCTTCCATTATGGTTTCCATTTCTAAAGTGGTCTGTTATAAATCACAAAGTCCACAATCTTAGATGCCCTTAAAACTCCCAGGTAGTGTGCCCTTGGCATGGCCCTGGCCCCTCCCTAAGCACCTCTGGAAGCTTCCCAGGGTGGATGGCACGGGTGCCTGTGAGCCAGACCCACTCGGGAGCCGACAGAGCACTGCGGGGGTGCTCCCAGCCCGGGCGCCAGGAGGCAGGGAGGCGGCATGGAGAGTGATGGCTGGGTGGCCCGCTGCTCCTCCCCACAGGAAATCCTTTCACTAGTTTACATCTTAGAGTGTTTTAATGTTTATTTATTTAGAGAGAAAAGGAGAACACAAGCGGGGAAGGGGCAGAGAGAGAGAGACAGAGTGAGAGCAGGGGAGGGGCAGAGAGAGAGGGAGACACAGAATCCGAAGTCGGCTCCAGGCTCTGAGCTGTCAGCACAGAGCCCGATATGGGGCTTGAACTCACCAACAGTGAGACCATGACCTGAGCATAAGGCGGACGCTCAACAGACTAAGCCACCAAGGCGCCCCTACGGTTAGAATTTTTAACGTCAAAATGCTTTTCACTTTGCATGGGCAGATCTGTTGGTCACGTTCTTTGTTCTTATACGAACTTTAAAAGTCCCTGCTCTCTCCCAAGGCTGGAGGAAAGGGAGGTCATCTGGTGGTTTCATAGTGTGATTTTGTGCTCTTCACAGCAACCTGTTGGCATCAGTTGGGTTTTTACTACTTT
Source organism: Crocuta crocuta (assembly GCF_008692635.1). Lineage (NCBI taxonomy): Eukaryota > Metazoa > Chordata > Mammalia > Carnivora > Hyaenidae > Crocuta > Crocuta crocuta. The sequence goes on along the minus strand of NW_027551578.1, from coordinate 1,534,784 downwards.
TTCTTTTTAAGTGGCCCCACCTCTGTGCCTGAACCCTTTATTGAATAATTTTTTTCTTTTTCTACTTAGTTTAAATATTACCCAGAGGATGAAGTCTCAAATATTATAAAGACTGCCTTTCAGCTTTTTACTTTCTTCTGCTGTCTCTCTCTCTCTCTCACACACACACACACACACACACATACACACACACACGTCTTCTAAAAGTTGAGCAGAATTTCCAATTTTAGAAAATATCTGACTAGTTAGGAACATTTTAGGAGTTGGTTTATTGTTTCTTCTGGATCATAAGGAAAAGCATCCCTTCTTTCAGAGAGCACGAGCACGTACACAGGCTTCGAAAGTTATGCGCTGTCACATTTCCAGGGACATCCACGTGGGGAGCCAGACCCTTCTGCTCCTGTTCTGAAATCCACTTCGGATCTGTCATCTCCTTGCCAGAGTCTTTGCCCACTGGGGGTTCAGGAGACTAACACGCATGCAGAATGTGCTCATTGGACCGTGAGTCAGGTCTGGACTCATGCGCTCAGACTCCGAATGTCAGAAAGACTGCCCGCCTTACCGCAAGTGGCCTAAGGGAGGCGGTAGACACGCCGCCACTGCCGCGTGAACTCGCGCGTTTCTCTCACGGGGTCAGACAGACCTGCGTGGTGTCACAGACACATACGCCAAGTGCGCACGCCAATATCCAAGTGCGTATAACTGCAAGCGTGCAGGGTCCACCCAGGGTGCCCGTGGGCTACGTGTAAGACCTCCCTGGTTGTGAAGTCCACAATGCCTGGTACATATCAGACAGTCTCTTGTCAACATGTCCAATGTCAGAGCCTTTTAGTCCTCTGAAAGGGACATTACACCAGGGAGGAAGGTGATCTGTTTATTTTGTTGGTGTTTTTTAATTTATGTATTTCAAGTGAGAGAGAGAGAATGAGCACAAGCAGGCAGAGAGAGAGAAGAGCCAGAATCCTAAGCAGGCTTCTAGCTGTCAGTGCAGAGCCCGACGTGGGGCTCAATCTCACAAACCATAAGATCATGACCTAAGCTGCAGTCAGCCGCTTAACCAGCTGAGCCACCTGGGCATCCCTGAAGATGATCTGGTTTATAAAATGGGGGATGTGCTCAAGCAGACTAGTGCCGGCCCAGGTTTGGAAGCCACCCTGCTGAGATTTCAAGCAGAAAGCGCTGTAAATTCAAAAGTATGAGGGGGTAGGAAGGATCCAAAGGGCCGGAGCAGATCACCTCTGGCTGGGGAGACTTGGGCCACTGCAGTCCAGGAGCTGTTTCCCTGCTGGTGCTGAAAGCCAGGAGCCCAGAGGTGCGGGCTGTGGGGTGCCCAGCGACAGGGCGGCCCCCAAAGTCCTCCGCAGCGTGGGAGCCCAGCTCACTGGAAACCTGGTGACTCACAGTGAGTCCCCTCATCTGGGGAAAGAACAGAGAGACTCTCTGTACAGGGATGATCTGATGGATGTGCCCATATCCAGGAGGGCTCCGTGGAGCCACTTTAGACCCAGAATGAAACTGTAATTTGGGACAAATTAAAATGGAGCTGGGAAACCTGCCAAGGCCTGGGCTCGAGTGTGAGGGCTGGGGTGGGGTGGGGTGGAGTGGCTGAGATGAGGGACCCGGAATAGGCCTGCTGGGGGAGGGTGTTGGATTGGAATTGCCCACCCTGTGCCCACCCTGCCTGGGTGGCTGGATCACCAGACAGTAGAACATCTGTCAGTGGAGAGGGGGTTCATAACCAAGCAGAGTCCCAGAACCCCCCCTGGACAGGAAGAAGCCCCTGGCATCAGCATTGAGGTCCTCCGACTCCCAAAGAGCTTTAGGAAATGTGTTGCCTGGGCCCCCTGCCCAACACCACATCTCTAGAGGCAGGGCCCCAGCATCTCCGTTTCTCCCAAGTCCTCCAGGGATTTCTTTGTGTGAGAAGCCAGTATCGGAGGGATGGGTGGAGGACGGGCACCCGAAGAAAAAGCGTTCCCAGCTCAGGGCTCCATCTGCAAATGGATCCGTGCAGTCCTGTCTCCTGCGGGGCCCCCGGGGAGAGGGCGGAAGCCCCTCTAGATGAAGTCCCTTGTGCTTGAAGGGACCTGCCACTTGTGTTCCAACAGTATTCGTTCGAGTACACTCTCACAGTCCTTCAGACTGATCCCTTATTTATTTTTTCTTTTTTAAACTTTTATTTAAAATTTCGTTAGTTGAGGGCGCCTGGGCAGCTCGGTCCGTTAAGCGACCGACTTCGGCTCAGGTCGTGATCTCACAGTTCCTAAGTTCAAGCCCTGCATCAGGCTCTGGGCTGATAGCTTGGAACCTGGAGGCAGCTTTGGATTCTGTGTCTCCCTCTCTCTCTGCCCCTCCCCTGTTCACGCTGTGTCTCTCTCTCTCTTTCAAAAATAAATAAGCATTAAAAAAATTTTTTAAATAAAATACTAGTTATTTCACATACAGTGTAGTCTTTTCAGGGGTAGAATTCAGTGATTAACCACTTATGTATAACATACATCACATGCGCCACCCTCAGTGCCCATCCCCCATCTACCCACTTCCCTCCATCAACCTTCAGTTTCTTCTCTGTTGCAGAGACTCTCTTATGGCTGGCTTCCCTCTCTTTTATTTCCCCTTCCCCTATGTTCATCCGCTTTGCTTCTTAAGTTCCACATAGGAATGAAATCATACGGTATTTGTTTGCCTCTGCCTAATTTTGCTTAGCATTCGCTAGCTCCGTCCACATCGTTGCAGCCGGAAAGATTTCATTCCTTCTGATGGCTGAGTAGGACTCCATTGCAGACACACACCGCCTCTTTACCATTCATCTTACCATTCATCTAGGCTGATCCCTTTAAAAAAAAAAAACAACAACCACACCAGAAGATGACGCTGTTCTCATAGTCCCGTCAGTGCTGGGGGAAGGCGGTGGTCAGAGGAGCCGGTAGTAAATCCTGCCCACGCTTGAGTTGCACGCAGCCCTTTGGAAGAATGTGTTCTTTCATGTCTTCTGTGTTCTCTCTGGAGGGCAGTCGTTGGCCCCGGGGGCAGGTCCTGGGAACTAGGTGGTCCCACAGGAGGGTGAGGAGGGCTCGCTGGTCTTTCCTTGCTCCTCACACCCGTCAGGGGGTCAGTGGGATGTAGGCATGTTGCTGAGAACTGAGCGGTGCCCGGGATGCATGTATTAGAGGAAAGGCATTTGAAGACATGTGGGGAGGGGAGGTAGAGTTTCCCGAGTGGCCGGGTGCAAAAGGTGCTTGCCATCCCTGAGTCCGCAGGGACCCCCACAAGTCCTGGGGTGCATGAAAGGAGGAGCCTCGGGTGTGGAGGGCAGCCTGTAACTTCTGCCGTGATAGAGGCGGGAAGAGGCAGAAAGGACTCCGGCTTCTTGTAGGGAGGAGGAAGGAAGGAAGAGTGAGTGCTGTGTCTCCCCTCTGCTCTCCCAAGGCAGGCGCACCCCTCCCTGGGACCCCTTAAAGCCACCTTCAGTCCCTCTTCGCTCCGTGTGCCTGCAGGGCTCCTGTGCCGTGCACGCTGTGTCTGGCTGGAAGACCTTTGTGCTCCCCTGACTTCAATGTTCTCCATTCCTCTGAGGCTTTCCGGGACTGGTGTCCACCTTTCCCTCCTCCTCCCCCTCCTCCCCTACCCCTCCACTCCCTGTTGCTTTTTGTTTTTTTGTTTTTTTGTGTGTGTGGTAGTGTTGTTTTTTAGTTTTTTTTTAATGTTTATTTATTTTTGAGAGAAAGAAACAGCGTCAACAGGGGAGGGGCAGAGAGAGAGAGAGACATGGAATCTGAAGCAGCTCCAGGCTCTGAGCTGTGAGCACAGAACCCCACGCGGGGCTCGAACTTGTGAACCAAAACATCATGACCTGAGCCAAAGTTGGGCGCTTAACCAGTGAGCCACCAGGCATCCCTCTGCTCCCTGTCTCATGTCGGGATGGCCAGGCAGCGGGGAGAGAAGCACATCTGTCATGGGGCTCGCAGGAGATGCTTCGGATGGCCGTTTCTCATCTCTGTGCTCCGCAGGCGTCATCATCAAGAGGAAGAGCGTGGAGATCCCCTGCCCCTTGGCCGTGGAGGCGTTCGCCGCCCACCTCAGCTACATCTGCAGATACGACGACAAGTATAGCAAGTAAGTGGCGCGGCCTGGAGGCTGCAGGGTGCCCAGTGGCCCCCACGTCACAGTGGACACGTGAAGCCTCCGTGAGGCAAAATCCTGAGTCCCGGCCTGTCTCCCAGGCTCGCCCGCACAGCCCCCTCCCTTCTGGGCGCCCTGCCTCCTTCCCCGCCACCCATGCCGCCCCTGTGCCCTTCCCTCTGCTCCCTGGGTCTTGCCGTCTCTCAGCACTCGGCCCAGAGCCTGCACCCGCTGTCCCCTGCCCAGACTGCCCTCCTCCTCCCCCCGCACCCCTGCGCCGCGGCGGGGGGAGAGGGGCTCTCATCTGACGCAGGCACGTAGGGTAGATGGGATGCGTTCGCCGCACGCCCGCGGCACTGTAACAGGGGCTCAGGGAGTGACTGCCGGGGGTCCTGAGCGTGACTGCGACATTGCCAGGGTTGGGCCTCACCACCTAGAACGAGGGCGGAGTCACCCAGAAGCCAGTGGCACCCTCTTGGAGGGTAATGTGCTGGGCTGCTCCCTGGCGGAGAAAACTGAGGCCCCAGGGGCCCCCAGAAAGCTCAGCCGCGGCTGGAAAGGCGGCCGCACTCCCCAGGGAGTCAGGGAACAGATGTTTCCTGAACTGTGTGCTCAGCACCTGCTCATCTCATGAGGTCATTGCAAAGAAATCTGCGTTGATATTGCAGACACGCTGGGTCCGCTCTGCGCTGGTGGTGGTGAGGGTGCTGACCCTCGGGCACTTCTCGGGGGGGGGCAGGGACAAAGTGCAGAACGAAGGGCACAATGCAGGCCTGAGCCCCAAGCCGGCTCCCGGCCCTGGAGGGGCACCACCCTCCGTCTCAGGGCAGAGGCCTCCCTGACTTGACGTCTGTCCTTGATCTGAAGGGAAAGCGGGGGTGGCAAAGAGACATGCACTCCACAGGACAGGGACGCACCGCAGAGGCCTGCAGCTGAGGGTGAACTTGACCTTGGGAAATGGAAGCAGTTCAGTGTGCATGGGACACAGCGTCTGAGAAGGGCCCATAGCAAAGAGGGAAGTCCCCCAGGCCCTCTTCCCTTGGGGCTTCTGAGCCATAGAAGGCTGGGCTCCCGGGTCCAGGATCTCTTCCAGTGACTCCCCCCACCCCCGCCCCACCTAATTCTCTGATAGAAATTGTCTTATCTTCTTTGTCTTAAGAAAGTTTACTGTGACAGAGCCTCAGTGAGAGCTGACCCCCGGCCTGCTTTCTTTGAACCCTCCCAGCCGGGTTCCCGCCCCCAAGGCCCCTCTGTGGCAGCACGGACCGCTATGTGGCCTTTCGGGAATATCTCCCCTGACCTGAGCCCCCACGAACCATCGGGCTCAACCTTTCCTATCCCCCTGCGCCCGCAGGTATTTCATTTCTCATAAACCGAACAAGACCTGGCAACAGGTGTTCTGGTTCGCCATCAGCATCGCGATCAACAACGCCTACATCCTGTACAAGATGTCAGACGCCTACCACGTGAAGAGGTACAGCCGGGCACAGTTTGGCGAGAGACTGGTGAGGGAGCTGCTGGGTCTGGAGGAGGCCTCCCCAGCCCACTGATGCGGGGCGGCCGGGCCTGGTGAGGACCGGGCCCGGGAAGCCGGAGGAGGGACAGAGCCTGCCGTTCTGACCTGCCCAGCCGGAGCCCTGCGGGCACCCCTCTCCCGTGCCTGGGGAGTGGCCCCAGCCCGGAGGGGTGCCCACGGCTTCCACGGGGACCAGGGTGGGCCTGGTCAGAGGACGGCCGCCGTCCAGGTTCCCATTCAAAGAAGAGCATGTCCTCCCTCCAGAAGAAGCCTCCCACCCAGGGCCAGGGCGGGCGCCTCACCCAGACCCCACATGCTGGCCGGGGCGCTGCATCCTCGGGACACCTGTGGAGCTCAGCTCGGCACAGGGGACCTGGGGAGGCCGTTGCCCGCGGTGGTGCCAGGGATGGGATGAGCCGTAGCCTGTCCTGCTAGAAATGCCTGCTGTGCAAAGATGTGAAAACATTATGACACGGTTCCGTTTCCTGCCGCGTCCGATGGTGACCAAGGCAGGCAGAGGCAGGCTCTGCACCGCTGAGGCCATGCAGGCGTGTGCAGGCGTCCAGAGCGCCCTCCGGCACCTGCCTCCTGCAGGCGGCTGGGAACGGGAAACGCAAACTGGGTGCCATTAAAACATAGGGGTGGAGTGGAGGAGCAGTCGCCTGTCCCGATGCGTAAATGAGGCGTTCCTAACTCATTTCATCTCCCTGGCTGGCGGGCGGGGGAGAAAGGGAAGATGCCAATGGAATCGCAGTGATGTGTGATGCTGTTTTTTATTTTTAAATATATCTTCAGGTTATTTTCTTACTGTTGCTTAAGATCTTCTGTAAAAGGAAAACGTCCCCCTTCTTTTCTGCCCCCTCCCCTCACCCTAGCTGTGATTGTTTGCAGGGTCACGGTTCGGTTTTCTGGGCCCCGTGACCGTGTCAGGACCAGAAAGGGCAGCCTGCTTCCAGAACAGACGTCGCTCCCCTCCATCAGGGAGCACGGGGCGGTGGGGAGCCTGTGGCCCTTAAGCTTTGCCACAGACCTGATCGTTGGCAGAATTACTTGTTTGGGAAAACATGGAGCATGGCTGAAACACACACCAAAATGTCTGCGGGTAACACGGGCTCATTCTCTTGCCCCGTGTGTGGTAACCTGGCTGGGTTGGCCATCTGACACCATTGCCCCAGAGCCCCGCGGCTGGCCTGGGCAGAGCCCGGAAGGCGGCCGGGTGACCAGCTTCAATGGGTGCGATCTCCCCGTGGGACCGAGAGAAGCACACACCGGGCCGCTGGCACCAAGGGCTCCTCTACTTCCCAGGACATCTGGGGCTCCTTCTGAGCCCAGGCCCACGTGTCCCTGGGGGAGACCTCGGCCAGCGCGTCCCCTGTCTGACCGTCCCCCGTAGAGAAGAAGCGAGTGATTCTTGGAGTTACACGATCCGTGTCAGCCCCGGTTTACGTAGCCCCCTCATTTTGTTTTTGTTTTTACAAATGCAAAATCTATTCTACTCAGGCTTTGGGACTTTTTTCCTTGTTCACACTCAGTTCATTAAACGTGTTGCTGGCAGCATGCTCCCGAACCCCACGCCATTCCTGTAGCCTGCATTCGTGACGACATCCCCTCACCCTGTGGTTTGAATTCGATGCCACGGATTGTAGGCCAAATTGTAAATTGTGTTTAAAAACACCTTCGCCGTGTCCTTTAATTGGATGGAAAGCACTTTTACCACATGGAGAAATATATTTTTAATTTGTGATGCTTTTCTACAAGGTCCACTATTTCTGAGTTTAATGTGTTTCCGACACTTAGGGAGACTAATGAAAGCTGATGAATTTTCTTTTCTGTCCAAATAAGTAAAGGAAAAAAATAAAAGTCTATTTAGATGCTGATTCTTTGTGAAGACGTGAATTTGTTTAACAGGGCAGGGATAAGGAGCACCTGGCTGGCGCAGCTGGTAGAGCACGCGGCTCTTGAACTTGGGGCTGTGAGTTCAAGCCCCATGTTGGGGGTCGCGTATACTTAAAAATAAATAAATAAAAGGTCAAGGACAAAAATACGGGCTAATCGACTTCTTGTTGTATAAGCTAGGGTGTATGATCTTAAACTGCTTGTAGTATCAAGCACCCCCGAGAGGCTTAAAAAAGAAATGCAATTAGGTCTTGACTTGTAGAAATAGGCCTCGATACCCTGGTTGTGTGAGTACCGCTGTATCTTAGGTGCCCGTGCGACTGAAGAAAATTCCCGCCTGCCTTCCCAATGGGGGATTCCTCCTCTGTTCTTCTAGTTTGTGTTGTCGTCCACATTCACACAGAGAGGCACTCTTGTGACAGGCAGGTGGGCGACTTTGCGTCACCGAGGAACCAGAGGGGACTTACACCAGGTTAGCGCTCTGGTTTTTAAACGGTAACCATCTGTTTTCAGATAAATCCTTGAAGCGGTCATCAGTTCCGCTGGGTGCGTCGGAGCCCCCGAAAGGCTGGGAAGGGTTTCTGTTCTTCCGGAAGGACAGAGTGACATGTAGCCCATCTCCCGTCCCACAACCCCTCCAGCCACCCTCTGTTTGTTCCCCATATTTAAGAGTCTCTTATGTTTTTGACCCCTCCCTGTTTTTATATTATTCTTGCTTCCCTTCCCTTATGTTCATCTGTTTTGTATCTTCAAGTCCTCATACGAGTGAAGTCATATGATATTAGTCTTTCTCTGATTTCACTTAGTGTAATACCCTCTAGTTTCATCCATGTAGTTGCGAATGGCAAGATTTCATTCTTTTTGATCATTGAGTAATACTCCATTATATATATATGTACCCTATCTTCTTTATCCGTTCATCCATCGATGGACATTTGCAGTTACAAAATTCTTATTCCTTGCATTCCCCCGGTGGCTTATACTTGGTTCTAATTTTCTCCAGCCTGACACCTGGTGTGAGGATTTGCCTGTCTCTGGTTAACTCTTAATGTCCCACACTCCTCCGCTAGGAAAGGGCCACAGCTTCAGCACAAAGCAGCTAGGAAGATGAGATGTTAGCTATTTTAATTAGCTCTCTCATTAGCCTTGGCTGTCTTTCTAAAAATGCATCTATTCCTCAAAAACATTAGGAATAGTGCTTACTACCAGGTGTGCCTGTCTGGCTCAGTCAGTAGAGCATGTGACTCTTGATCTCAGGGTCATGAGTTCAAGCCCCACCTTGGGCATAAAGATTACTTAAGGAAAAAAAAAAAGAATTACTGTATGATCTAGTGATATTTTTAATTTTTTTATTATTATTTCTAATGTTTATCTTTGAGAGACACAAAGCGAGACCAGTGAAGGGACAGAGAGATTGGGAGACACAGAATCCGAAGCAGGCTCCAGGCTCTGAGCTGTCAGCACAGAGCCCAAGTTGGGTCTTGATTTCACGAACCGCAAGATCATGACCTGAGCTGAAGTCAGACGCTTAACCGACTGAGCCACCCAGGCATCCCAATCTTATTATTTTTTAATGTTTATTTATTTTTGAGAGAGACAGAGCGTGAGTGGGGGAGGGGCAGAGAGAGAGAGAGGGAGACACAGAATCTGAAACAGGCTCTAGGCTCTGAGCTGTCAGCATAGAGCCTGACGTGGGGCTCGAACTCACAGACTACGAGATCATGACCTGAGGTGAAGTCAGACACTTAACCGACTAAGCCGCCCAGGTGTCCCTAGCAATTCTTTTTTAAATTTGTGTGTGTGTGTGTGTGCGCGCGCGCGCATGCGCGCGCGTGTCTGCCCCTCCCCTGATTATGCTGTCTTTCTCTCAGAAATGAACAAATATTGAAAGAAATTTTTTTAAAAAAATCTGGAACTGTAGGATTATGAGTTTTTTGTTTTTGTTTTAATGGAGGCATTTTGGAGTCATTAATGCCATACACAGTCTATTGCGGCTTTTTAAAGTGTGTCCCCTTATCAATACTTATCAGTGCTAATCGATAGGAGTATAGTGTCCAAAGTGGGATAAATGCTGTACAAGATCCTGTACCCGTTAGGCCATGAGTCCAGCCCTGGCCACTGTCCTACAAGACTTTGACCAGTGATGGGGTCCCAGAGGACGGTGGGTCCACATAGAAACCAAACGGTTGGGAAAACAGGGCGATTAGCTTGGTTGGTGACGCACTGACTCAGGAGGGAACGTGACATGTATCTCTGGACTGCCTCGTCCCCTTCTCCGTGCGGCGCACGTCACCAGGAGGCGCTCGGTGGGGAAGCCATTTCCAAGGTGCCAAGCTGCCCAGCCCTGGGGCAGGACACCCCAGAGAGCAGGGGACACTGTCAGTTCCTGAATGTCTCCAGCCAGAGGCAGCTCGCCACACAGGAAGTTCCCAGAGGACATCCTGTGGGCAGGAGGTGGCCTTAACTCCGGGCTGCGGGCTCGAGTGGGACATCTTAACTGTCATCATAACTGACCATTGTCCTCTTAACTGAGGAGGAGCGGAAAATGGCCATGAAGCAAAGCCCTGACTCCTGGGCTCCTGCGCAGAGTCTATTTGGGGCGAAGAAGGAACCGAATTACGAAGACGATTGCCTCTCTCCGGAGGATGCCCGCGGCCAGCTCCCAGCTGCTCACCGTCTTCCTCTTCCTCAGATGAAGGTGCCCACTTGTCCCGAGTTCAGGGGCGCCAGCCGTCAGCGGCAGGGATATCCGTGTCAAAGAATCTGGAAAGATTGCCATTTTATCTGAAAATGCCCTTGCACCATTACGTTATCTTGTTTTTCCTTACAGTTTTCAGTTATGACTCTTTAGGAGGGGGGGCGCCTGGGTGGCTCAGTCAGTTAAGTGGCAGACTTCAGCTCAGCTCATAATCTGGCGGTCTGGGTTCGAGTCCCACGTCAGGCTCTGTGCTGACAGCTCAGAGCCTGGAGCCTGCTTCAGATTCTGTGTCTCCTCTCTCTCTGCCCCTCCCCTGCTCATGCTCTGTCTCTCAATAAATAAACATTAAAAAATTTAAAAATCTTTAGGAGGAAATTTGTAATCTTCTCATGAACTACACATATCTAGCCCTCAGGGGACGTCACACAACTCTGTCCCCATCCCTTTTCTGAAGATACAGCCTCCCCTTTTGTCATGACTTTGACTTCACACTAAGACATGCTTGCAATACATTTTTACCAGTTTTGTAGCCCCCGAGCTCAGTGCTGAGTTCTAAAAGGTGAAGGATGGCATTTACGTATGTACATACACATACGTGTGTGTGTACATATACAATTTAATTCTGACATCTCACGTGATTTTTACTTCTTCAGGCTGTCTCCGGTCAGCAGCTTTGAAATACAATCGAATATATTATATTTGCTTCTCTCTGGTGGTTTCTTCTGGGGGAGGGGAGGGTTTGATGAAGGAAATTCGTGCAAAGCATCACAGGATCTGTGGCCCGAACGAATAATAGTGGAGGCTGGGCAGAGCCTGGTGAAGCCACCCTAGGGATGCTCCTGAAGGTAAAGAGGGATGGCAGGTAGGGGACCCCAGGGGCCGCAGGCATGTCTGGACACCTGAGCCTTCTCAACTCTGCTGCTAATCCTCGGGGAGTCCGGGGGTTCCCGTGGGGTGCCGCCTCCATCTCTCCTTCCCATCTTGTTCTTGGGGGGGGGGCAGGTGGGAACAAAGGGTCTGCACTAGCAGAGGCTGGAGTGCGTCAGCTGCTGCCATCACCACAGCCTGTCATTCTCCACATTTTCAGAAGGTTCTAGAATTGGGAGCATGAAACTGGGGTGAGAATCTGCTGTCAGCAGTTGGGTCCTTGTGAACAAAGTGAGAAATGGAAGGTGATATGTGTGGGGACATCAACAACACAAAGGGGCCGTGACTTTGGCTTTGGTGGTCATATCCTAAAAGGCCATAAGGTGGGAATTGCCATTAACACAGAAAATATTTACGGGGGACGAAATGCCAGATCCCAGCTTCCGGTGTTCTTTTTACACTTCATCACAGAAGAATAAAAAGATTTGGAGAAGCACTTGCTTTTCAACTTAAAATCAGAATTCAGACATCTTCACAGCACATCCTCGCAATGTTTTAGGTTCTTCTGCAAGCCAAAAATAATTTCCAAACACTTGTTTAAAGTTTTAAAGTTTTCAGATCTCTGCTTGCCAAATTTTTTATTTTTAAAATATTTTTTGATATTTATTTTTGAGAGAGAAAGAGAATGACGGGAGAGGGGCAGAAAGGGGGACAGAGGATCTGAAGCAGGCTCCGAGCTGACTGCACAGAGCCCAACGCGGGGCTCGAACTCACAAACCTAGAGATCGTGACCTGAGCCAAAGTCAGACGCTTAACCGACGGAGCCACCCAGGTGCCCTGCTTGCAAAACGTTTTAGTAAGTGATGAATTTGTCCTTATTTCATTACGTCTTGTTGATCCCCACCACCATCTTTATATCTCTCCCTCCATTTTTCCTTTCTATGTCTCTCTGCTTCTTCCCCTCTACTTTCTCCACCCTCCTCTACTCTCCCCTTCTCCCCTCTCCCTTCCCTCCTCCCTTTTCCTCATGTAACTTTGGTGAGCCCTGAAGTCGTTCCCTGCCTGTCCTCTCTGAACAGAGGGGACATTATGGGACATTCCAGCTGCTCTCTGGGTCCTTCCTTTCTGTTCTCTCGTGTCCTGGTTCGACTCCCATCTCCTCTCAATTAGGGGTGGGGGACGTGTATCAAAGACCTCCTGAGGGCAGAGACACCCTGGGAAGAAGACTTCAACAAGGAGACGGAAGACCCTCTATAGCCGGGAATGAATGACGAAGTTAATTTTCCTGATACTAGGGTCCCAGCCTTCCCTGCTTTCTCCTGGGCCTCGTGGGAATACTCAGAAAGTCAAACGACTGCTCTCCGGTTTGAGAGCAAAGACAGTGGAATAGAAGCCATTCATTAAATGCACTTTCATTGAACTCTTCTAAACCACTGGGATACTGGGGACAAACAAGAACAGTCTTCTTCCATCACGGACTGTCAAGTAGTGAGAGACACACGCACACCTCATGTGACGAGAGTAATAATGGTATGTTTAAGAAATCAAGGAATGAGGTACCCGGGTGGCTCAGTCAGTTAAGCATCTGACTCTTTTTTCTTTTTATGTTTATTCATTTCGAGAGCGAGCGAGCGGGGGAAGGGTAAAGAGAGAGGGAGAGAGAATCCCAAGCAGGCCCCACACTGTCAGCACAGACCCAGCGCAGGGCTCGAACTCATGAAATGTGAGACCATGACCTGAGCTGAAGTCAGACACTTAACTGACTGAGCCACCCAGGAGCCCCAAGCATCTGACTCTTGATTTCGGTTCAGGTCATGACCTCATGGTTCGTGGGTTCGGGTCCCACATTGGGTTCCATGTTGATAGTGCGGTGCCTGCTGAGATTTCTCTCTCACTCTCTATCTGCTCCTCCCTCCCACCGAAATATGTAAGCATATTTTTAAAGTTAAGGAACAATGACTCTATTTTCTCACTCACAAATGGGGATACATTGGCTGAACCATGTTCTATCACTGGGGTCGAATGTTCTTAAGGAATTGTTGCAGGAGATCTGTACGGGCCAGAGAGAGGTCAGGTGTGAATGTTACTTCACAAGATGAATGTGCTTGTTTCCTAGAGTGAAACTGTGTGATAATGGTTCATTTTGGGCCAAAGGCTCTGGGATTTGCCATGGGGAGAGTCTTGGACTTATAGGTACAAGCCCAACAATTGTGCCCCAGTTTAATCACCCTGATGCTACAGGGCGAGAGAATATGAGGTCCGTCCATGTTAAAATGTCTGCTTAGAGAAGAACTATTCCATCTGGAGGGAGAAACCTTCAAAGTCAATCGAACGCAGGCTTCTCTGCACCAGGCGCACCCTGACTAGGGGACAGTGACCGACTCACCCTTCCTGTCCCGTCTCCACCTTGTCTCCAGTCCCAGAAACTAGAAAAAGATAGAGTAAGACTTGTCATCAGGGACGCGTTCACCCCGCTGCCCCAGCCCTTAGCAGCAACGTGACCTTGGGCAGCCTGTGTTAAGCCTTGTGGTAGAAGTCGCTTTTTAGTCACCTTCGCCATTCAACAGTCTAGAGACCATGCGTAATTAAACCCCAGAATTGACACCCATGACCCGCAAGTGTATTCATGGAGGTAACAGGATGGGATGTTTAAAAATCCAGGATTGTTGCCCAGGATTGAAGGTCTGGAAGAATGAAATGAAGGCGGCTTTGTCGGATTTCAAGTGTTAGCATGAGAAAAGAGGAATATTTCAGAACCTGGTCTGACCTTGATCCGTTCACCTTCCAGACCAAATTTTTGGTCCGCTGCCCCTCCCCACTCCACCCCCCAACCATGCTCCTTCCACTGCCTTCCAGAAATGTGTCCACGGCCTTTGAGATGACGCCTTTCCCATGTCTTCCCAGCAGAGGGCAGCAGAGTACACCTTATGGGCCTCGATGAAGGTGAACCGTACAGAGCCTTCATTCAACAAACATGTTCTGAGTTTGGGGTCGAGGGTATTCCAGGCACTGTGAATACACAGTAAATAGGACACACAAAGTCTACATTGATCCAGAGCAAGGAGAGAGGCAATAAGCAAGTCATCAAGACCATAAACCTTCATGTCATGAGGCCAGGAGTGGGAAAGCCCTGGCGGCTTGCATTCATTGGGATTCATTCAACCAGCAAATATGTACTGGGTGCTGATTAGGCCCCAGGCACTCGTGGAGACAGCTGACAAATCTCTACCTTCCTGGGGCTTATGTTGTAGCATTTTAAAAGATACCAGGTATTTGGAAAAAGAAGAAATCGGTTTTGCAGGATGCTGGGGCATGAGGCAGAGGGGAGGGTCAGGTTACGTTCCGAGGCACAGATGAGAGCAAGTTCCAAGGAGGGAGTCCGCCCGGCAGCATCAGGGACCCACTGAGGCCCATCCTCAGCCTTGTGCGCTGGGATCAGGTGCGGATGCCCAGCCCACCCCAGGCCAAGTTGGGGACCGCTGGCCTAGAGCAGGTGCCTGGGACAGAGCAGGGCTGTGCAGCGCTGTCGTGGGCGGGGGGAGGGGTTATGGTCAGAGATGCTCCAGGCAGCCCAGGGGGATAAAGAGGTTGACACTGCGCTGCGGGAAACCCAAGAACAAAANGGGAAGGGATGGGGGTGGGGGAGAGACAGAGAGGGAGAGGAAGGGGTGGGGTGGGAGCAGCCTCAAGCCCATCGTGCAGGGGGGCCCCAGGAATACCTAGCCCCACATCTTTCTCCCTGCACCCTCACGTCCAGGACCGGGGGGCTCCCCAAATCTGGGAGGAGAGGGAGGGATTCGCAGAGGGTTGTGCAGCCCCCAGCACAGGCCGCATGCCGCCCTGGGGGCGCGCCGGGTGGGGGGAGGGGAGGCGGAAGGAAAGCGGACCTGCAGTGTGTATGGACCCGGCTCTGGACTGGCTGAGTGAGCTTCCAGGGCTTTCCTGGAGTACTGCCTGGAAGAGGCCAAAGGGCCCTGGCTTCTGATGTGAAAATGAGGCTCTATCTGCTTCCGTTTGAGAAGCAGTCCCGAACAGCCAAGGGGAACGCGGAGTTGGTGGGTAGGCCCGGGGCCGGAACACCCCTGGAGGTTTCCAGAGGGCTGCGCAGGGTTCGCTGCTGCGCGTCCCCGCGAGTCCCTGCCGCTCGGCCGCGCAGTACCTGCGCTTCCCGGGAGAGGGCAGTCTAGAGCAGCAGGACGGCCCTCCAGCCGAAGGAAAGCGCTCGGACACCGGGACACCGCGCTGTGTAGACCTGACTCCAGGTGTCAGCCTCTCCAGGTCCGGGCTCTCCACTCGCTAGCTGAGGCAGCTGCCCCCATGGGCCTCGGCTGCTTGCCTGGCTTCCTTCCCCAGGCGCGCTGATGACTTAGGGGATGTGAACATCCAGGCAGGCACTGCTGTCCTCAACAGCACATGGACTCAGCCTGCTGAGTGACAAACCCAGGGCACGCGGGAGATCAGCACTATTGCAGGCCACCTGCTCTCTGTCACCCAGTTCCTAGTACACAAGCGGGAGGTGGGTGCTCACACATCCCAGCCAGCGAAGCCCTGCTTCTCACCTCACCAGGCCACCCGTGTCTGCAGGGACATTCCAGCCCTGTCTGGTGCACCTGTCGCCCCACTGGCCAAGGAAAGGCTAGCAAATAAGACATTAAATCCTAATAAAACTGCTGTAATTACATATGTAGATGGATGATGACAGATAAATAGATGACAGATGATAGGCAGATAGATACATAGATAGATGGTAGGTGATAGATGACAGAAAGCTGTCTTTTTGCTACTATAAACTGTGCCAGAAGTCGGCCTGGGCATCCCATTCTGAATCTTTTCTATTTCTGAGATTTCATCCTTAGCTTTCTGGGATCCTGTGGATCCAAAGCAACCAAGATCCAGTCGGGGAGAGCCATCTGCACAGGGAAGACCTCAGGCGTTCACATGATGCCCTCCATTCCTGCTGCCTGCTGCTGGTCTGCGATGCCCTGGGGGAGATGGGCCATGTTGGCCGTATGTGCCAGGAGGCCCACCCTCACCCCTCTGGCAACGGACCTCCCTGCCCCTTTGACTGTGTTTCACAAGCAACCCTGGCTCTTTCATTCAGAGGACTCCAGAACAATCCCAGATGGGACGTGTGTGGTGGCAAGAAGACCCGTTGTGACTAGATCTATCTTTCCAAAGAAAAGAGATGAGTCACGTGGCCTGTGGTGTGTAATACATCCAAAAGGTAAGTTCTGGGTTCAGTTTCTGTGTTTTGTTTTCATTTTTGCTTTTGCTTTTTGTTGTTATTTGGTTTTTTGTTTGTTTTGCTTTTGTTTTCTACTTAGCAATCTATTAGCCTGTTTGCGCTTCTCTATTCTCACTTATAAAAAGGAAATAATAATATTGGTTTACAGAGTGTCGGTATGGGAAGACAGGGCCCACTCCCCGTTTCCCCCTGTCCTGGGGCCTGGCATACGCGGGTCCCTCTAGTACCAGAGGGCCAAGCAAAAGGGGAAATATTCTTTACCAGGGAACATGCAGGACACGTGTAATGTGTTCTGGGGAGAGGCCAGTCTTTCTGGGGTGAAAGTTAGACCCTTTAAACGATGAGGTCCCAGAGGGGGCCTCTCCCATGTTCCCTGTTCCTGCCACCTCACCCTCAAGCAGCAGCAGAACCCAATGGGGAAGAAAAGGGGGGAAAAAGAACCCAATGAAGATAGACAGTCCAGCTTAAATTGGGGTGGATATGGGGTGAACAAAGGGATTACAGGCCCAGAGAAATGGGAAGGAGGTGACAGAGAAGGGCAGGTGGCCTTGTAGAAAGCGCTCCCTGCCTGGATCTGAGGAGCTGGGAGGGGCAAACAGCTCTAAGATCTCCCCCACCTCCTCCCCACCTCCCTACTGAGCACATCCTTGACCCCTAAGAAACTACCTTCTTCTGAAATCTGTGTGTTTTACCAGCCACGCCTGTTGGTGGAGGGCCTGCGCTCCTTTGTTTCGTAATCAGGGACGCCTTCCACTTAAAGATCTGCTAACTCTGCAGATGTCCCAGTGCAAGTCCAGGTGCTCCAAATAAGGTAGACTTTGCAGAGATGGACGGAAAACAGCCAGGGGGCCCAAAGCGGACTGTAGTTATCCAGGAGCTTTAGAAAAGGGACTGCCAAGTCAAACCAAAAGGTTTTAACAGATGTTAGGATTGCAGCTATGTTGACCCACAAAAGGCAGAGGAGCCTCCGGGCTGTTTCCACAGCAGCTGCGCCATTTTGCATTCTCATGGAAGGTACGCAGGGTTCCAATCTCTGCGCATGCCCCACGCCCCTTGCTGTCTTGTCGTTTTGTGATAATCCTAGCAGATGTGAAAGACATCAATTGTGGTTTTGAGTCCCGCTGCCCTGACGATTAGTGCTGTTGGCATTTTTCCGTATACCAGTTGGTTACTTGTGTGTCTTCTTTGGAAAAGTTAAAAACAGAACAACCATATGATCCAGCGATCGCTTCTGGGCATTCATTCGAAAGAACCAAATCTAGGTCTTCAAGGATTCACGTTCACATTTCACGGCAGCATTATTCATAGTAGCCAAGAGGTGGAAACAACCCAAATATCCATCAACAGGTGCATGAATAAAGAAAATGGGGAACAGACATAAGATGGAATATTAGCCAATCTGTAAAATAAGAAAAGTCTGCAATCTGTGACAATGTGGAGGTACCTTGAGGACATTGTACTGAGTGAAATAAGCCAGATGCAGAAAAAGCACATTATTTCGGGACCCCACTTCTAAAGGCATACCTCGGAGATATTCAGGGGTCTCTTCCAGGAGCCTGCAATCAAGCAAATATCATAACCGAGTCAAATAAATTTTTTGGTTGTCCCAGTGCATAGAAAAGTTATTAAGTGTACTATAGAATTAAGTGTAATCTATTAAGTGTGTAATAGTATTATGTCTTAAAAAACAATGTACAGGAGCACCTGGGTGGCTCAGTCGGTTAAGTGGCTGACTTCACCTCAGGTCGTGATCTCACGGTTCAGGAGTTCGAGCCCAGTGTTGGACTCTGTGCTGACAGCTCAGAGCCTGGAGCCTGCTTTGGATTCTGTGTCTCCCTCTCTCTCTGACCCTCCCTCCCCCATCTCTCTCTCTCTCTCTCAAAAATACATAAACATTTAAAAAACAATATGCAGACCTTAATTTTAAAATAGTTTATTTCTAAAAATGCCATCATCTGAGCTTTCGGCGAGTCGTAATCTTTTTTGCTGGTGAAGGGTCCCGCCTCAATGTTGTTGG
This sequence comes from Crocuta crocuta, assembly GCF_008692635.1. Taxonomy (NCBI): domain Eukaryota; kingdom Metazoa; phylum Chordata; class Mammalia; order Carnivora; family Hyaenidae; genus Crocuta; species Crocuta crocuta. The sequence continues at coordinate 1,516,423 of NW_027551578.1, read as the reverse complement.
GTGCTGACTGATCAGGGTGGTGGCTGTTGAAGGCTGGCATGGCTGTGGCCATTTCTTAAGACAACAATGACATTTGTCACATCGACTGACTCTTCCTCTCAAGGATGATTTCTCTGTGGCTGCGATGCTGTTCGATGCATTTTACCCACAGTAGAACTTCTAGGAAAATCAGGGTCGATCCTCTCCAAACCTGCCGCCGAGTTCTCAACTACGCTTACATGATGCTCTAAATCCCTTATTGTCATTTCAACAACTTCACAGCTTCTTCACCAGGAGTAGATTCCAGCTCAAGAAGCCACACTCTTTGCTCGTTGTTCAAGTCTGATTGTGAGAGGCAGCCCTTCAGTCCCAACTCCGGGCTCCGCTTCTGATTCTAGTTCTCTTGCTGTTTCCACGTCGGCAGTGACTTCCTCCCCTGAAATCTTTTTTTTGTTTAATATTTTTTTATTTATTTCTAGGAGAGAGAGAAACAGCGTGAGCAGGGGAGGGTCAGAGAGAGAGGGAGACACAGACTCTGAAATAGGCTCCAGGCTCTGAGCTAGCAGTGAGCACAGAGCCCAACGCGGGGCTCGAACCCACGGACCGCGAGATCATGACCTAAGCGAAAGTCGGATGCTTAACCAACTAAGCCACCCAGGTGCCCCCTTCCCCTGAAATCTTAAATCTTCAATCTGAAAAACAAAACAAAACAAAACAAAAAACCCGAAAACAAAAGCCCAATATCTGCAAAGCACAACAAGGCTAATCATAATAAAACGAGGCAACCCCGTATAAGGTACGTACGTACAGCAGTCACGTCCACAGAATCAGAGTGGCCTGGTGGTCACCAGGGGCTGGGTGAGCAGAATGGGGAGTTACTAATCAATAATCATAAGGTCTCAGTCAAGCAGGATGAACACGTGCTAGAGATCTATATAACGTGGTGCCTAAAATCAATAATACCACACTGTGCCTTTAAAATGTGTTAAGGGGGGCACCTGCGTGGCTCAGTCAGTTAAGCTTCCGACTTCAGCTCAGGTTATGATCTTGCAGTCCATGAGTTCGAGCCCCGTGTCAGGCTCTTTGCTGACGGCTTAGAGCCTGGAGTCTGCTTCAGATTCTGTGTCTCCCTCTCTCTTTCTCTCTCTCTTTCTCTCTCTCTCTCTCTCTCTCTCTGCCCCTCCACCACTCATGCTCTGTCTCCATCTCTCAAAAACGAATAAATGTTAAAAAAATAAAATAATAAATAAAAATGTGTTAAAAGGGTAGCTCTCCTGTTGTGTTCTTACCGCAAATAAAATAAAATTGAAAAAAAAGGATCATGAACCATGAGGGCTGTAGCCTGAGCAGCCAGAATGGACGGTGGGGGACAGCGAAGGCACCTTCCTGGCCCTCAGGCCTGAGGGGTCCAGCGCAGCCTCACCAGAGAGATCCTCAAGTGTTTTGAGCAAAATGGATTCCGCCTCATTGCTCTGAAATTAACATCTTCTGGAGACCTTCTCAGGGAACACTACGTTGACCCAAAGGGCCATCCATTCCTTGGCAGCCTGGGGAAGCCATGTCATTAGGGCATGCAGAGTGACTGGATGTGGTAAAGACCGAGCGGTGCTCCGGGAGACCAACCCTGCAGACTCAAAGCCCGGGACCATCCGTGGCGGCGATTCCGTGGAGAGCACGGGGAAGGAGACCAGCTTGTGGGTTTAGGCTGAGGAGCCGGGAGATGAGAAGAGCTGGGCTCCGAACCACATCTACAAGTGACATGAGAGATCCCAGTGCCTCGCCCACTCTGCCCCCTCTCCCTCGCAGGGGCAGCGGCCAGGGTTTAGCAAACCCATTCCTTTTTGAGAACTTCCTTATGATCCAGAGGGGGACGTGGAGCTCCCTCTACAGTATTCTGTGCTACTCTCAGATTAAAATGTTTCATCTCAATGGGGAAAAGAAGAAAAAGAAAAAAAGAAAACAGAACCATGAGCTGGTCACGAAGTTAGATTCTGCCCTTCGATGTCTGTGTGACTTAGTGATCATTCGGGGGTCTCACCTGTCCACAGGTGTCCTGAGCCAGGAACTCTGTTTCTGGACATCTTTGGTACGAGGATGAACAAACAACAGTCTTTCCAGAATGGTCCACATTACTNTTTTTTTTTTTTTTAATTTTTTCCCCTTATAGTCTTTAAAACAAATTTTTTTTATGTCTTTATTTTGAGAGACAGAGACAGAGAGCAAGCAGGGGAGGGGCAGAGAGAGAGGGAGACACAGAATCCGAAGCAGGCTCCAGGCTCTGAGCTCTCAGCACAGGGCTCGACCCCACGGACTGTGAGATCATGACCTGAGCCAAAGTTGGACGCTTAACCCACTGAGCCACCCAGGCGCCCCATTAACCCATTATAGTCTTATGAATGTGGTGGTCTGGATAAATCTGTAGAACTGTGGATTACTTTTTTTATTATTTTGTTTGAATTAAATCCAAGTTAGTTAACATATAGTATAATAATGACTTCAGAAATAGAATTTAGTGATTTATCAGTTACCAATAACACCCAATGCTCATCCCAACAAGTGACCTCCGGAATGCCCCTCACCCCTTTAGCCCATCCCTCCACCTGACACCCAGCCAGGAACCCTCAGTTTGTTTTCTGTATTTAAGAGTCTCTTATGANACACAGAATCTGAAACAGGCTCCAGGCTCTGAGCTGTCAGCACAGAACCCGACACGGGGCTCGAACCCACAAGCCGTGAGATCATGACGTGAGCCGAAGTCGGACGCTTAACCCACTGAGCCACCCAGGAGCCCCATATGGTGTTTGTTTCTGACTGACTTATTTCACTTAGCATAATGCACTCTACTTCCATTCATGTAGTTGCAAATGGCAAGATTTCATTCTTTTTGATCGGCGAGTAGTATTCCATTGTGTATATAAGCCACATCTTCTTTATCCATCCATCAGTCGATGGACATTTGGGCTCTTTCTATACTTTGGCTATTGTCAATAGTGCTGCTATATACACTGTGGTGCATGTGCCCCTTCAAATCAGTGCTCCTGTATCCTTTGAAAAAATACCTCCTAGTGCAATTGCTGGGTCATAGGGTGGTTCTAGTTTATTTTTTAATTTTTTAAAGTGTTTATTTATGAGAGAGAGAGAGTGTGAGCAGGGGAGGGGCAGAGAGAGAGAGGGGGACACAGAAGAGGGGGACAGAGCTGTCAGCACAGAGCCCAACATGGGGCTCGAACTCATGAGCCGTGAGATCATGACCTGAGCTGAAGTCTGATGCTTAACTGACTGAGCCACCCAGGCGCCCCAAACTGTTTTTAATTTGTTGAGGAACCTGGTCCAAATTAATCCTGCCAAGAGCTGGCGGTGAGATGTAGGGCCCCCTCAGGGTCTCTCTGTGATCTGATGATTGGCATCCGGTCCATGTGAGTATCCTTTCTCTGCTCCTGCTGGCAGCGACCCCGGGGGTGAGGGCTGCTGGCCCCTGTGATCTGGAAGACTCGGCGGAAAGTCCTCTCTTCCCACCATCACTCACACCTTAGAAAATTACTGCTTTTGTCTTCGGAGCTTCTCTGATGTAAGATCCAAATCCCCCACCACTCCGAGGATAAGAGCTAACCTGCCCTCCATTAACAGTTTAATGTGATTAGTTAATTGCTATCATTCATTTTAATTCATTCAGCCAGTCTTTCAGGAAGACTCTTGCATACATCGAGGGGGTGGGTTTTAACTGTTTCCAGGATGCCAGCTTGCAAAGACCAGTGAGACCAGGTCCCGACCTCCCCAGCAGCCAGGAGGAGGGGGCCGCAGACACCGTGAGCCACCGTACACCCAGGGGACAGTTCTGTGCAAAGCGCCATGGAAACCTGAAAGAACATTCCAGGAAGCTGGGCGGTTGAAAGCTGGGACTTCAGGGAAGCTGAGCAGAGGCCCTGAAAACAGAGCACACATTCCAGGGAGGGCCCAGCAATGAATGGGCCAGAAGTGGTTAGAAACGGGTCCAGGAGGTTGATGAAGACCTGTGATGGCAAGTGAGGGCAGGAGCAGATTCCCCACTGTTTGTGGCTACAGGGCAGGCGTAGAGGCTCCGACTGTCAGGACAAGATTGTTCTGAGAGCGGATATGTGAGTTTTCTTTTTCTGGGAAGAAGGTACGTAGAATTCCTCAGATTTATAAAGCACATATGGAGGTTGCCTGGGTGGCTCAGTCGGCTGAACGTCCAACTTCGGCTCAGGTGATGATCTCACCGTTTGTGGATTCGAGCCCTGCGTCAGGCTCTGCTGCCAGCTCAGAGCCTGGGGCTGTTTCAGATTCTGTGTCTCCCTCTCTCTCTTCTCCTTCCCCACTCACACTCCGTGTCTCTGCCTCTCTCTCTCAAAAATAAACAGTGGGGAGCCTGGGTGGCTCAGTCAGTTGGGCATCCTACTTGGGCTCGGGTCATGATCTCGCAGTCTGTGAGTTCAAGCCCCATGTCAGGCTCTGTGGTGACAGCTCAGAGCCTGGAGCCTGTTTCAGATTCTGTCTCCCTCTCTCTCTCTATCCCTCTCCTGCTCACACTGTCTCTCTCTCTCTCTCTTGAAAATAAAGTAAAAACATAAAATTTTTTTAAAAAAGAAACATTAAAAAAATTATAAAGCGAATATAATCTGAATAGTTGGGCCCCCTACCCTCCTCAATGGCAAGACTGTGAGAACTTTTTTAAATTTATTAAACTTAAAATGCTCTAGAAAGTTGTGCTGTGCTCTAGAAAGTTCCGGGAGGCAGCTGTGCAGCCAGAAGCAGGAAGGCAGGCTGACCATGCAGAATCTGTGTGGTCGGTGGCCAGACCGAGAGAACCTGGGCACAGAAACCTTCCTCCCTGACCACAGAAACCACTGGGCACATACTTTCTCTACTTGAGAGGAGCCAACATTGAACTGGATTTTTTTTTTTTTTTATAAAGTTGTTGCTCCCACAGTATCAATGGAACCAGCACCTTCATAAAGGGAGACATTCAGCGGAGCGTCTGGCTGGCTCAGTCACTAGAGATGCGACTCTTGATCTCAAGGTTGTGAGTTCAAGCCCCACATTTGGCATAGAGCTTACATAGAGAGAGAGGGAGAGGGAGAAACATTTATTCTTCAAGTAGTTACATGTGCATCTTCGATAGAGCTGACACTGTTCTGGGTATCGGATGCCCCTGTTCTGAAGGATCTCATGTCCTGGGAGAGAGACATACATTGAACATCACGCAGAAACAAGAACATTTCAGAAAGGGCCATGGAAACATGAGTGGGGGTGTGGCAGCCGTGAGAGCCATCATAGGAGGCATTTCTGAGGAGGGGGCATTTGAGCTGAGGCTTCTTTGCCCTTGAGTGGAAGGCAGATCCTTAAGATTTGGGGGCGGAGCATTCTAGGCAGTGGGCGTGGCCAGAGCAGTAGAAGTCAGCTTTGTAGCTTAAAGGGGCAAAAAACAAGGCGGAGGGGGTGCTGGAAGGGCCAGGGTGACTGCAGGCAGTGGGGAGGTGTCAGGGCCGGACGCAGGGGACACGGGGTGCAGGGACAAAGGCCAGACTGAGCGGCCCCTGGGTGGGAGGGATGGTTGCACACTAACAGTATTTTGAAGCAATTGGGGTGTTTTCTTTTTGTTTTTTTTTAAATGTGGAAGCTGGGCTGCCAGGGTGGCTCAGCTGGTTGAGCCTCTGACTCTTGAGTTTGGCTCAGGTCACAATCCCAGAGTCGTAGGATCGAGCCCCGCATCAGCACGAAGCCCACTTAAGATTCTCTCTCTCTCCCTCTGCCCCTCTCCCCTGGCTCATGCTCTCATCTCTCTAAAATAAAAATAGTAACAAAATAAAATGTAGAAGTGACCTCACCTGATGTCTTTTTTAAAATAATTTTTTATTTCGGGGTGCCTGGGTGGCTCAGTCAGTTAAGTGTCTTACTCCTGCTTTCGGTTCAGGTCATGATCTCACGGTTTGTGAGTTTGAGCCCCACATCAGGCTCCACGCGGATAGTGCAGAGCCTGCTTGGGATTCTCGGTCTCCCTCTCTCTCTGGCCCTCCCCTGCTTGCTATTTCAAAATAAACAAATAAACTTTACCAAAAATTTAAATAATTTTTATTTTGAAATAGCTCAAGACTCACAAGAAGTGGCAGAAAGTAGTAGAGAGATTTCCCACTTACCTTTCACAGGTTCTCATGTGGACAGAGATTTTGCTTTCTCTTGGGCAGGTGCCTAGGAGTGGAATCGTGGGGTCCTATGGAAACTCTGTCGCTCAGCTCTGAGGAACTGCCAGACTGTTTTCCAAAGCAACTGCACCATTTTACATTCCCACCAGCCACATATGAGCATTCTGGGTTTTCTATACCTTTGCCAACACTTATTATTGTCTGCCCTTTCCAGGACNTAGAGAGTCTCACTGTGGCTTCAATTTGAACCTCCCTCATGATTCCTGAGGTTGAGAAGCGTTTCATGTGTGATCTCTGTTTTGAAAATCACTTTAGCTCTCGGTGGAGACGGCACTGAAGAAAGGCAGTTGTGGACACGAAGACGCCAGTCTTGGGTGGGGGGCGGGGTGCCACCCGGCACCGGAGGTCAGGGGCGTGTTCTGGAGTAGCTGAGGAAGACAAGAGCAGCCTGTGACCTGAGATGCATCTTGGAGTAGAGAGCAGTGAGAGATGACGCTCAAGCTTGCAGGGGCACGTGTGGACCGCAGGTCAGAAGCAGAGCCTCTGTTTTCTGGATTCCATGAACTTGGCTTTGGGGCCCTGAGTGCTCCACTTCACTTACCTAAATCACTGATTCTTGACTCGTAACTTGGAGCATGCTGTGGGCACTTGGAAGAGTTCTCAGTGGTCGAGTGTTTGATGTGCTGTCAAAACAAATGGATTTATTGATACCACGCAGAATTGGGTCCAGAGTCGGGCTCCGTATAAAAGAGTTTCTCCTAATAATTTGAACGACCCAGAGTGGGTTGTGCCGCCCTAGCAGCTGGGAATCTGTTGACTGGCAAGCTGCTGGTGTGTTTGAAATCGGCTGCCCTCAAAGCAAGTGAGGATAGACTTGATGAAGAGTGAGGTCCACTATGACCCCAAGCTCTGGGCTCTTTTGGAATCTAGTTTCACCATTTGTGGAGTGAGAGTTGAGACCAGATAATGTGGGAAGGCATGCGGGTGCTTTCACACAGGTGCTCTTTCTGGGTCTGAAGGCACTGGGTACCTAGTACAGTTCTGGGTGGTGTGGGGATTACAGAAAAGATTAACAATAACAAGAGCTGACATTGTTTTAATACCACTTATTAAGTACCGTGCACTATGCTAAGTGCTTTACATATGTTAGCTATTTTTTAATTTTTTTAACATTTGTTTATTATTGAGAGACAGAGAGAGACTGAGCATGAGCATGGGAAGGGCAGAGAGAGGGGGAGACACAGAATATGAAGCAGGCTCGAGGCTCTGAGCTGTCAGCACAGAGCCTGACGCAGGGCTCGAACTCCCAAATCGTGAGATCGTGACCTGAGCTAAAGTCAGATGGTTACCAACTGAGCTGCCCAGGCGTCCCTATATTAGCTCTTTTCAACCTTAACAATAACCCTGTGAAGTAGGTACTTTTATTATCACTAATCTACAGATGAAGAAACAGGAGCACAGAGAGGTTAAGCAACTTGGTCAAATCTCACAGCAAGTAAGTGACAAAGCCAGGGCGTGAATTCCTGCAGCTTGTCCCTGCAGCCCAGTCTCTCAGGTACGACATTGCCTCACTAAGATGTTTCTTCAGATAGATTTTTAGACAATTTGGGAAAATCTGATTCTACCACGTAAAGCCATTTAGAAAATTTGCAAGGCAACATAAAGTTCATGATTGTTGTTGCGACTTCTTTAAATTGCAATTTAAGGTAAAAGAAAAGAAAAGTTCAAAGTATGAACCTCTCCCCTGCCACGCTGGTTTTCCTTGAGAGGAGTGAGTGAAGGAGGCTGTGTATGGTGGGAAGGCTGTCCTGAGGGTGTTCCATCTGGAAAGCAGCTTCCGTGAAGGGGGAAAGCTGGGAGAGCCTTGCTGTGGCCTTACATCAGCTCACCGGACCTCCAGGGAAGGTTCTAGAAGGAAGTCAACAGACTGTTGACAGTTGCAGCACACTGAGCTCTGGGAGATGGGTGCCCCAGACACTCATTGACTGGGAACACCCCATTTTTATCAGAGAGCTTGTAGAGAAGAGGCTCGGTGCCTTCCCACCATGCAGAGCCCTCACCCCGAAGCTGCAGCTGCCCTGCTGGCCCTGACCCGGCACTCCCTACTCTCGACGGCTTAGGGAGCTGGCTCATTCCGGCGCATCTGAGGGGCGTGGTCCCCAGGCAGCCTTCCTGGGCCACCTGACAACATTTAAAGCAGCCGGAAGCCTACAGACCCTCAGAGATGCTGAGTCCCTCTGGTCACCGCGGGTCCAGGGGATGCCCAGGAGGCCACCACACTCGCTGGAGATCACGCCACGGCGCTGGCGGATACTGAGAATCTGATCACACCCCCAGGTCACTCTGTGCCACTGCAGACATGGTACTGACAACAGTCCACGCCAACAGGTGACACATGCTGAACTGGGCACATTCTTGGTGGGAAAGCTTCAGGTACCAAACAATGCCAGCTGTTCTTTCTCTTTCTTTTCTTTTTTTAAAATTGGGAAAATAAAGCCATCACTCACTTGTTCTTCCCGGTGAAGTTCAGAGTTCAGGGGAGGGGCCCCGCCTCCAGGGAATGGAGGCTGCAGGTGGGGGAGGGCCACTGAGCTTCTGGGGGCTCGGCCCCTGGGGATGGGTGGTCTCCCGGCTTCTGGGGCGCGCTGCCTTCACTCCTCCGCACTCGGCCCTGCCAGCCCTGCAGCCATCTCAGCGGTCACGGTCACAGTGTCTGCACTTACATAGAGGAGGTGGGATGTCCCCGTGGGAAGGCCGGCACCTTCCAGCCGGAGGGTGAGGAGGCCCGCGGGGCTCCCGGTGCAGGGGAGAGGCAGTCATTGCAGAGGGGACGCAGCTGCCACGGGGACTCTCTCTCTCTCAGAGCAGCTCATTTGCAAGCAGCTTCACCTGCTCCTTCTCTGGGGCTTTCCCGGAGCAGGTGCCTCCCGGACACTCCCTCCGCTGTGACATAACCCCCCTCCCCCGGGGACTCCCACCCTCTCAAACTGCAGAGGCTCTTCTGTCTCTCTCTTTCCTAGAGCCGCATGGACACCACAGATGCCCCGTTCTCGCTGCTGGCCACCTTGCAGGATCCCCATCTGCCACGCTCTCTTGCCAGTGCCCTCTCGTGACCAGTGGGCCGACGGGCGGGGGCGATGAATGTGTCACGCCTCTCTGGGGACACCCTCTCTTTAGTAACGCCCATTAACACACGGTGTCTTTTTTTTTTTTTTTTTTAATTTTAAGTAGGCTTCCACACCCAGTGCGGGGCTTGAACTCACGACCTGGAGATCAAGAGTCGCATGCTCTACCGCCTGAACCAGCCAGGCCGGCATCTCCAAGACATGGCGTCTTAACAGAAGGAGCGGTAGAGTGAGCAATGACCCTCAAAGCTGTCTCTCCCTGGGATCTGTGAATACGTCACCTCACGTGGCAAACAGGAATTTAAGTGGCACATGGATGTAAGGTTGGTAGGCAGCTCACTTGGAGACGGCGAGCTGGATTATTCTGGATTATTCTAGATTATTTCAGTGGGCCAGTGTCATCGCCAGGGTCTTTATAAGTGGGACCCTTTCCCAAGTGTGCTCACAGGGGAGGAAGAAGGGTAAGAGATGTGGTGTTGCGGCCGTCGAAGGTGGAGGGGGCTGTACGTTGAGGGGCGTGAACAAGTTCTAGAAGCTGGGAAGGACGTGGCTACGGGGTCCTCCCCCAGAGCCCCCAGAAGGGAGCCTAGCCCTGCAGACACCTTGGTTTTAGCCCCGTGGACCCCGAGCCAGGCTCTGGCCTCCAGACTGCACGACACAACATTTGTACTGTCTGAGCCACTGGATGTGGGGCCATTTGTCACCGCAGCCACAGGAGGCTTCCATGGAAGGGGTCTCAGCCTCTGGAGAGACCTGGGGGCAGCTGGGACATTAGGAGTTTCCCGATAAGCCCAGTGCTGACGGGTACCCCGCACGTGGCTCCTGTGGGGCTGGCCTTGCAGGAGAGCCGAGGGAGCAGGTTTTAACGGAAAGAGTAAGAACCCGGAGGGACAAGAGCATTGGGCTCTGTTGCTTCCTGGACACACACTCTCCTGCCTCTGCTTCTCCCTGTGGCCGCGGGGGCAACGGGCAACATGAGATTTTAAGAGCACAGCGCAAACGGCCCCGCCCACATGATCACAGGGTGTCTCAGGTGAAGGCCCTGCACGGAGCCCGAGTTCCTCTGTCGCCCAAAGACCGTAGCATAGGCAAGTCAGCTGCCATCGGTCAGGAAGAGCCCTGGCCCTCAAGCGCCATCTGCTGGGACAGGACCTCATGCCCAGGATGGAGACAGCGGGCAGCGTGGGAGGGCGCGCACCCCTCCCTTCCCGCCCTTTCCCTGCCTCTCATGCCCCGCTTCCCTCGGGCTGACCCTGCAGTTAAGGAGCCCGAGGCGGGACCTGGGCCTCCCAGGGACAGGCCACCTATTTAAAGGGCAGCAATGCAATGAGGACTCTAGGCCCGCAGTCCAAGCCCCGCTCATTTACTCTCATCTTGAGCCTTGGGTTCTTCATGTTTCGCAGAAAGGAGATGGCCTACTTCAAGGGTGGCCGTAAGGGTCACGTCCTAACATCCAACGGCCTCGTGCTTCCCCGGCGCTCGACTCCGCCAAGCAGTCTACCTGCGTTATCAAGTGGGTCGGTCTGTGAAAGTGCTTTGTAAAGTACTGCATCGATGTCCTACGGCTGCCGTAAGGAATTGCCAAAGTCTTGGTGTCTTAAGACAATGGAAATGATTCTGGAGGCTGGTGGTCTAAAGTCAAGGTGTCTGCAGGGTCATGCTCCCTCCAGGGGCTCTGGGGACAGTCCATTCCTTGCCTTTTCTAAACTGCATTTTTAAAAAGCTGCTTTTTGAGAGAGAGAGAGAGAGAGAGAGTATGTGTGTGTGTGTGTGTGTGTGTGTGAATGGGGAGAGAGAGAGAGGCAGGGAGGACAGGGATCCAAAGCGGGCTACGTGTTGACAGCAGTGAGCCTGATGTGGGGCTCGAACCCATGAACCATGAGATCATGGCCTGAGCCGAAGTCGGAGGCTCAACTGACTGAGCCCCCCTGAGGCACCCCTTCCTTGGCTCTTCTAACTTCTGGTGGCTCCTGACATTCCTTGGCTGTTGGCCACACCGCTCGTTTCTGCCTCTGTTCTCTCACTGACTTCTGCTCCGTGTGTGTTAAATCTCCCTCTGTCGCTCTTTCATAAGGACACTGGTGATTAGATTGAGGCCCCACTTGGGCGATCTCGGGTCATCTCTCCTACATCAAGATCCTTAGGTTAATCACAACTGCAGAGATGCCCTTTCCTTATTTTGAGGCTCCAGGAATTAGGACGTAATATCTCTGGGTGGTCATTATCGACCCTACCACCGCTCCATACTCTGGCTGCCAGATATTCACGTCTGTCCCACGTGCAACCTATATTCATCTCATCCCAATGTCCCTGAAAGGCTCAACCCAGTACGGCATCCACTCAAGCTGAAAAATCTCATCTCGATTTCCTCAAAAGTTCCAAAACCCATCCTCTCCATTGGGTATCGGTGAGACTCTGGACAGGCTCCATCCTGGGGAAAATTCCTCTCTATCTCTGGGCCTGTGACATTAGAAAGTAAGTGATCTATTCCCCAGACACAATTCCACCATCTATTCTATGGTGGGCAGCCACGGAATAAGAGGTATAAGGTTTTCAATGAAAGGGTGACAATGAAAGGGAAAGGGAGTCACCAGTCCCAAGCAATTGGAAACCCAACAGGGCAGATGCTGTTAGGTGTCAAGGTCTGGGATGATCCTCTGTGGCTTGAGGCTCTAGCCTCTAGTCCTATGGCTCAGATACCAGGGACTAGGGTGTATTTTTCACTAAGAGCATAATACTTTGGCGGCTCCTGGGGGGCTCAGGTGGTTAAGCGTCTGACTTCGGCTCAGGTCATGTTCTCGAGGTTCATTAGTTCGAGCCCCGCGTCCGGGTCTGTGCTGACAGCTCGGAGCCTGGAGCCTGCTTCAGATTCTGTGTCTCCCTCTCTGTCCCTCCCCTGCTCACATTCTCTCTCTCTCTCTCTCTCAAAAACATATAAACATAAAAAAAATGAATTTAATACTTTTTAGCACAATTATATCTTAGGCACAGGGCAAGCTTGCCTGACGTTCATCGCTCAGGCCACCTGGCCCTTACTGAACTAAATGTTCCAGGCCCTTCTTTCTTCCTGGCCTATATTTCCTGAAAATAGGTTTTACCTACTTGCTCACAGCAACATGGGCAGCAAATCGCTTTGCACAAGGAAGTGCCAGCCGGCATGGGCTGTCGGGCCACCAAGTCTGCTTCTTCCATCACCCTGTGCCCTCCAAAGGGCGGGCTTTCCCATGAGGAGACACCACAGATTCCTACATGAACAGCGTCCCTGCCCATAGCCTTCTGCTCGGCACTTCCGCCAAGTCCTGATGCACATGGTGCTGGAAAGGCCCAGACATGTATTCACAGAAGCCAGCAGGACAGAGAGGGGGCAGGGTGGGAAGTGGCCTCGTGGTGTGACGGTGCCTGGGAGAAATGGGACCTCTCTCGGAACCGCAGATCCATCTCCTTCCTTCAGCGGCCACGAGGACCAAGATGTCCCCGGGCTGAAGAGGCTAACGGGGCGTGGGCCGTGGGTGCACGGGAGGGGGGCTCTGCCGTCGGGCCACTTTCCCTGGGGCCCCTTCTGCTCAGCATCTTGCTTCTCTGTGAATATCTTTCAGGGTGCCTTCACTGTCCCCCCAGCCTCATCTGGGTGCTCCCTATTTACCATCTCTTTCTCCTCAGAACGCATCTGTGCCCTCAGAGCCCACCAGTCTGGGTGCTGGTGTGGCATTTCGGTCAGCCATGTGTGCAGCGAGAATCCACATGTTTTGTTAGGAGGAGAACACAATACAAAATGTCTTAAGAAAAAGCATTGATGAGGGGCGCCTGGGTGGCTCAGTCTGCTAAGCGTCCAACTTCAGGTCATGATCTCATGGTCCGTGGGTTCGAGCCCCGTGTCAGGCTCTGTGCCGAACACTTGCTCAGAGCCTGGATCCTGCTTAGGATTCCGTGTCTCCTTCTCTCTCGGCCCTTCCTCCGCTCACGCTCTGTCTCACTTTGTCTCTCAAAAATACATAAATGTAAAAAACAATTTTTTTAAAGGAAAAGCATTTATGAGCTCACTGGAAAGGTGGGGGGGGGGTCCTCATTTTCACAATGACAGTGGACACAACAGAAAGAGCCCTGGGCCAGGCTTCGGGACCACAGGCCTCTCTAAAGATCCCCACTGCCCTGTCTTTATATGGATGACGGACCTGGTGTTCTGGAAGGTATCTGCCCCCTCTGGCTGCCTGTGAGGCTGTTATCTCTCTTCTCAAAGACACTCACATCCACGGGACAAATGGTTTTAATGATAACATGGCAGGTGGTGTAACAGATTGACAGGTGGTGATAGTTTGGAGAAGGGGGGCCTGGAGAAACCTCTCAATTCCATCACCCAGGCAACCTCTCTTCATAATCACTGGTTTTGGACCCCAGCCCCCGCCCCCAGGCCCCCATGGGACAGGCTGTGTCCATGAACCTCGCATCCGGCCCTTGCTTCCCCCATGGGACCCATGGATGCACCAGCCCCTGTCCCTGATTTAATGGGCTTGGAGAAGTCTTCCACGATTTGGATCATCTGCCTCTTGGGCTAAAATGACAGCAATGCAAGAAAAAGGAGGAGAAACAGCTGATGAAATTCCGGTCAGGTGTGTGAGAGCCTCGGTCCTGAGCAGCTCTTTCCCCAAAACTATCATTACGGAGAGAGACTTTCTGACAGACAACAGTGTTTATTACTCTGGGAACGCTGCTCCAAGCCCTGCCTTGGCGGGGGCCAGGGGACCTCTCAGGAGTCCTGCTGTCCCCGGCAGTGGGAGGACACTGGGTGTCCCCTGGAGGGAGCAGTCTGCTCACTGAATGTGGCTGGGACTCAGGCACCCACTCCCCACCCACTTCCCCACCTGCTCCTGGCAGGCAAGCTGCAGGCAGAAAGACTGGGACTGTTGTAATGACAAAGGGACAGCTTGGGGAGCGGGGGGCAAGGTGCAGACTGCAAATCTTGCCTTGGGAGTGAGGCAGAAAGCAGCCACCCAGAGCTGGTGTCCAAACTGCATCCTTATTGCTTTTAGAGAGTTGACCCAAACCCCATCTACTTCCTTAAGGAGTTGAGACAAACCGATTAAGCTACTCATATAGATCAAAAGGAAGAATTTGTACAAAAATGCTTCCTGGAACACATTTCTCAGTTCTCTTTCCTTCCCCCTCTCCAGGGAAGTGGTGGAAGGTGGGCCAGTCCGTATCATTTATCTCTAAATCCCTCATCGCAGAGGAAAAGAACAGGGCTGGTTAGAGGTGTGTGTTTAACACAGACCTTGTCCTGAACTTGAGGAAGAAGCGGGTCTGCCTCAGCCCTTTGCTCAGGTCCCACTCGGGATTTGATTTTCTGGGTGAGTGCTCAGCTCAGGGCTCCATTCTTCACTCCCAGCAAACTCTCACCATCCATATTTGAGTGCTTTATTCCCCCCTTATTCATTTTATCCTTTACTTTGACTTCCAAGATAAGTTCTGCCACTCACAGGCTCTCAGACCTGGAGACCAAGGACTCCAAATTGAAATCATGAAGTGAGGATCGTGGTTTTCTGACGAAGCAGCTCAGAGTAAAGGCAGAGTCGGAGGCCCCCACCATCCTGTTTCTGCACCTGCGTTAATATCACACCCCTGCTTTACTGATGAGAAAACAGAGTGCGGAGAGGTTAGGACACTTAACCAGGAATCCTACAGTTCAGTCCAAGTTCAGGCTCACGGAGGCTGGCCAGGCAGCGGTCTGGCACCAGAACCCACAGCTGGACCACCACCCGCTACTGCTTAACACTGCCCTTTTAAGTGACTCAGCTGCAGACTTTTAAATGAAAAAAGGTAGCAATTTCCCATTGTCTAAAAAATGTTGTGGAGCCAGTCATGGCCTGAACCTGAACCACGTGAGTGCCTTGTTCCTTCTGATGTCTCTGGACCAGAGGCATCAGCATCACTGGGTGGCTTGTTAGAAATACAGATGCTCAGGCCCCACCCCAGATCTACGGATTCAGAAACTCTGGAGGTGGGGCCCAGGACTCTTGTTTCAACGACCCCCAGGTGATTCTGAAACACTGACTTGCAGGCGGTCTGGTCTGGTTCACAGCTTGGCCCTATGTTGGCTCGCCTCCCCTGGTCTGGTTCACAGCTTGGCCCTATGTTGGCTCGCCTCCCCCCTGGGGCTCCACAGCCCCAGTGATAATTAGCCTCATTGTTCTCGGGGTGGTGTGGGCATTGCCTTTTGGTGTTTTGTTTTCCAGCTCCCGAAGGAATTGCAACATGCGGCAAAGGTTTGAGAATTGCAAGTGTCACACAAAGCAGGATTTTAAAGTCTGAGAACTGGGCTCCCATGCTGGTTCTACCAACCACTGGCTATAGAGGTGGCTTCACTGCTACTTAGGGACCTTTCTGAGCCCCACTGTGTTCATTGGTTGAACAGGTGGAAGTGAACGCTGGGTGGGATCATTCAGAAAGCAGCTGGCATAGTTTCTGGCCAAGTGCAAGCGCTCCATAAACGTGGGCTCTCCCTTTACGAATGGGCAGCCTGCTCATGCTCGCCACCTGATGCCTGAGCACGTGGTAGGGGTGCCGGAAGGAGGTCTGGGATGTTGGGAAGCTCGTCCTCTGTTATGACCTCAGGGGCCCTGTCCTGTGCCGAAGGGCACCCCCAAGGATGCGCTCACGTGTACACTGTGGACATCCGGTTTGGAGGCTGAGCTGTGCATGTGGATTTGGGGGATCCGTTCGCTAGGGCTGCAGCTACAACACAGCACCACAAACTGAGTGGCTCTAATGGCAGAAGTGTGTTTCCTCACATTGCTACAAGCTAGAAGTCTGAGATCCAGGGGTTGCCAGCGGTCAAGGGGCTAGATCCTTCTGAGCCCTCTCCTTGGCTTGCAGGTGGCCGTCAGCTCCCCTCTGTGTGTATCTACGTCCTACGGTCATATTGGGTCACAGCCCCACCCTGGTGACCTCATTTAACCCTCATGACCTCTCTAAAGGCTCTGTCTCCAAATACAGTCACATTTTCATGTACCGGGGGTTAGCACTTCAGCAAATGAATTGTGGGGGTAGTGGGGCCATAAGTCACTTTGGGGAGGCATAAGACACTCTGATTTATGACCCCCCAAATGATGTCCTTCTCAGATACAAAATACACTCACCCTGTCCCCACAGCCCCAAAGGTCTGGACCCATCCCAGCATTAACGATGGGTCCAAAATCTCATCTAAGCAGCACCTAAATTGGGGGTGGGTGAGATCAGAGGGAAAATTGTTCTGGACTTTTCTCAAACTGGTATCTCAAACCAGACAGCAAGTTGAAGAAGGACTTCATCCACCTCCATTTGGACCTCAGCCTGTACTAATTAAATTCGCTTCAGCTTATCTCTTACCTCAGGCAAAAGACCCCAGATGCACAGCCTCCCGTGATGAAACTGCCCCTGGAGAAGTGGGCTGCCCTGAGCCAGACTGCCCCTAAGACGATGGTCCTCCACTTGACCTTCATTCCTCGGGGTCATGGACCCACCAACCTCTGTCCCACGTTCTCCAAGTATTTTCAGCACTTTGGAGAGTCTTTGAGATGCGAGTCCGCTGTCCTCCGGTGTTGGCCTCCCTGAAATAAATTCCTTTCTTGTTCCACCACCGCCCATGTCTCTGCCTTTGGGTTTTATCAGCAGCGAGAGGCTGAACCGGGTCAGTTTGGGACCCCAGAGCTGGGAGCTCTTGCACCCCTGCGCCCCAAGGTAGAGTCAGTTATCCACTCTCAAAATAGAATGGTGGACCAGGCAGAGGACAGGTGTCCCCAAGCCCAAAGGGAGAAACTGGAAAGAAGGAAGGGGTGAGAGTCCTAAGCAAGTCTGAAACCTACCAGGGCAAAGTCCTTTGGATTTTAAGGCTCAGAAATAATCCTCTGGCTTCATGCTCTGCCTTCTGGGCCCACCAGGGTGGCGGCCCTGAGCCCTCAGAAATAGAGGAAGAGTCAGCTCTGTGTCCCTGGGCCACTGTGGCGGTGACAGCCCTGTGACCTTTCAACTATCTCCAGGGTCCACTTTCTCTTTGTCTGAAGGGCAAGGTGTGCTCACAGCTGGATGGCTCTGCTGTGCTGTCCTGCAGAATGCCAGAAGTCCCACAGCCCTCCTCTGTTGTGTCTTGTTTCCGGTCCCCCTGGTCTCAGCTGGCATTTCTGCTGGTATAAAATTCTTAGAACACTTGAGATGGGTCTGAGGAGTCCAAGCCCTCAGACGGGAGGCTCTTCGTAGAGCTGGATAAGCCTGTTTCTATTCCCAGCTTCTGCAGAGAGATGGCCGTCTGGACCCTCAGGTAACAGGCTCCTAATCTCTTTGGCAAACCCCCTGCCCCCCAACCTCATGTTGAGAGTTCTCTCCAGAGCATGCTTTCTCACTTTGGGAAGTGCAGATTGGGGGGGCGGGAGGGATTTTCCAAATCTTCAAGTTCTGATTTCTTTTCCAATTTGTCTCCTTTCTCTTGCATTTTTATTACAAATAGCAAGGAGAAACCAGACTGTACCTCCCACCATCTGCTTGGAAACCTCTCCAGCTATGGACCCAGATGGTCACTTACTAGTGCTACTGTCCACAAATCACTGGAACACATTTCAGCCAAGGTCACGGCCACTTTTTCACAAGGTCTGCCTTCCTCCAATTTCCAATCACTGGTTCCTCATGTCCATGTGAGAACTCATCAGGAGCACCATTGTTGTTTTTAATTTTTTATTTCTTTTTAACATGTATTTATTTATTTTGAGAGAGAGAGAGAGAGAGAGTGTATAAGCAGGGGAGGGGCAGAGAGAGGGAGAGAGAGAATCCCAAGCAGTCTCTGTGCTGTCAGTGAGGAGCCTGACTTCGGGCTTGATCTCATGAACCATGAGACCATGACCTGAGTTGAAATCAAGAGTCAGACAATGCTTAATAGACTGAGCCACCCAGGCACCTCAGGAGCACATTTTTTTTTAATAGTTTATTATCAAGTTGGTTTCCATATAACCCAGTGCTCATCCCCACAAGTGCCCTCCTCCATGCCCATCATGCCCCCTCCCCTCCCCCCCACTCCCATCAGGTCTCAGTTTGTTCTCAGCATTCAAGAGTCTCTCATGGTTTGCCTCCCTGTCTCTCCCCCACTATTTTTCCCCTTCTTCTCCATGGTCCTTCGAGNCCTCTAGGATTTTGATGGTTTCCTGTCTCACATTCAGGTCCTTTATTAGGGAGCACCTTTAATGTCCATATTCTAGCAGGATTCTGTGATGATAGATGCATCTCTCTAAAGCGATGTAAGCTCTCCTCTTTTCTCATTGAGACTTCAAACGAATTGCTTTCATGCCTATATTTTTACCATTTCTTCAAGGCAATCTAGGCTTTTTTTAACATTCTCCTCAAAACTCTTCCAGCTTCTACACATCTAGTTCTGAAGCCACTTCCATACTTTTTAGGTATTTATTACCCAGCTCCTGGTACCAAAATCTGCATTAGTTTGCTGGGGGGAGGGTACCCAAAAAAGAATCACAGACTGGGTGGCTTAATCAACAGAGATTTATTTCCTCGTAATTCTGAAGGCACTAAGTCAAAGATAACGTGTTGGCAGGCTTGACTCCTTTGGAGGCCTCTCTCTGTCTTCATCTGGTCTTCCTTACCTATGTCTGTGTCCTAATGTCTTCTTTTAAAGACATTAGTCACAGGGAGCCAGGTGATTCAGTTGGTTAGGCCTCTGACCTATGGTTCAGGTCATGATCTCACCATTTGTGAGCTCGAGCCCCATGTCGGGCTCTGTGCTGACAGTGTGGAGCCTGCCTGGGATCCTCTCTCTCCCTCTCCCTCTCTCTGCCTCTCCTCTGCTCATGCTCTATCACAAAATAAATACAAACTTAAAATAAATAAAACACTAAAAAAATAAGGTTATAAAGACACTAGCGCCCACCCCAATGACCCCATTTTAACTTATTCACTCGTTTAATGACCTTACCTCCAAATACAGTCATGTCCTGAGGTGATGGGGGGTAGGATCTCAACATGAATTTTCTGGGGGGTGGAGGGAACATAACTGAGGCTCTTCTATGAGCCTCAAACACTTATTTTCCACGTCCTAAGAGCTGACCCACATGTTACGTAGTGCCGTCACTCTGTGGCCTTGTCCTGCCCACCCCCACTGTTGTCTTCTACTGGAGAGATGTGGGCCACAGTCTCACATATCTTGCTCTGGCATGTGGCTGTGGGGAGGGGAACACATAAAATAGAAAGGCGCTTAGTGGTCCCTCTTCAGAGGCTTCTGGTGCCACTTCCAGGATGTGGAATGGCAGGCCCGACACCTCTCACTTTGTCACTCACACAGCAACCGTCCACGGCGAGCTCAGCGTCTCCAGCTTGGATCGCCTTGGTTCTCCTACTGGGTCACCCTTCCCTCCGTGGCCCACACGCGCCCACAAGCCTGCAGCGGAAACCACGGTGGCCGGTGGCAGCCGCAGCCCCGGCCTGGGGAGGTGGTGAGGTGCTCTTCATGAATCACCTCTTCTTGACAATCATCCTGTGAGGTAAGCTGTGACCACGTCACGGCCCGGGTTAAATGACATTCTCTGGGTGACGCAGTGGTTAGTGGCAGGAACCACACCTGTTCTCTGTCCCCCAAAGCCCCCTCCGGCCACCAGCCTTCCCGCAGCAGCTCTGCGCCTGGGCTCCACGCTCCTCCTTAACCACCCTCAGACCCCTGTCCCTTCTCTTCACTGCTCTCATCGGTCCCCTGCGGGGCCAGGATGAGGACAGACATGGCCTCGGGCTCTGCTCTGTGCTGTGTGAGTAGGTTGGACAAATGGCTTGGCTTATGGGAACCTCAGTTTCCTGGAGGGTGAAATGGGGGTGACAACTGCTTTGTGGGCGGTAAAGATTAGAGGTGATTTGGGGGTTGGCGCGTGCGTTCCGGGGCCTGGCCAGTCATAGCCAGGCTTTTTTTTTTTTTTTTAATGTTTTTTAAATGTATTTGTGTGTGAGAGAGAGACAGAGACAGTGTGAGCAGGGAGGGTCAGAGAGAGATTCAGAATTTGTAACAGGCTCAGGCTCTGAGCTAGCTGTCAGCACAGAGCCCGACGTGGGGCTCGAACCCAGGAATCAGTGAGATTATGACCTGAACCGAAGTCGGACACTTAACTGACTGAGCCACCCAGGCACCCCAAAGCCAGGCTTCTTGGGGTCACCCCCTTCCACTTGCCTTTCTTGCTTCCCCTCCAGCTTTAACTCTAGCCTTAAACTTCCGCCTGCGTGCTACCCAACAGTGGTGTTCCGCTGATCGAGCACCTCGCCCGTCTTGAGCACTCACGCAGCCCCGGACAGGCCTGCGGGAGGAGCACCATGGAAACAGGTGGGCGGCTCGTACCCCACACAGGGCGGGCTTGGGGATGATGGGTTCCCGGAGGAGCCCACGCCCTCCGTCTCTCTTATCAGGAAGCACTTCTACAAAGTCCTTTTTCTGCTTCCTCACTCACTGGACAATCTTCTGCTCTCTGCATTTCCCAGGGGGCTCCAATAAGGAGAGAAGATGGTCACAAAATCCCAGGCCCCTTAGCCCAGAGGTCCAACAGGTGCTTGGATGTTCTGAGGACGAGGAGGCTTCCCTGCGGCTCCTCCTGCTCTCCCTCCCTCACCTGCCCAAGGCATTATTACCTATTCTTTCTCAATATAAATGCGAATTCAGTGACTAGGAGTCTCAGGTGCGTGGCTCCCACAAGTCTGTCCTCAAGGGGCATCTCTTCCCACTTGGCCTTCAGCATCAGGGTGGGAGCCTGGGTCCAAGGTCAATGTCAGATTCTCCTGTGTTTCGCTCTGCCTCACACACTATTTCCATTTGGTGCCACAGCAAGGAGACAACCCTACTGAAGCTCAGAGATGGTCCCAGATTGCAGACGTAGGTCACAAATGTCATCTGCACTGGGGTTCTTAGAATTCAAGGCGTCCAAAAACTTTGGTGGGGGAAGAAATGACATCTTTATTTTCATGAACCTCTAACTGAATTGGAGAAAGAACTCCAACTGAACTGAGAGCTTTGTCACCAGTTAAAAAAAAAAAAGGTCACAGAGGCATCTGGCTGGCTCAGTCAATAGAGCCTGTGACTTAATCTTGGGGAGTTGTAAGTTGGATCCCCATGTTCAGTACAGAGATTACTTAAAACAATAAAACCTTTAGGAAACAAGATCACAGGAAAAAAGGCCAGATATTCTCATATTACATTAATTATTGCGGATTTTTGAAAACACCGCTCATGCCCATCACGACTCTGAAATTGCAGCAGCTCTGAGATATGCAGGCTCATTATTTAATGCATTAAGTAGCACATATCACAAAATATTTTGATAATTGTGTCTCAGTCTAATTAGTCGCCTCTGTGATCCCAGGCCGTGTGTTTTATTCATTTGAAAACCTCAGAAGAAACCCCACGTTGCCAGCAGACTTCAGACACTGGGAGACCCAGAAGCCACCGTTCCTGAGGATAAAGGAACATGGGGACCACACGGCTGCCCCCGCCTGTTTCTGGGACCCTTGCAGGGACAGCGAATGAGGTGGGTGCTGTGGCTGCCCTCCCTCGGTCCTCTTGGCAGAACCCACTTCCGTGACTGAGGACGGTGGCCCTGGCTGACTATGCACCGGAGTGCCCAGTTCTGCAGGGGTGGGGTGGGGTGGGGGGCCACTGGGAAGGATGGGTCTTCTCCTAGGAGAGGGAGGAAGGAAAAGAGAAGGGAGAAAGGAAGGGAAGCAGGACAGAGAAGAAAGGAGGAAGGAAGGGGGAGGGTGGAAAAAGAGAGAGTGAGGGAAGGAAAGAAGGGGAGGAAGACAGGAGAGCGAGCCTGGGCAGGAGGGGGGAGGCAGGCAGTCAGGCAGAAAGCAGTTCGTTTTGTTCACGACAATGTCACGCCCCAGGATTGACTGGAACCCTGTCACCTTTGGATTTCTTGTTATACAAGATAATAAATATCTCTTTTAATCTAAACTGCATGGAACTAGGATTTCTCTCTCACGGAGAACCTTCTGCCATTCAAGAGCATTGCGGCAGCTCATTTCTGATAGTCCCCCGGCGCGCCCGCATCGGCCGCTCCAAGTTCGCACATCTTGGCCCTCATGTGGCGACCAGTGGCTCACACAGCAGTGAGCAGGCCAGCGCCCTTTTGAGACTCCGTCTTTATTCTCATAACTGTGTTCAAGGTCTGGTTCAAAGTCTGACTACCCCGTGGGTTACGGGGTGAGGAGCACAGTGGTCTTTTGTGCAGCCCTTTCCCAGCAGGGCCCGGGCCCCCAGGTGCTCAGGCAGGAGCCGACACGCCAATCTTTCTCATGACTCCTTTGAGACCCTACCACTTTTTGGATATGACGTATGTCATTTGCAGGCACACCTAATACAAAAAAAATCAAATACCTATACACTGTATTATTGGTAAATTAATTAGGAATATTAGTAAATTGGTTTAGGGAGAGAATTTTCTTTCTTTCTTTCACGTAAGTCCACAGACAGAAGAGAGCATAAGAAATTTTATTTTGCTGGCTGAATATTTTCTCTGTTTATTTTTTTTTGAGAGAGTGCAAGTGGGGAAGGGGCAGAGAAAGAGAGGGGGACAGAGGATCCGAAGCGGGCCCCACACAGACAGCAGAGAGCCTGATGGGGGGCTCGAACCCACAAACTTCGAGGTCATGACCTGAGCAGAAGTCAACAGAGTGAGCCACCCAGGTGTTCCCTGGCGGAATATACGTGTGTGACAGGTACTGCAGAATCAAGTACTTAAGTCACATACTTGATTATAAAAAATGTCGCAGAGCAGGTTCTCTTGCTCTAGTCCAGAGCTCATAGAGCTCCCCTCCCCCTGGATCAGCCCAAACTCTTTCCAGAACATTCCGGAGCCCACACGTGATTCGACTACCTGATCTTGGTCTCTGCACGACCCCACTCAGAGGCTGCAAAGCACGCTGTCCTCTTCTTGNCCCCCCCCCCACCCCCACCATTCCTAAAGTACTGTGAGGGATGCTGCACAATTATGCCAAAAGCTCTTTTTAAAAGATGGCGGAAGAACCAAGGTTTTGGTTGTCTCAAATAAGGGAGAAAGAAGATGCAGAAATGTGATTTCTGGAACATTAAAAATAAAACCTCATCCATCCAGCCCTTTTTAGTGCCCCCGCCCCCAAATCTCAATCCAAATTGCTAAATAAAAAATCTGATTTTTAAAATCAGTGTTTTCTTGACATGCCGGTGGGGTTTTCAAAGTAGGTATTCCATTTTATTAAAAAATTTTTTTTAATGTTTATTTAATACGTATTTATTTATTTTTGAGAGATATACAGAGCATGAGTGGGGGAAGGGGCAGACAGAGAGGTAGACACAGAATCCGAAGGAGGCTCCAGGCTCTGAGCTGTCAGCAACAAAGTCTGACACGGGGCTCGAACCCACAAACTGTGAGATCATGACCTGAGCGGAAGTTGGACGCTTAACTGACTGAGCCACCCAGGCGCCCCTTTATGTTTATTTTTGAAGAGTGAGAGAATGAGCAGGGGAAGGCAGAGCGAGGGGGAGACACAAACACCAAAGCAGACTACACGCTCTGAGCTGTCAGCACAGAGCCTGACATGGGGCTCGAACCCATGAGTCATGAGATAATGACCTGAGCTGAAGTTGAATGCTTTACTGGCCGAGCCCCTCAGCCCCCCGGAGGTATGTTAAAAGGCAGAAGGGGGGGTGTGCCTGGGTGGCTCAGTCCGTTGAGCATCCGACTTCAGCTCAGGTCATGATCTCACAGCTCATGAGTTCAAGCCCCATGTCGGGCTCACAGCTTGGGCAGTGCAGAGCCCGCTTCAGATCTTCTGTCCCCCTCTCTCTCCCACCCCTGCTTGCACTCTCTCAAAAACAAACAAACAAACGGCAGAAGGGGAAGGACCTCAGCCAGCCCGGATGGCACTGGAGAGCCCCAGGAAAATGATAAGCAGGTGTACGTATTTAAAACATTATAGAAGCCATGAAAATATTTGCCCCCTGCCCCCACCCTGGTTTGGCATGAAGGCTCTAAGTACCCAGGGCGGACTCCAGGTGAGTCCTTTGAGGTGGCATGACCTTGAGCAGGTCATAGCCCCTGACCTTGAGGAGGTTAAGGGCTCCCAACAGCAGCCTCTCCGACCGGCTATAAAAGGCAGCCCATCACACTGTGTCACAGGTTACCGTGGGCGACGAGACTGTCTTCCAGGGTGGGGCTCAGGGCCCCTCCAGTCAGGAACACTCCACAAATGATCACGGTTATTATCACAAATAAGAAACCCCGTGAGGGCGTAGCAGTAAAACGTGAATGCTTTTTAAAAGTGTGACAAGAAACAGTCCCGGAGCAGAGTCCCCAAGGCAGACCGACCGTCTGCCCGGTCCTCAAACCCTGGTCCCCTCCGTCCTCTACAGCCCGAGAATGACTTTAGCCACCAGTGCTGAGCATTATCTATAAAGTATCTTCTCTTTATTTAAGTTAAACAATTTTCGAGGATGGTTTCCATCTATAAAATGGACAAAGTACAAGCTCTGTACAGCAGTTCTTTTTAAAAATCAACTGGAAAAAAAATTACCAAACTATACTTTGAATTTGCAAAACATACTCACAGATACCATCGTTTTAGCGTTTATGAGGACGTAGGAAAGACCACCACAGAGAGGACGACTAACTTCGCCACGCTTTGCTCGAAGGGCTCTTAGGAAAGACTCTGTACTTGTAAAAACGGGAGAGGGTGGGATCATCCCGATGACTACAAAATAACGCAACCACAGTAAGTCACTTTGGCACACTGTGTCATGTAAACATAGCTCACCTCGAGGGAGCCCTCCCAGCCGCCCCTGCTCGCGACACCCGCCCGGTCCGAGGCCGCTGTCCCCCCGCCGGTGCAGGGGTGGGGAGCGGCCCTTTCAGGGGCCGGGTGGGCCCGACCCGATGGTACGAGGTTGGTGAGAGTTCGGGTGGGGGTGGGGGCGTAGGAGCGAAGGACGCGCCAAGAACCTGATTACAATTTTACATCAAAGCCAAATTGGTTTTCTAGCAGTGGGGGGTTTCTTCCTAACACGGGGACCGCAAGCAGGTGACACAGGGCCTGAAGATGCAAGCCAGGCGCCCGGGCGACGGCCGGGACTGGGTCCTGGCCCGCCTGGTCCTACTGCCTCGCGCGGGCGCGGGGCACCGTCCCCAGGGGCCTCCCGGAGTCAGGACCAGGCTGTGAAGACACGGGTGTGCCGGGGGAGGCCAGCTACGGGCGCCCGGTCCTGAAAGCACATGTGTGAGCTTGGCAGGGGGCAGGAAGGCGCAGGACGGTCACCCCGCCAGCCTCTAGGTCCGGCCCCAGTGTCCCGGCGCACACACGAGTGTGGAAAACAGACCACCCCGGTGCCCTTTCCTGAAGAACAGGCAGGGGACAGAGGGGCACTCTGCGGGGCATCAACCCGGCGTCTTGTTCCGAGGCCGCTGCTCACCCTGCCCTCCCAGTCTCTCCCTGAAAGGGACCTGAGGGCGTGCAGGTCTGAGGCGCACCCCTCCCCCACCGCGTGGGAGCCTGTGGGCGGCCCGGGTGGCCTCTCTGGGGCCTGTGTGGGCGGCTGGCCGGGTGGGGAGGCGGAGGGAGGAGGTGGCCGCGAGAGATGACCAAGGAGCCACTCTGTCACCGCGTGCAGGGCCTCTGGCCGGCCTCGCCAGCTCGCCCAGACTCTCTCAAGGAGACAGCTTCCTACCGTCACCTACTGAGGGCCGCGGGGGTGGGGGGTTTGTTTTGTGTTATTTTTCCCTAAGAGAAAAGAAACTGAATTTAAAAAGACCGAAAGAAACGTCTGCTAAAACAAGCAACCCATCCAGGTTTACAGATACGTAGGGCACAAGGTGTGGATTCCAACTCTTGGCGGGGACTCCCGAGCTGAAGCCACGCGCGTGCGCGCGCCCCCCGAGGACGCTCCGGGGACACTGGGGACCCCTGCACGCCTGCGGGAGAGCCCGCCCTCCTCCTTCCAGCCGCGGGCTGCTCTGTGGAGAACTGACGGGATGAGAACGACCTACAGAAACCATAGGGAACTGACCGTACATTCCTTCCTTCTATATACTTGTATTCAGTGTCCCCCGCGGAGAAGTTCTTACTCACATACAGCACGTGTGGAGGTGGGGGCTGCGCTGGGGGACAGCCGGGAGCGGAGGGGCGGGGACAGGGCCACGCGACGTACGCCTGCTAGGGCGACACGCTTCGCTGCTGTGGAAACCAGACGCGATTCCGACGGGATGAAAGATGGAGATTTCCAAAGAGTTCTCCTCGTGGGGACGTAGCAACGACACCGCCGCCCCCTCCCTGCCCCCCACTTCGTACGCGTCAGGGCCGCTTCTCCGCCGTCCCTGGGTTGGGGGAGGGGGGTGGGGAAGGGGGCCCGGCTTTCTCCCGCGACGGGGGCAGCGCGGCTGCTCTTTCCTGGCCTCTTCCGTGTCCAGCCGGGCCCCGTGCCTCACAGTTCTCCGACTTTCAGACCATGATGGAATACTGAGGTATATAGTTTCGCGGAAAGTTCAAGAAACATAATCAATAACGTGATCGCCAGACTCGGCCGAGCGGTGCAGGGGGGAGGCGGGCGCGGCCTCCTACTGCTGCAGGTTGAGCGTGAACTTCCACTGCTGGGACAGCGCCGGGCCGCACACCTCCACGCTCAGGCCCCCCGTCTTGGCCGCGCGGCTGTCCAGGCACAGGTTGCTGCCCACGTGTCGCAGCTTGGAGTTGCCCTCGATCTGCTCCCATTTCTGCGGAAGACAGAGATTGTCTTAGGGTCAGGGCGCGGCCGGGAGGGCACGAAGCAGGCCCATTGCGGGGCCTTCTGGCCACATTAAAAACCAAAAAACCAAGTATTTTGGGGGGGGTCTTTGATCATAATGGGTGGGAGTTACCAACGGGCCCACCACCAAGCAGCCCCAGGTGCTGCGAAGAAGCATCGGGAAGAAACCTTACGCTCTCTGCCTCAGAGAGTCTGCAACTCAAAGCCTCCTTTCCCGGCTGCTGGGGCCGCTTCTCCTGTCCCACCCCTCCCTCCTGTGGCTGTGCCCTCCTCCAAGGACCAGTGCCCCCCACACCCACCATCCTCAGTCATTAACCCAAGGACTTGAGGTAGGAACTTTCCCGGAAGGGAATTTGCGTTCATCCACAAGAAGGCCTCACGCGACGGTATTTCACCTCAAGGAAGGAGCCCCAGGAAGCTGAGCCAGCTCAAAGGGGACCCAATTCTGCCCCTGGTTATTGGAGGCAGCCCTGCCCGGAGGGCGTGGCCTGGGCACCTGCAGGCATTCACCAAGGGCCTTAGGCTCGGCTGAACAAGAAGCACAGTGTCAGGTCAAGTGACAGGGAAAGAGATGCTTGAGTGGCCAGAATATCATGTTGAGGAACCGTTTCTATACTGTCTGCTTTCTCTACTAGTCTGTGGGCTCCTGGGTGTGTGTGTGTGTGTGTGTGTGTGTGTGTGAGTGTGGGTGAGAGAGAGAGAGAGAGAGCCTGGGATCAAGCCGTGTCAGGCTCCGCATTGAGCATGGAGACTGNTTCTCTACTAGTCTGTGGGCTCCTGGGTGTGTGTGTGTGTGTGTGTGTGTGTGTGTGTGTGTGTGTGAGAGAGAGAGAGAGAGAGAGAGACTTGTCCCAGCCACCCCAGAGTCCCCCAGTGCTCCACATGAACCCTGCTGAGTTCCAAACGGGGCGCTTGTAAAGCAGAGGGCAGAGCATCTTTACATTCAAGTGTGTGCACCCTCCCCCCACCAAAACCAAACTCCGGCAACCAACCCATCAACCTTGACCATCCAGTTAACCAAACTCAATGGGCCAGCCAACCAACTTACCCAGCAATCAACTAATCAACCAACCCACCAACCAAGTCAGGAGGCAAAGCCCGCAGCCTCAAGGAAGGAAATCTGAGCCCCCTCCCCCTGTTGTTTACCCCCACGTAAACATCTTTAATGTTTGGGGTGCCTGGGGTGGTTCAGTCGGTTAAGCGTCGGACTTGCTCAGGTCATGATCTCACGGTTCGTGGGTTGGAGCCCTGCATCGGGCTCTGTGCTGACAGCTAGCTCAGAGCCTGGAGCCTGCTTCGGATTCCATATCTCCCTCTCTCTCTGACCCTTCCCTGCTCACAGTCTCTCTCTCTCTCTCTCTCAGAAAAAAAAAAAATCTCTAATGTTTGTTCTTAAAAAAAAGAAAAAAAATGATCACACTTTTTTCTCCCCAAAGCTCTCCCTTCATTAACATAGTCTGTGATTCTAATTAATTTTTTACACTCTGTGCACTAAAGCTCCTTTCCGTAAGTATTTTTGCAAATCCTTTTGACACCGTGGAATTGGATTTTCTTCCTCCTGCCTCCCTTTCCCCTCTGACTCTGCAAATGCACATGCAGCATGAACACACAGACGTGCCCGGAAACCTAAAGGTCCAACTGGCAGCACAGTGCAGCTTCAAGATAAAATTAGTCGAGGAGCCTCCTCGAAAATGGCAAATGAACGAGGTGGGGAAGGCGGCAGTGGTGGCAGAGAGGAGCCCAGCTCCCTGAGAAGCGACCTTCTGCGTGAGGACCCCGGGAGACGCATTCACGCGGCCTGCTAACCTGGAGTTTCTACCAATAGTGAAATTCAGCGCAATGAGATGAACATGGGGGAGGTCACGGCTACCTGCCTGTCATCTCCTCCTTTCTGGCTCCCCAGCTGTCAGTCATTCCTCACGCAGGTTTCTTCCATTGTCATGTAAAGTGTGTATGCCCTGCTAGCCGCCCCTCCCCCCCACTGTCACTCTGAGTGGCCAGGAATCAGGCTTGACAAAGGACACGGAATGAATGGAATCTGATTTCCTTCTCTGGAGGGGCTCTGCCTGTCATGTGTCAAAACATCAGCTACATGGAAGGGCTTAAAAAAAAAATAACCCAATCCCAGCCCTGTCTCTGGAAGGCAGCATCCTCAGCCCAGGCTCATGGGTGAGATTTCTGGGATCCTGAGACTCTCCTGCAATGGCCCCCAAGCTTCCACATGCTGCAGGAATTTTCTGTCTCTGGGTGAGAGCCTCTCAGGGGGTTGGCTATGTTTCCCAAGATCCGGGATTGTATCGCAATCACCTGTCAGCTCTTGAAGTAAGACAAGCTCGTACTGAAGTGACTCCTCTAGACATGAAGCATCTGTTTTGTTTTTTTAAGGTTTGGAGACCAGATACAGTCATCACTATCCCTTCTTTGTGCCTCCACAGATGTCCCTGCCCCATAACGCCCCATGGGTAGTGCTACGGAGCAGGGGGATCAGGGAGTCCTGGGTGCATTGATGCCCACCCAGCACAGCTGCAGGTGGTCTGGGTCCAGGGGACAGGGGCCTCCTCGTTGGGCGGTCCACTCTCCCGGACTAGGGGTACCGGGTCCTCTTGAAACCGCCGGACACAGACGAACATGTGAGGACGTCAGACCGTGGGCAGAGAGCTGTGCAGGGGAGGCGCCTGCTGCTACACCAGGGGTTCCGCAGAGCAGAGGACACGGGGACACCCATCCCTCAGGCCAGCGTTTCCCTGACAGCAGGGATCTAAGCGAGGGGCCTGATTTGGCCTCGGTGCCCCCAGGGCACGCCAGAGCCGCAGCCTCCTCTTCTGTGAAACCAGTGTTGAACTGGATGCCCGCTCAGGCTCCTGGCTCTGTGCCTCAGTCTCCCTACACCCCTCCATCTGAGAAGAAGGGAGTGTACGAAGACAAGCCAGTGCTCCTCACGTTGGCGCACCAGAAGGTCTATTTCCGACGCTAGCCATTACCCCATGGCCCAGGAAAGGACATGTCTCCAATTTAGCCCTGGGGGGTATGTCAGGGAACACCAGCTCAACAGGCGACAAGATTCTGAACCGTTTGGAAAAGGTAACACACGTACATATAAACTCGAGAGAGTGTATAAGGCTTCCTCCACTTGAGCTTACTCATTTAGCATGTTCGTAAATTTAAAAAGGTAGTTAACGAGTAAGAACCTACGTTTTCTTTAAAATACCCAGTGGCAGGGAGAGAATGTGAGTATCATCAAGAAATCGGCAATGTGAGACCATTTCTATTTCTTAAGAAACAGCTGCCTGTGTGGGTCTGTCCTTCGGGGTGGTGGGCTTCCCAACACACCAGAATCAAATCAACACCTCCCTTGGGTGATGATGTTAGGAGCCTCGCTTCCTTTCCCAGCACTTCTTTGTAGGAGTAGCTTCTCAGGGGGTTCTGAGCCTAGGCCACGCTGTCTGCGTGCATGCCACCCCTGCACACCTGGCTGTCGAGACACCGAGGACACAGGGGGAGCCGGGCCGAGGGGCCACCGGAAGCCTACCTGTCGGCTGTCATTTTCCCGGCAGCCCTGCAGCTTTATGACAGAGCCGGGCGTCCGGTCCACCACCGTCAGGCACAGATCCATGTGCTTCACTGACTTCTCCTTCGTCAAGGCCCACTCCTGGAAGGTAAAACTGCAGGTCAGGGGTGCGCACGCGCAGGCCTGTGGGGTGACGGGAAATCTCAAGGGTAACGGTCATGCTGTGGAGCTGAGATCGGAGCCCCCGGGCCACCTCAGGGTCCACACACGACTTTCTGCCTAGGGACAGGTCTACAGCTGGGGAGGTCTGGGTCGGGGTGGGGGGAGCGCCTCCCAGAACAGCACTGAGAGTTTTGCAGACAGACCTGGCAGAGACCTCAAGTAACTAAGATAAACAGTATTAACTCTTTAGCCCCAGGCACAAATCAGAGCACCGCCCTCATTTTTCTACCATTAAATGTGAGCTGGAAACACAGCGGTTCACGTGTGGTTCCCACAAGATGGGCAGTGGAGGACCAACTTTTCCACCCAAGTGATTTTGGGAAGACTGCTCCCCCTGCAGGTGTGGTCTGGAAACAGCCTTTAGGAACGTGGATTGTAATGTGTGAAAATGATAAATTACGTAGGGCCTGTTTAAGCAAAACACACAGCGTGTAGCCTCACTACTGAGCTATGGGTTGATTTGCTGATGCTCACGAAGGTCCGAGATCCCTCCGGCTGGGCCTATGTGTTTATACATGCACATACATCTCATAGCTAACACCAGGTGCCTACTGTGTGCTGGGTACCACGGTAAGCCCTCATACAGCAGCCCCATGAGAAGGTATTATTACCCCCATTTTACAAATGAGAAAACTGAGCCACTCCTTTTTTCCCCCTAGACAGTGGGAGAAAGAGGTGCTAAAATAACTTGCTAATAACTTTTACAAATAGAAACACCCCCCCACCCCACCCCCACACACACAGCATGCGCACACACACAGCACAACTAGTTATTCTGAGTACTCAATAAGACTGTTGGAAAGGGCAGGAAGCCAGATAATGGAGAAGATGGGTGAGTGGCCACGAGCAGAAGGCTCCGGGCAGGGCCGCAGATGGGACAGGTGGAGTGGCTTCTGACCTTTACTCTAGGCCCAGACCCTTTCAAAGGGATAAACACCCAAATGAGCACTCAGAATCCAGAAGCACAAGGCGTCTTCCACCAGGGCACACCGCCCATGGTGTCCATTTCTGCTACATGCCCGGGAAAGCTGTCACCACGCGGCCATCCTTGCGGTGACCCCCCTGGGCCCTGCGAGGACTAAGGTGCTCTCACAGGGCTGGGCCCACGGCCGGTGAACGGCCAGGCCAGGCCCTGACCTCATGGAGCTGGCTCTCCAGCAGGGAGAATGGGTAACACACGAATAAATGTATTATGTACACTTAGGTGCTATTAAGTGCTTTGAAGAAATTATTTTCCCTTTTTTCTGTTCTAAGAAACAGAAAGAGGGAGGGGACAGAGGTAAGAGAAAGAGAGAGACAGAGAGAGAGAGAGAGAGAGAGAGAGAGAAAATCCCAAGCAGGCTCCATGCTATAAGTGCAGAGTCTAATGTGGGGCTCAAACTCACAAACCGTGAGATCATGCCCTAAACCAAAGTCGAGTCAGATGCTTCACTGAGCCACTCGGGCTCCCCAGGAATAAATTATCTTAAAGAAAAGCCTCACTATTTAATAACTAGGCCACCTTGGGACAAATGGTGGGCCCTAGACAGGAAGCCCATGTAGGGACTGGAAAAGCCCAGTGGCCTGTTCTCGACCTTCCTCACTCCTAACAGGGAGGCTGACTCGGGCCAGTGCCCTCATTGCCCTCAGCTTCAATGTTCTCACCTTTTAATTAGTTTCTCAAAGTGCTCCATGAGGAATTCTATGAGATTAGTTCTAGGAAGGTCAAATAAATTTGGGAACCAGAGGAATTTGGGCCATGTTTCCCTTTGCAAATTCAAAAATAAGTCTCTTAAAGGCTCTGAAAGTCCAAGAATAGAAACAACTGCTTGGGCTGTTTTCCTTTGCGTCTGTCAAACTCAGGAGCTCGGAGCTCTGTCCCCACCGGTCCCCACCAGCGGCTCTTGGCAGAGGGCTCTACAGAGCGTTCTCTGCGAAGGGGCACGCGCTGCCCGAGGGGCGACCTCAACCTTGCACGATGCCATCAGTTGACAGTCGGTGCTTCCCAACTGCCAATAGGCGCTCAACGTCACCAGCACTGAGGGCGTCACTCAGGGCAAAAAGGCCCTGAGAAGGGGTGCGTGCACGCAGTCTTTCATCACGTCTCCCAAGAGGCTCGTGTGAAACCACGGCACCAAGGGACCCCCGCTCGTGGCGAAGACTTTCGATGGTTCGTGGAAGCAGGTGTCGAAAGACGTCGGAAGGGCTGCAGATGCCCAGCTGAAGCCATTGTGCGCTTAATTATTTTAAAGCCGGCTTTACACCGAGTTCCAGAAAAACTAAGTCAGCTGTGCAAACAGCACAGCTAGTTGCCACTTTGTTCTTCTGTTGCATTTCAATGATCTGAATTTGTCAAATAAAGTTCATAAATATTTAAGAAACACTGTTTTGAGCTGCTGCTCTTAAAAAAGCAACGGCCATTAATTTTCCCATTTCCTGTGTGTCTGCCGGACTCGGCCAGAAGCCAGATAACAAACCTTACTCTTCTAGAGCGCGGGACCCTATTTTCAGTTAGGAAATGGGAGTTACCCTCTCAGTTTTCACCCACATGGCACACTCCTCAAAAAAGCATCACTTTCTGTCGGATCAGATGGGCCTTACTCATGGCAGGTTCACGAGTCGGGTTCTCTGTAAGTGGCAAGCGTGAACTCTGCCTTCCAGAACCACAATTCCCAAGATGGTGGCCGCTATCCGCCTTGATTTAAGTGAAAAATTTCTTTAATCTTTTATTTTTGAGAGAGGGAGACAGAGTACAAGTGGGGGAGGGGCAGAGGGAGAGAGGGGGAGAGAGAGAGAGAGAGAGAGAGAGAGAGAGAGAGAGAGACATAGAATCCAAAGCAGGCTCCAGGCTCTGAGCTGTCAGCACAGAGCCCGATGCAGGGCTTGAACTCATTAACGGTGAGATCATGACCTGAGCCAGAGTCGGAAGCTGAGCCACCCAGGTGCCCCCTCTTTGGTTCAGTTCAACAGAACAAACACCTCCCACCCTCGGTCACACTAGCTATGTTCTGAGTGCTCTGTAGCCACAATGAACGGGGAGAACCACTGGACAGGGTGGGCCTCGCACACTGTCCTCACATAGAGCACGGATGGACGGTGCCGATCTAGAAGGCAGCTCTCTGGGCCTCGTCCACGGAGGAAGGTGCTCCCAGGTGTGTGGGTGAAAGTATACCAAGTCGTAGTACTTCCTCATGGTCCCTCAGTGATGTGGCCTCTCCTTCGAGGGAACTCTCACTGCGAGGCTGCTCATGTAGAATCACCTACCTCAGGGGCTTTCAAAACCCCTGATGCTCTGTGACCCTCCCCCCCCCCGTCCCCCCCG